>NC_045638.1:59653866-59956499 GCF_009829145.1 Chiroxiphia lanceolata
AGACCTACTTTTAGCCGTATCATGGCCCCATCAATACTAATATAAAATTTAGTTTACTCTTTCTTTTTTTTAATTATTTGAAATAATATTTTCCCTTACATTTTACCTCTCTGTCTTTTTTCTTTCTTTACCTAATTAAGCTATTCCCCAAAAATCCTAGCTTTTTGTTTCTTTTAGTGATCTGAAGAAGAATTCCTGAGTTTGTACTGCTTATTCATCAAGCACTATTTTCTGGCCTGGAGAGGTTTTATGTAATTCATGTCACTGCAGTGTTGGAAAATATTATTGGGAAGAGAAAGAGAAGTTTCAGTTGTATTAAAGCATTAAAACATTGCTTTCCCACTGTTTCTTTGAAAAAATAATGTATTTCTAACAACTCTATATGGAATCTCAGCTGGAGCTGACTGTACAGTAGTATATACCTCATGTTAGATCTAAATTTAATCTGCCTGTAGTCAACCAAAAGCAGATGCGGCATTAGCTGTATAAGCTGGATATAAGGCAGTCAATTTGCTGAGACAATCTTTAACAAAACACTTCTTTCCTATTCAATTTTCAGATTGTTACGTTGTTCTAAGGAACTGATGACAAATGATCATGCTGTTTTGATGAGGGTTTCTGATTGACATCAAATTTCATTAGGGGCATTAGTATTGAAGAGAAGGGTCACAGGTTGGTCATGGTTCATTCTACCTGCCTGTCTCACTCAACAACAATCAGGAAACGTCCAGTAATTTTCTGAGTTTATGCTCCTTTTAACATTTTAATATTTCAGATGGGTGAAGTGCAAGTTAATCATGTTTATGCATTAATAAAAGGTACATAAAGTGTTTCGGTTAGTCAGTTGAATTAAATGATTTCAGAGATGTGGTAATAACCTTAATTGATGTTTTGAATACACTTCATATGAATTAGATACATTAAATGGGACAAAAGTGATGTTTTGTAGGCATTCACTACTAATTGGCATGTTTGCTAATTCCTGCAGCCACTCTGAGCAGATGCTGGTAGCTTTCCATCATTGTCCAAACTTTTCCATATTGTGCACCTTGTGTTGCAAGCACACCTACTCCAATTTTCCCTTCCCAGTTTAAGCCTCCATAGATTGGAAAAATGTAATTTCAAAACCTCAAGGATCATTCAGCTTCTTTATGAGGGTAGTGGTTTTATAGCTGACTGGAATCCACCAGGTGTCCAGAGATGAGAGGTATCTCCTCCCATTGCAGTTCCTACTTGCTCCACATCTATGCAGAGTGTTTCTCAGGCTTACAGGTGCTCATGGAGATAAATCTGAACATAGCAATTCTTTCTGCCCTTTCAGCATGCCTTTGATGATAGAGAAGAGGAAAGAATGTATTACCCTGTCTTTTGTCATTTGGGTCAGAATGACACATGTGGAATAGTGGATCACTCACTCAGGTATTGCATCCAGAAACAAACAGGGCAGAAGAAGGACTAAAAGGAAAGGGCTAGCTCAGAGGAAGAACTGTTTAATTCTATGGTGGATTTTAAGTGTGCCTTTGCAGAAAATTAAAGGCAGTTCAAATAACGTAAATTGATCTTTATCTGTCACAGCCGTCTTCTTTCTCCAAATTAGTGTTAAACCCCATCTGCAGTAAATAATGCTATAATCTGTCATAAATATTTGAACTCTTCTTCTTTCTCAATAAATGATGATTGCACTAAGTAAATATTTAGCAATTACATACCATATCTATTTTGGCTTTTTTCTCCACATGTCTTTGATCACACCACAAAAAGACTCAAAACTGTGTTTGACTCTCCCATGCTTTCCACTTTTTTCTATGTAAATATGCAGTTGAAATTTCCTCTTGTATATTTCTGGACTCAGCAGTGAAAAGGCGTTTTAAAAGCCAGGCTGTTCAGCTTAGGAAAGGATAAAGGAAATGAAGAACAAAACCAGTCTATAGCTCCAGTATAAATGTGGTTACCACAGAACAGGATAGTTGTATTTTGCAAGTCAGATTTCTGCACTTCTCTAAGCAAATCTAGGGGAAAGAAAAATAAAAATCTAGTGAGCAGAGAGCCTAATATGCTGGAATTTTAGATGGTCATTAAGGACTGCAGCATTTGTTTTGAGAGGTGGGAAATGCTTTGGCTTTCATTGTTTATGTTTTTGGCGCAGAACTCCTTGTAGAATTAAACAGACAAATGAAAGCATTCTGTTTGTCATGTACATCTTTAGTGTGTCCATTATTGTAGGCAGAAAATTCTCCACCTTCCTGAATTTTATAAGCTTCAGACATAGGGTGAATAAATATATACTTGAAAGCACAATACAAAAGATGAGAAATTTGGGGTTAAATGTAAAAAAATTATATTCCCTTTTGTCATCTGAAGGCAATAAAGCTTACATACATAGTCATTGTTTTATTTAAGTCTAGACTTGCAGCAACACTGTCCTATTTTAGCCTCTACCCTCAACAATATATCTTGTTCTTTAAAAGGTATTTTCTCTCTCCAGTGAGAACTCTTTTTGTTCCTAAACAAAGCCCTGAAAAGGTCACATTGGAAATTTGAGTTCCAGGTAATTCAAACATAAGCCTAAGTTGAAAAATGATGTGTCTGCAACTTGCCAAGTGCTATTAGAATCTACAGTGTTAGTTTAGATTCAAGTCGAATAGAGCAATATCCATTGGGAAATTATGCTTTCCCGAGAAGCATGTATGGATTTTTTTCTTTCTGTATACCTTTCCAATAAATATTATGATAGCAAGATTCTGTTTCCCATGAATTCTTTATTTAGGTTAAGTATAATGTGTGAACTCTGATTTCATGGTTTAGTCCTGATCAAAGTAGTTGATGTTTTAGTTTATCTGGTAGAGAATTGAATTAAAACACACTGCAGACTCACATGACAGTCCTAATAAACGTGGTTTGTAGTAACACATGTCCAGTTATATAGTAAGAAATAGAAATGAAAGTACTTGAAACTGCAATGGAGGAAGAATTTTGGTTTTGCTGTTCAGATCCGTTGTGGTCTCTGCCACTATATATGTAGACCAGCCTCTGAACCCAGGCAAAGGCTTTGTTTTCTACTCTGATTCCTTTCCATTATATATTTAATATCTTATGAAAGCATAAATATTCAGTACCTACATTTAAATCAGAATAGTTGTAGGTCAGAATAGGGTGGGATGAGAATTTTGACTGCTGATGTTTCATAGGAGAGCACCAGAATGGGAAGCAATGCCTCACTGTTTGCTATGTTGCTTACAAATGGCTCAAATATATTTGACTCTAAGCCTATTCTTTGAGGTACAGAGCTCCTTCTATTTCTAGGTATAAGTGAATTAGATGAATATTATTATCTTTCTGCAGTATTAATCATCATTCCTTGTTGTGTTTCTGATGTCCGGTGTGTACATATTCATTCCTAAGAGACTTCGATCTGCATACCTCTGTCTGCTTCTGTAGGATATATGGATGAATAACTTCTCATAGGCTGTGGTTTATCCTGGTGTTTGGAAGTTGACTGTCCATCCTTCAGTGTGGCAGCCATCTGTTTCTGGACAAAGTGTAAGCTGACTGAGAGCACTGAAAAGCACATCCATATAAAACTGACTGACATCAATTATGGGGTTTGGAGGGTTTGAGTTTTCGTCCAGACAGACTTTGAATGCAATGTCAGAGTTGCAGGAGGGCTTCCTGTACCTCATGCCAGCCATACATCTGAACGTGCTGGCATTCAGAGTATGAATGAAATCCTTCCCACGTGTAATTTTCACTTGAAATGAAAAGTATATATGAAAGTGTTAAAACTAACAGATAGAATAGAATGGAGGATGCTGTTGTTAAGCATCGCTTAAAAGACCATTCTTCTCCAAAAAGTGCTGGTAAATACAGTGATATTTAACTCAGGAGATCTAATCCTAGCATGTATTCTGTATGCTATCTTCAAATGCTAACAATAAAAATATAGAGTTTTTTCCCCCTTCTATTTTGTGTTAGCACAGCAGTCAACATCGCCTAATATGAGCTCTCTATTGCTTTTAACCTGTCAGTAGAGTGGTTCTGAATGTTCTGTTTACAAATCACCCTGTGTTGTGTGCCAATGCAGTGGCCATTGCACAACCAATGCAGAGTGAAGGATGAGGCTGGAAAGGACATAAGCAGGCAAAATGGACCCACAAATTGCTGTTTACTATCAGAACCTCCAGAACTTTTTCAACCACTCTAGAAAATGCTGATTTGATGAAATGGAAATATTTCACCTAGAACACATGGGATTTGATCATTATTAGAAGCAGTGCTCCTCAGTCCAACTTGAGAACATTAGTTCTATCAGGATATGGGGCTATAGTGTATTGATGGAGGGGTATGGTCAGATGCTCACAGATCATTATGATCGGTAAAATGTCGGCTTTATTAGAAGAAAGACACCTTATATACTGCTTATGACACTCAGACGTGTGTTTCTTGTTCACAGAGCATTGGATACATAAGGAAAACATACTTTGTTGTCCGGTGCTAATTGGATCACACCAGGTGGTCATAGGAGATGAGAAAACTTGTTCACCTGCCAAAAACTCCTCCTTGACCTTGGCAAAAAGCCTTCTTTGTTCTAACTTCAGCTTCTGTAGCCATTTTAACTACACAGCTAATTTTACTGTTCACACCCAAATATGCCAAGGTAGTGCTCACAGAAATGCAAGGGAAATTGTTCACACAATCTCAATACCCCAACAATAGTGCCATAATCTTCAGCAGGATTTCCACATTTGCTGGATGAGATGTGCAGAATCAAGGAACTCAGAAATGTGTCATGATTTCTGACTCCATTGCAGAGACATGAAGGCCAAGCAGAACCCACCTTGTTCCAAAGATCTGATAAGGCTAGACTCAATCACGTACATCCCAGGCAACTGAAGATTTCTAGGGGCAGACAAAGAGAGAGGACTCCATTTTCAAGATGCAGCTACACAAATTCCTGAATTGTTCTGGGATGTTGTCCTAATCAAAACATGGTATGTGATAACCATTAATATGAGAAGCATGAAAAGTTTTTAACCCAGCCTGCATTATTGAGGGCCAGTAAAGGCATTCATCAAGAGGATGAAAGATCAATAGAAAAAGTAAAGAGACTTCTGAACCGAAGCCAGTTGGCAGGTAAAAACCAATTGCACTGGAGTCTTCAAATAAAGATATTGAACCACCCTTAATGGTGAAATATGGTTTTATTAATTGGGACTCTCTGTCAAAATCCATTGAAAAGCTGCTGGAGTACTGGGAGAAAAGTTCATGTCCCTTGTCACTAAGGTCACTTTGTAACTGGAACATCCCTGTTGGGCATCCTGGAACACAGCAGGACAGCCTCAGGCTTGAGCAACATTCATTGCAATGCACAGATCATCTCAGCTTTACTCCTCTGAAATCTCTGAAGAATTGCACAACTGTCAATTTTTGGCCCTCCAGATTGTTCAGTGATATGCAAGTGAGCGACTGGAACATTTCTCACACATCTCAGTGCAGCCTTCAGGTTTTTGGGAATGTATGTATACCTGCTTTCTTGCAGCAACAATATACACCATAACTAAAATCTCACTATCATTTTCACAGGGTAGCAGACCTAATGTCATCTATCCCCTATGGCTTCAAAGCATCAGATTTGAATGCTCATCTAAATACAAATATGACCTCTACCATTTTGTATTTATCTTTTTTCCAACCTTTGTTGCTCTTTTACTCTAAATGTCAAGTCTTGAAAATACATCTGCCATCCTGTGGTGCTTCTTGTCTGTAGGCTTTCCTGGCACCTTGAAGTTTTGCAACATGTCCCAAACCTTTCATAATGCATGGGTAAAGACTGAAGAAGAACATAAGACAAAATGGCTTTCTTCATGATTCAAAGTATGCTGTGAGCTGGCTGGTAAGACTCCAGAATCAAGGAAAAAGTTTGATAAGGTTTAAGGTTGCTTAAGTAGTTTCTTCCAGAAACGTGACTCTTAGTAAAAAAATTATTGAAGTAGCAGGGTTGTTCCATTTACCTATAACTATGTTACTGCTTCAAAGAGAGAAGTGAAGTGGAGCCCAGCTGCAGTGCCGACACCATATAAGTAGCATTTCTAGCAAGGATTTACTGCTGGGAAGCTACAAGTTGTACTGCATGTATGTTTAAGTGCGTGAGTATACCCACACAGACGCACAGAAGACTCTCTTGTTTGCAGACCAGGTATAGTTCTTTTACCCTGGCTGGAGATAGGCATCTTCTGGGGACTCCTGGTTCAGTTCTGCACTGAGCTGGTGCTGGATGACATTAGGATTTTGTGTGGATGGTATAGTTAATCCAGCTTTGTGCACCATCAGTTTAGAAACACCATCGCAGTGGGCTGCAGTCATCCGAGGCTTTGTACTGGACTCCATCACAGCAACCGAGGAGTTAGTCACACAACATTTCTTTAGGAACTGCAGCCACTGCACAAGTAAGTAACTATTTTACTGTCAGCTATGTTAAGAAAATCAGTTTTTCTACATTTTAAATCTCGCCTCTATGCTTTTCCTTTACTGTTTTGAAGAACTGTGATCCTCTTCAACTGTTGTAGCCTGACAAGATGTGTATTAGCAAAGGGGCAAACACAGAAAGCAGTGCTGTGATGAATTTTATGTTTCAGCTGCTTTTCAGAAGGAACCTGTAAACCAGATAAATTTAGTCTGCAAACAAAGAAACTATAAAGCAGTCACAGATGTTGTTTCTTTTTAAGCACAGTGTAAATAAGAGTATTCATAAAACTTTTATGGACTATGTCTGTACTTTTTTTCTGCAATGTTATAGAAAAGAATTAATAACTCCCATCATCAAATACAAAATAGAATTTTGCCCTACTTTCATGGTGAAAGAAATAAATTCTAAGTGTATCTCTTATGTTCCCTGTATATGCATCACTATATGACTCTTGGTAGCCTGTAAAAATAAATGTTGACTCTTGCATCACCTGTGATTAGTTAGACTAGTCTCAGAGAAAATAAGAAAATCTTGACCATACATCACAGATATAGTGACTGTAGTCACACGTGTTCAGTGATACAGAATATCCTTTTTTCCTATGAGAGTCTTTTATGTAGGTGCATCATGTTTGCATAACCCTAAATGAAGCCTTACGGTACTCAAATTTATTTTTCACACCAGGGACTAACATTTTTTTGAGTTTTGAATGGGTTTCAGCTTTTATTCCAAAATATTTTTCAGAACCTTAGTGAGTCTTTTGTAGTTAAGACATTGACACTGGTTTGACACTGGTTAGACTAGAAATTTGACTTCTGCAAATTGTTAACAATAGTTTATAATGTATGTAACAGAACATCAGTTTCTTGAAGTTAGTGCTTCAATTGTCTTACATGGAAATAAAAGCAGTTTCTAAGTGAATATAAGTTATATACTTCTATCAGAATTAAAAAATAATATTAAATTGGAAAAAGCTATTTTCTACAATCAGATGGAGGTATCTTTCGAAAATAATTATCCCAGTGTTCACAACCAGTTGCTGTGTAGTAGTTGTGTTTAGCACCTGATTCATCTTCTCTAGATGAGCAGCAGGTTTGCTGTGAAATAAAATTAAAGACATAATATCAGAAAATTTAGATAATTTCCAGTTTGCAAGATGTCTTTTGCAAGACTTCTGTCATAGAGCTTAAAAATGTACGATAAATATATGAATAAAATTTCCATCAGTCAAAACAGCATACTCTGTTGTGGGGAAACCACACACAGTTTTCAGGCTATCCTTTTTGGCAGCTCTTTGCAGAGGTCATGCAGCAGGGGAAGCCACGAGGGTGCCATTCACCAGAAAGTGAGCAATGTCTCTTTTCAGTTTTGCATTGTACAGCGTTCTCTGTTTGAAATGCTAAGTGTCAATAAAAAATACAAGGCAAAAGTAAATAGTGGATGAAAAGCTGCTTCATAAGTCTGTCCTTAATTGTCCCACCTGTAGGCTCCCTCGGCAGATAACAGTGACTGAAAAAAGAAGCAAGACACCTTCTTCATTCAGAGGCTAAAGTGAAATATTGAGAGTACTCAGAGTTTGTGTGTCCTTGTAAGTTTAATAAAATTGAGATACTGCCAAATCAAAACAGCATCCTGGGCATACTCTTACACTTCTTTTCTTGTTTTTGGCATTTAGTTAATGCTGAGGTTTTATACTTATATAACCTTTTTTTCTTCCTTACTTCCTTTCTTTCTTTTCCACCCCAAGTACCCTTAAGAAGCAGAAAAAACTATAAATGCTTTAATGATTCCTTTGTGGTACTAAACCACTTTTGAAGCACCTTTAAAGCTGTTCCTTAATACCTCAACCACGCTAAATCACTTTAACAGTACATTCTTATCTGTGTATCTGTCAAAGTAGGTAGTCATGGAGGTTTATCTGTGCATGTTCAATATCCTAAATCTGTCTAAGATAAGGACAACAAGGAGAAAGGAGTAGGAAGTTGTAATGTGTATGAAGACGTTAAAAATCCTAAAGGAAATTTACTTCTGTATAAACCCATTTAATTTTAGTAATTTTGGCCTCTCTGTTTGAAAGGGTATGTGACAGGTGGATTTTGTTTTGCCCACATTTGAAACCTCTTCAGTGTAGATGTCTACAATGGTGGTACTTGCCTGAAGGTCTCAGCATAGCTAGAGAAGAGAAATAGGCATGTCTAAAATAGGTCAGATGAACTGGCTGCCAAAACTCACCCATTTCTCTCTTGAGCCTGTAAAAAGAGCCTTAAATGTTAAATATCTGTTTTGCAAATGTCCAGTGTTCAGCAAGATGAACCACACTCAGGCTATTTCACAGGTATTGATTAGTAAAATATATTAAGCAATAGGAGAGGTGTTAAGTGCTGTTCAGATATAAAAGTCCTGCTTTAAAAAAAGTCATTGTCATATCAGACAGAGAAGAAAAAGAACAGAACAAAGGCAAGATTTTAATCTGTGTTTTGCAGATGGGTAATAGAGGCATGGTTAACAGATTAAACCAGTTTAAATCATCTGGAAATGAACCATCCCTGGGGTTAAGGGGAGGGATGAATTTCCTAGGAGATATCTGTCCCATTTGAGCTTTAGCAAAAACATTGACCTATTTTTTGGTGTCCAGGCCAGGATATTGATTTTTCAGGGTATTTTGTAGCATTTTATATGTTCCAGACACGATGGATAATGATTTCAATCCACAGCTGTGCTCCTGCCACGTCACTTCCAACCCAGAATGAAGTTATCTAATTTACATAGTTCATCCAACACCCCAAAGATAATTTATATCTCCAGATGAAGAAACTGGCTCTCCGCGCTGTAATCCCACTACCTTTACATACAACCTTTTTGTTGTAGTTCCACCTCCTATTCCCAAAATACCTTCAGTCTTCTGCAACTGAGTAGCTGTGGGTCCTGCAAGGAAGTGAAGTCTTCTTTACTCTTCAGCCTAAACCTAGTCAAGAAGAATAATCAATACTGAACTGCTGCAAGCAGCAAACATTAACATGTGATGTCCCATGCCTAATTTGTATCCTAATTATAGGGCATATAATAAAAAATTCCTACATTGGGATATTGCTTACCTCTTGAGAGTTTGACTTAAGACTTCTGTAGTCTCTCTTCTTTTAAAATGCAAACTAAGAAAAGGTATTTTACATACTACCACTCACAGGCTAACTGTAGGTTGAAATGTCTGAATTCACAGTTCATACCTCTCCCATTTGAGTTAGTGGAGCAACTGATGGTAATAATAAGCTGTCTGCCCTCCATGGACACCAGAAATTAAAGGAGGACTAAGACAGTAATTTTCTGTGTGAGTTTCAGAGGCATTTTGTTGAAACAGGGGAATGTAAGAACTCATGCTCTCTAGGATCAATTACACGGTCTGAAGAGAGACACATGTAACCATTACTTACAGACTAGTTTGACTTTTACACCTTCCAAGCTAATGGTTATTCTGCCACTCAAATGTTTCCTCCCCACCCCCTATCCCTTTTTTCCTTTTTTTTGTTCTTTCTCCACCTGGCCTCTTCCTACATCTTATATGTACCTTGGTATCTCTTCCATTTCTGCTTCACTGTGTGAAATCAGGATGAGTAAGTTTAGTCTGTCCTTTTAGAGTCATCTGAAACATAGACATTTGCATTTGAACTAGCCTCTCAGTCTCCCCTGTATTCTCTGCAAAGAAATAAACCTTTCCAGGGACAGATCATACCATCATCAAATACACAGGTAAGATCAGGTACAGCTAAAATGTAGTGTCTAAGATTAGTTAGCACTCAAGCAAAATCTTTTTTCCATTGACTGTAAAGAGTCTATTCTGGATCCTAATGTCTCTCTTTTTTTTAAGGAAGCAAAAGGTAGGGCACATGAATCCTATGTACAGCTTCCTTTTCTCCTATGGCAACAGGACATTAGTTCAGGGAGAAGAGTGAGCACAAAGAAAATTATTATAATCTTAGATCACCAGGAGTGGTCCTGGAATAAGGTTAGTTTAATATTTAAATGTACAGTTGGAGGACTGGAGGTTCATGGGCTGGGGTACACTCAAGTGTAGACCTCATTTATGGAGAATTTGATGCTACCAAAAGTATGAGGATGTATGGGTCTCTGCTGAGGACAGGCAAAAACCATTTCTCAGACCACACTTCTAGGCAGACAAATTTGAATAGGCTCTCACAAACATGGCAAATGCAGCCCTTGCTTGACTCTGCTCAATATGTGTGTTTTTTCTGGAGATAGAGGAACATTTTAAAAAAATAAAATATACATAAAAAGATATACAGAAAAAATATCTCTCTCAACTATTTTCTCAGAAGCAACCCAGTTATTTAGATGAACTAGCAGAAGTTGATTTTGATTTTTGATCTGCTGGGAGTAGGATGACGGGAGATTATAGGTGAGGGAGAAGAGCAGACATCTCACATGGAAAACTTCAACTTTCATGGCTGGTGAAGCTCTAGACTACAAGTACAGATCTGCAGCATTATTCAGTCTTAAATATGCATGTTGCTGGAGTGATTTAAGTAAAATATTTAATGTATAGCTTTCTTTCACTGCAATTCAAGGTGCAAGAATACAGTCCATATTTTCAATTGGGATTGTTTTTATCAGTTTAATCCAGGCTAGTGTCATAACTCACTTTTCCCGTGTTCTTCATTTGATGTACTGGAAGCTGTTTCTAAGGGGAGGCAAGCAGAAATGTCAGGCTTTTCAACCTGCTTCCATTTTCAATGCAGCCAGCTTTGCTCTTACAGTATCATACCTTCTGGGAGTCTCTCTACATGACATGGGCTATAAAAGGTATCAATAACAACAGGAGTTCCTGCTGTGGAAGGGACTGTAATTGCAATTGCCCAGGATCTAGAGATTCATTATAGAGAAGGCAAATGTTCTGCAGTCTAGTTCTCTTGGCTGTGTTCTGTTTCTCCCTCACAGATAACCACTTCTAGAGTGAGTTTTCTATTTATTTATTTACTTATTTATTTACTTTAAAAAAATAGCTGTGCACAAAGCAATGTATGTCTACAAGTGCCAGAATATCAGAAGTGAAAAAAATGCTACTTAAAAATAATTTAATAAATAATAACCATAATAATAGAACATTAAATGTGTTACATACATCTTCATGTTAGTCTCTGATTTAAAGCTTGATGACCCCACACTTGGACTGAATTCTCAACAAGACCTATTTCTTCTTGTGTACATAAATAAGATGTGTTTGTATAGCTGTAAGTCCTGGGTTTGCAGTGTAGCTTGGCACTCATAATAGAGGAGTAAATATTAGTTTTATGCTAGATAATTTTAACAGCATTTGAAAAATAGGACATAATAAAATATAATAATAATATTTTAAAATATAAGCATGTGTTTTCTTTACTCACAGGTATATATTTCACCTCTGTACACAGTGACAACTTGCTAAGGAAAAGCACATTTGCAACATAACTTGCCTGCAATCATTAACTTCTTTCTACTTTTTAAGCTATTCCTTTTAAATTACTCCGAAGTAATCTCACCAGAAAAATGTTTCCATGTCATTGTTTTTGGCACTGTACCTTATTAAGATATTTTTAGTTGTCTGTTCTCATTTTGCAGTTCATACGAATATATGAACACCAAAATTATCTGCCCAAAGCACTATTTGCTCTCTTCGTCAGGTGTTTAACTTCCACATCTCAACACTGAAGTTTATGAGATTTGCACGTAATGAGCACCACTTTGAAGTTAGTGCTGCTAACTTACTATTCTACAAATTTAGATCAATTATTCCCACTAATTAATGCATCTGTGAATATCCTGCACCAAATCACGTTACCGATAGAAGTATGAATTCTTTTTTTAAAAAAACAGAGCAGCCATAGAAGTAATTGTAGTCTCAGAAGGCTGTAAAGTCCTTGTATGACCGTTGAGGTGTAGACCTCTGTAATTCCATACATTGCATGCAATATGTTTGTACCACTTGTCATAACAAAAGAACACATTGCCAAATGTGCCCTTTCTGTTACAAATATTAAATAAAGCTTGATTCAGCCTAAAGATAAAATGTAACATGTATGTCACTGTTACATATATTATTGTTATTATATTTATGTTATTTTACATACATTAAGAAAGTTTTGTTCTTAAAGGTGTTTCTCCTAAAGCTTGGAAAAGTTATTACTTGTATAATTTTTGTGGTAGCACCAGCCTCAGAATGCTGTTGGAGCTCCTGAGTATCTGGGCATTTTAATTCATTACAGTATAGCTGTGCTCCAGTTTATTCTAGCCTTGGCACTGGTTGCAAAAACATGCTTGCCAACCCTGAGCAAACCACCTAATCCAGTCCAACCTCCCCAGAGAGAATAATCCTTCATATAAGACTGAAAAGCAGTCAACCACAGATATCCTTTTAGAAGCTTGACTTTTTCAAAGCACGTGACCACCAGCTCTTCCAAAATACTCCTCAGGCATCTGATTTCTGTACTGAGAGACAGTTCTTACTCTTAAAAGCATCAGCTAGATCCACTACCAACCACCAGAGAATCCACTTGACCATGCAGACATCTTTTGTGCGAGGTGTTTTACCTTTAACCATGTGCACCTGTCCTTCTAGCCATCAAAGCTGTCCCAGAATCCAAAAGCTGTTCCAGAAACTATCAGAACTCTCCTCCATCCATCCATCCATCCATCCATCCATCCATCCATCCATCCATCCATCCATCCATTCATCCATCCATCCATCCACCTTTCCAACAGGTGGAGTCAAACTGTCGAGTCAAACAGATAGACTGATCTTAAAGACTGCAGGTGTCTGGTGGTGGTTATGGGTTCTCCAAGCTGCTAAACCCCTCTCTGATATCACATTTTTCTCTTGATGACAACCAGTTTTGTACATGCCCATCCATCTACTTAAATGAAAACATAGGTGTACCTGGATACTCTTTCCACAGCTGCAGGTTCTCTCTGTCACAGCAGAATTACTATACTTTCTTAAAAGTCAACCTTACAAAAGGGTCCTGAGTTCAGGCCTTGCAAACAGGTTCCAGTGGGTCTAATTTGCAGAAATATTGCATTTTTGCTTAGTAATTCAGTGATAATTTCCTGAGGTCCTTGCCCGAGAAGTGAAGAGCAGCAGAAAAGGGATCATCTGCTTATACGTGATAAGCCCCAACACAGAGGTTGGTGTTTTAGCTTGAACCAGCAGAGGAGGTGGTTATGTGATATTATGGGTAGGGTGGTTATTGAGTAAATGGAATATAGCATATGTCCCCTTCAGTTACCTCTGCCACAGAGCTAGGGAGGAAAAAGGGAAAGTTAACAGCAGTAATATGTGGAATTGCCCTACTTTTTGCATGCAAGAGCTGGAAGTATGGATATCTGTTTGTGTTTTACACGCCAAACAGTAAAATGGCATATCTTTCAGGAATCCTTTCCCTGTTTGTCACATCCACTCCACTGCAGTGTCTATAGTAAATTTAGGCTTTTTGTTCTTACTGAGTGCATAGGACAGTGCAACAACAGATGAGGAAACTGGATTCTCTTTACTGCAATAGCAGCAAAGTTACTAATTACATTTAAGTCCGTGTCACCTATGCAAATGTTCTGAAGACATAAAGTCTGCACAGCTGCTGAAGAGACTACAGGTTTTGAAATAAGCAGGGCAGGAAAAATTATAAACAGTAGCCTGCTATTGTTTGCCAGTTCTTTGATACTAGTAAAGATGCAGGTAGAGAAATGTCCAAGTTGTTTTCAGATTCCAGTCTGGTTAGTCAGAGCTGGGAATTAATTCGCTCACCATTTTTTCTGCATTTAACATGAGACAATTCATGTGAAGCCACTGGTGGACAGAAGGGGTGAGCTTAAACATAGACATTAAAGTGTCCTTTTCTTAGTGCTAAAAATGTGTGGAAACTGTTTTGTCAATGCAGATTAGCAAAGCAATGGGCTGAGATGATGAGGGCTATTTTTATCTGATGTCATCTCTCCAATACACCTTTACAACCTCTGCATTGCTAAAGGACTGTATGATAAAGTGTGCTAAAACAACCTTTAAATCTCTTTCACAAAACAGGGATAACTTTGGATAACCTCACATATAAAAAGAGCTGTAAATATTCTGTTAAAAATTAGAAGGTGGCTAAGTCAAACCCTTTGTTTATTTTTAACAGAGTTTGTCAGAATACCCCTAGTGATTTGACTGCACAGTTCTATGGATTTATCACTTGCCAAGTTTCAAATTTTTAGAAATCAGTCCTTTTTTTGAAGACCACTAACAAGCGTAGAAAATGTCCTTTGCACTGTTAACTACATAAAAATGACCCAGATTTAATTTGTTTTGAAAATTTTTTGTGACAAGAAAATACTCCCAGGCTAAAGTGTTCTTTGCCAATTATTGTCTGCAGTGAGAGTTTGCAAGCCAAATTGTGAAACCAGTGAAAAACTGGTTGTTAGGGGAAACCCTGACATTACTTTTGCCTATCTACAACTTCACAGGCAACAAGTAGTGTTCACTGTTTCACTGCATTCAAAATCAATGCATTTACTTAGTAGATCCATCATTTTATGAGAGTTTTAGAAATTCTTCCTTGAACTCATTTTATACCTCCCCAAATCCATATTTTTTATTGATAGTGAAAATGAGATAAATTTATTGGAAGCAGACAATAAAATTTGTATGCATAAGGCAGTTTACTTACTGCTTGCGCTAAGAGAATGTATGTTTATTATGCTTCTGATGAACTGTCCAGGCCCTGTTTCTGTAGTGGATTTTTTTATCCTGTAGTAGTCATACAGTATTTCACTGAATGCTTCGTGTTTGAACCCTGGGATACTCTATAATTCTTGAGCCTAAGAGTAGAGGCATGCCAGACATAAAACAGGAAATGTGGAACATGAGGTTTTGAGGAGTATTTCAGGTGATTTGGAAAAATATATCATAGCTAATAACAAGAAATGCTGCTGTAGGGTAAAGAAAAAATTTCAGGAGTGAGAAGTGAAGATATTCTTTAAAAGAGGTTTTAGCTAGAAGATGAGAAAGAGGTGCAAAATGAAGTCAGTAATACGCTTGTGAATAATGAGGAAGTTACATTTGTGTAATGGATGTTAAGAAATTTATGTTTCAGTGAGAATGGATTGAAAGAGGTGACAGAAATCAAACTGAATAATGGAAATAGGACTATTGGGTTTGCAGTATCTGTGTGGGAGAAGAATCTCTTCCTGTAAGTCTTATCCTATAGCTAAGAATGGGAAAAGAGCAGAGAGAGTGCAGCAGAGTAATGGAAGAGGAGAATATCAAGTGCCTATTCAGAGCTTTTTAATCTATTACTTGTTATTCAGTTCTGATTGGGACAGTAGAGCTGTAGTGATGATGGGATGTGAGGTTCAGAATGAATTTTGAGGAAAGAGATTTTCCTTTTCTGTGGTTAGATTTTTTATTCATAAGTTACTTAATGAAAATCATGTGGCAGTGATGGCTGGGAGGTTGTGTCTGTATACTTGTGAAAATGCCTTTTTTTACAGAGCTTTGAAAAAGAACAACCCGTAGTTTAAACTTTGTACATTATGATTTTGGGAACCTGGTGCATTTGAAAGACCTTATGAAATTGCACCTCAGATTAACTAACTCTTTGGTATTTGAATGCTCTAGAAAAGAGTGTGATAAAACCTGGCCAATCTTTCCTTACTTTATGTTTTTCTTCAGGTGAGAGAGATGTCAGGTTGCATATTTTACCTTTGAGTGTATTCTTTTACATTGTTCTCTCCACACACACCTTCACTACATCCTCATTTTTGTTTTTTACCCTTCTTCCATCACATAGTTTTCTCCTTCTTTCTCTAACTGACTCAGGTTTTTTGTGTTTTCATATATATATGTGTGTGTCTCTATATATATGTATATGTGTATTATGTTGTGTAATATATATACATTATGCTGTGTAAATGTCTGCACAAAGTGTTCTCTGATTATTTCTTTTACTTTCTGTACGGGGCAAAGAAGCCTTGTGGCTTCTTTTTCATATTCTCAGTGAGAAGAGATTCAAGGCGTAAAGCAGTTATGCAAGAAGAAACATGAGTTTCCCTACACCCATGCCATAAGGGCAAAGGAAGAAGCTAGACTTTTTTACTGTCATGTGAAGTAGAAGAAGTGTGACGGTCCCTCTTCAAATACACCAAGACTGCAGAGGAAACGAAGGCTTCTTTCACACCTCTTCTAAACTAAAGGACCAGTGTGTCCCAAAAGATGGGACTCTGCCATTTTTTAATTTTCTGAGGAGAAATGGTGTAAGCCAAGGTAAAGACAGCAACCAAGGGTGAGGAGAGGATGTACCTAAGTACTCATCCCTTGTAGCCTGTTGGTGATGTTTCTATAAATAAATTAGCAACAAAAGGAAGGCTGAGGAGAATCTCCATCCTTTATCAAATGCAAGGGAAAACATTGGCAAAGGACGAGTAAAAGGCTGAGCTACTTAATACCTTCTTTGCCTCAGGCTTAAATAGTAAGATCAGTTGTTCTTGAGCTACCCAGCCCTCTGAGCTGGAAGACAAGGACAGGGAGCAGAATGAAGATCCCATAATCCTAGGGGAAAGGGTCATTGACCGGGAAAGGGTCATTGACCTGTTACACCACTTAGGCACACACAAACCTATTGGGCCAGATGTTATCCATCCAAAGGTACTGAGGGAGCTGGTGGAAGTGGTCCCTGAGCCGCTTTTCATCATTTACCTACAGTCCTAGCTAAACGGGGAGGTTCCAGTTAACTGAAAGCTGGCAAATGTGACAATCATCTACCAGAGGGCTGGAAGGAGAATCCAAAGAACTACAGGCCTGTCAAGCTGGCCTTGGTGCCAGGAAAAGTCGTAGAGAAGATCATCTTGAGTGCCATTAACCAGAGGTACAGGACAACTTGGGGATCAGGCTCAGCCAGCATGGGTTTATGAAAGGCAGGTCTTGCTTGACCAACCTGATCTCCTTCTGTGACAAGGGGACCCACTTACTGGATGATGGAATGAAGCTGGTGAAAACTAATCTTATGAAGAGCAGCTGAGAGAACTGGGATTGTTCAGCCTGGAGAAGAGCAGGTTCAGGGAGACCTTATCACTCTACAACTACCTGAAAGGAAGGTATAGCAAGGTGGGGGTCAGTCCTCCCAAGTAACACATAACAGGGTGAGAAGAATTGGCCTCAGGTTGTGCCTGAGGGGAGGTTTACCAGGGGAGGTTTAGATTGGGTATTAGAAAAAATGGTGATTGGGTCACCTGCCCTGGAGGCATTCAAAAGACATGTAGATGTGTTGCTTAGTGACATGATTGAGTTGTGGCCTTAGCAGTGCTGGGTTAACAGTTAGACTCAATGATCTTAGAGGTCTTTTTCAACCTAAATGATTGTGTGATTCTATGACACTCAAGTTTGCTGAGTGAGAGTACTTCTATTTTCAGTGCTTAAACCTGGAATCATTCAAACCTCATTTCCATAAATGTTTACTGTCTGCAGATCCTTACAGAATCACAGAAAGGGTGCCATCACATATTAGTTGAGTAATTTTACTTTTACAGGTCATGTTAGCATTTTCACGTGAAGGGCCTGATGCTGAATGCCTTCTTTGTGACTGATGTCCTCTGTACTACACTTTCACTGACAATGGTTACAGTAGGTGCGGCGAAGGACCTGTGTTTTCCACATCTGAGTTAAAGGAGCTTCCAGTTAAAACTCTTTTTAACCAGTGAGTGTTTACAGGTTCCTTAGCAAGAGATTCTTGGAAGGGGCGAACTTTAGAGAAAATAAATGAGAACTATGGTGTTATTCTTTTAGTCTGCAATTGTCTGATGCTGTTGTCAATAAAAATAATGACATACATTTGTCTTCATTAATCATTTCAAGGTGTTGCTTTTTGATGCAGCCAGCCCTAGCAGTTCACAGGCACTTTAATTTTCCAATTATTGTACCTATGGCTCAGAACAGATACTGATTAGTTTCACATTTGGTCTGTGGGCAGCTTAATGTTCTTGTCACCTTACATTGAGTTTTAAATGTGCAGAGTGTAAGAGAATGTCAGACATGGTCTCAAGTCTTCTGGGTCAGTCTCAGCAAGATATATCTCCAGATACTGTATTCATGGGTTTTTGAAAGATGGATGAGAGAATAAGATATGGCTTTAGAATCCTATCAGAAAAGTAATGATTCCTCATGTAAAGTGTGTGTGAGTAATTTTGTATTGTATTCTTTTTCACATGAATTTGTAGCTAGAGATGAAGGTAATGCTGCTGGCTGCTATAACAGCAATACAAAAGAAAGTTCTGATAGCAGCAAGGCAAGAGCAGTGCTTTTCAATGTTTGCACACAATTATAAGACCTTTTCAAGCTGTAGTAGTGAAAGTGAAGGAAAAAATAAATTTTGAAAAGCCCTAAACACAAAGATTAATTTTATAACAAATAGAAATGTTGCCTGTCTCCTCTTTATCAATTGTGTACCAGCTATGACTCATCCATGCATGCTTTTTTTCTTTCTGAAAACTGCCATGGAAGAAATCCCCTCCAAAACACAAAACCACACTGAACATCTGCTGTCTAGGTATTCATTAGTTCTGTCTGCTCTGCTTTTGGCTAATTGCCTGGGAGTGAAGTTGAATCATTTATGGGGACTTAACCTGGTGGCAGTTATAGTAGTGAAGATTGTATAACATTTTGATAAAACCTAGGAAATGTCAAACATGTAGCCTCCCAAACATAAAGTTTATTTACTGGTTTTCCATGCACTTTGTTTGCTACAATATTGCCTGCACAACTGCTAACAGAAAATGTATTTAACAACTACTCAGTGCTAATATGCTGTAGTATGCATGACTGACTAATTTAATTTATCTCTGATTAAACCTATTATGTTTGAGATCACTTTACAGAAGACACTTTTTTTGCCAGCTGTAAGCTTATTTGAATTGTAATATAAGTTAATAATGTGTGAAATAACTACTGGTGCCTGCTTCTAAATGTTAATTTTACCAAATCACTTCCTGAGTTAGTGTGTATACAACTCATCCATTGCAGTGTAGTTAGTGGGGTGTTTGGATGTAAGATTACACAGGGAAAAAGGCAGGTGCATGGCAAGGGGATAAATGGCTGTTGTTTCTGCTGAGAAAAAGCAAAATAAATATAATCGTAGCTCAGTTGGTGATGGCACACCATCTATATATTGACAGTGTCAGCAGAGCAGAAGCCGTCATGATGTTCTCCATCTTAAACTACTTGTTTCTTAAAAGGTGCAGAGAGGAATAGGGATTCTTCAGGAAAGCAGAGAGGAATACATGAAACAAAAAGTTGTGATAAAGGCAATCATTAGTATGTTTAAATAGAAAAATAGCCATTTGGGTGCAATTCTAGATTTTTCTCAGACTGAGGATAGAGCTGGAAAAGGAAATGAGGGGAAAAAACCAAACCAAAATAAACCCCAAACATTTAAAACCCGGGAAATGTAAGGGGCAAAAAATTAACTGTGCCAAGGAAAGCTAAACATTTTTTTACTTAAGGAAAAGGAGGACTCTTTCCTGTTTCCCCTCCACTCTTTTCTGTGGTCTGATTGTTAGAGTAGACAGGCCCCTAATGGGGAGGGAAGCAAAGCTTTTTCTGTGCATAAGCTCTATTCCAGGGCTGTCACTGACAAATGAAACTTTGCAATGTCTGTGCTTTAGCCACGTGTTTCTCTGAAAGGCTGCAAAATGCTATCAATTGTAGATTTCTGTTCATCAGTTGTTGCTTTTGTGAAAAAAACTTAATTATACATAGTCTTACTTTATTATCTGTTTATTTTAAATCTGCTGAGAAAATTTAGGTGGAGAGAATGAAATTTTCTGCCTTGTTTAGAGAAACAAGTGTGATAGTGTGGTGCTTAATGTATGAGGTTATTTACAAGCAGATGCCTAAATTATGTGTATGTTTCATTTAAATATATGCAACTTCAACTGTGATGAAAAGAAGTCAAATCTTTTCTCTGTCAGATTGGTGTATCTCTTCAAATTAGAAAATATGTAGGATACTGTTCTTACTGCGTCAGACTGAACTGCCAAAATAATGTCACTTAACTAGAATGGAAAGAAAAGTATGCTCCACATAATTTCATTTTATGTCATTCTGTTCCACCCTCCAAACATTTCTGGCGTGTGATAACATGTGGAATGTCAAGCATCACTGTTCACATTTTGTCATGCTATCTCGTATAGATCAGTTATCAGAAAGTTGAGTTGTACAGCAGCTCTGATTTCAAGATCTCTTTTCACAGCATGTCAAATGCTAGCTGGTGGGACAGGACTTAGGCAGGTCCAGTGCTGACTGTTGGGGTGCACATACACATGCAGCTGAATGTGTGGTGGGTGTACTCTGCAGAGTAAACTTCCAGTGATACGTAGTCACAAAAAGAATGGTATTTCTATAAAAATTTTTGATATGGTGGTTTCAAGATTTGTCCTGTGGTACTGGCATTGCTAAGACTTCTCTTGTTGTTTTCTCGGAATAGTCAATTAATCAGTGTTGGAGGCAAAGATGGGTCTCTTTTTTGGATCAAGGATAGGATTGATATTCTTATAAACTGCTGGCAAAGCAAAATGTTTACGTAGTATCATGTGGAGGGTATGTAATGTATTGGCTTCCCATGCTTTGTATAATCTTGCAGGTGTAATCCAAGGCTGAATGTGAAACAGAGAGATCTGAGAATGTGATGCTGTATGTAATTTAGAGCTGGCTCTGCAGACTAGCACAGACTCCAAAACTGTGAGTTGCACTCTTGCTGGGTGGTCCTAGTTCTGCTTAGCTCAAGTCTGGAGACGGGGTGTCACTGGGGAGGATTTTCTGCTTTGAGAGTTGCATCTTCACTGGCCTGAGAGCACTCAGGTTTGCTCTACGAGTGAAGGCTTCACCTATATCCTCTACTTCTTGCCTGAGCAGCTATGCTAGGGAGATTTAGTTTATTTACTTTTCCTTTATGGGGAGAAGTATTCTTTTAGAAATTATAAGCTAATGCTTTTTTCCTTTTATTTAATATCTTGATGAGAGTAGGAGACTGAGCTTCTCCATCTGACAGAAATGATCACAGTAATTCAATTTGTAGACCAATCAATGCTGAAAATTTTCCCTATTTCTACAAATCATACATACTTAGGGATAGGAAAGTAGAATTTGATGCTTCATATTTCCTATCTATAGAGAGAAGTTTTGAAGAATAATTAAAAAATAAGGTAAAAAATTTGGTTATAAATAATGTAAATTTTTAGTGACTATCACAGTAAATGAGGTAGTCTCCTAGATGCATTGAATGTATGAATTATAAATGTATTGCACTATTATCTGTAAGCATCTGTGATGTACATGGTTAATCACTCCCTCTTCAAGCCCTTCTTGGGACTCTTGGAATTCTCTGCAGCCCAGTTCAACACAGAAACCATCAGTGGGTGAGGAAGTTGTGCTTTACAGAGGATCAAGCGAAGACTAAGACTGCCTTCTCTCCATTCTCTTTCATCCTTCTTTTCCCCCCAATACCTAAATTGAGATTGATCATTTAGCAGAAAAAAAGACACTATGAGCAACGAAGCGTAACTCAATACTATGCTGAAAGCTGCTTAGCTGTCATATCAGACTCAACTCACTCTTAAGCAAAGATTAGAAAGGATAACTTATGTACAAGGCTGTAAATCTGCTTAGCGGTCTGTTACTCTTATGGGCAAATAATGCTTCCTAAACACAGCCTTTGAATGTGTTGAGTCTCACCTTTTTGAATGACTGATTAATAGAAGCCAGATGATTTTAGCTGGGAAAGAAAATAATGTTCAGCATACTAAAACATAGGAAGATAACTCATATCTTAGTTAAATGTGTTATGGTCTACCTTAATCTGCATATATGTTGCAAAAGCTCATTATAACTATGAGTAGCACCCCACAAATATTTGTTGTTAGAAAGCTTGCTTTCTTGCAACAGTGATTGTTTCACTTTTTCCTAAAAATAAAATCACCAAACAAATATGATATTATAGACCCAAATATTCCCTCAAAACATACTTTTTGAAAGTTTACCGTTTCTGTTTGACTTCATTACATTAATTTTTTTTAGCTCCTCAAATGAATATGAACTACGTGCAAAAAACACATAATAACAATCCAAGAGGAAACATGCAAAGTGTCCTTTTCCCCACTTACACTTAAAAGCTCTGCAATTCATGAACAAGTAAAGTTCACTAAAAACCAACATGTTTTTTCCATGCATTATTTACATTTTACTTGTTGATCTGGGAAAAAAAAAAAAAAAGAGAAGGCAAACCAAAGATGTCCAAGGGATCCAGGAATGTTTTAAAACATAATGTTCTAGGAGATATCCTAATACATCGAATGTGATTTTTTTTTGGCTATGTAATTAATCAGTTTAACTTCTTTATTGTCTTTGTCTACTTATATGTAAATTAAAAGGGCACTCTAATGTTGGGGGGAGGAGGGACACAAAGCAACTGGTAAGGATAACACTATGTGAGGGGGTTTTAAATTTTTTTTTAAATTTCTGGTGGTTGTTTTCTTCTTTTTTTTCAAAGTGGTCCAAGTTCCAGGATGGTTTTTTGCTTCAACTGAGTCCATTAATGTTTTTCTGTGGTCTTGTTGAGGAAATCCCTGTCATCAGTGAAGCTTGTTTAGGCAAGATTAACATTGGCTTTATGGTACGAAATGTGATAGCAAGCACTCTGGTTTTTTGGGGGGATTGATAAAGGTCTTATAGGTCTGTGCAGACCTTGATCATCCTATTTAACTTTTACAGAATTGACATAGTTTTAGTTTTCTTCTACTGCCCTGGAATTTCTCTGGTAGTCTTAGATTAATTGAAAATTAATGTTGGTGGTTGAAAACCTCCTAACTTTTTATACAGAAGTGCTGATACAGCCGCTGTTTAATATGCTTCCAAGCTACTTTCCAAGAAAAGTATTTATCATAGCTGAGTATGAATTAAAATATCAAAGTAGTTAAGGAAACTGCACCTATGTATCATGGCACGGGTGGGTCGAGACAATGATGGAGGGATTTCTGGCATCTCCTGAGAATGTCACAGACTTTACTTCTTTGTAGCGTTATTTCAGGTTCACTTATCAAATGGTGACACAGAGAAGAAAAGCTCAATCTAAGGAAGCGGTGTGTAAGACAATAAAAAAGAAAACACTGACCATCAAAAAACCTGAAAATCCAAATGGACCAGCACAGAACTAGAAAAAAGGATTGTATTTGGCAGAGAGACACACTTGGTGTGGAAGAGTAAACTTCAGAGGAGCTTCTCACTGACGAAAGCAGAACCAATCTATTTATTGAACACGTTTAACTTTCTTGCATCTCTATTGGCATTTCTGTCACTTCTGTTCAGAGAAGGACCAATGTCATTGCTGAGGTTCCTCTTCTGCTTGTTGTACTTACAAAGTTGTTAACTGTCTACATAATATATATTAATTGCAATCCATTTCCCTATGTTCCCTGATGTAGATTATTTTTGTATCTATTTTTGCTTCAGTAAGCCAGTGTGACGATTCAGAATTCCTTTTTTCTCATTGTTAATGGTTTTTTTAGTGTCTGGTAAAATGTTCTTAAACAAGTCCCAGCTTTCATCTTTTTCTTAAATAAACGGTTTCTCCCTGCTGAATTTGCTCATAATTGTTCTCAAGATTGCAAAATGAATCCTTTTAAGGCATCAGGTATATTTGTTTTCATGTTATCCTGTTTGTGAATAAGAAGCATGATGAGCAAATGGTATAATTCATAAAGAAGCAAATACTAATTTTTAGTCTGTGGTAAATTTTAAGTTATCATTCAAGATTAGTTATAATATAAAATTCCTGCAAGCTAAATGCAGTTCAAAAAAATGAGTTCAAAAAAATCCATATGTAAATTTTTTTTTATTCATTTTATTTATTTTAAGGCAGCACAAAGTCTCCAGTGTGTGCTATTAAGTCCTCCATTGTAACTCAGGTTTCTCTCTTACACAATATAAACAGATGCTTGAGGAATCCCTTGTCAGCATTTTCCTCAGTGTTTTTGTGGTCTGGAACAGATATCACCCTGCTGTTCTTGCCCAGCCTTACTTTCAAAAGCCATTCCGACCTCTGTCTTTCTCCTTCCACTGTACCCAGATGGGCTGTGGGAAGACTCATTGTTTCTGTCCAGCAAACACTTCTCCATCCCAGGGGCCGCAGCTGCAGCCTGTCTCTATTGCTCAGCCAGCCCAGGGAAACCAAAGATTTCACTGGATTGAGGTCAGTGTGTAAAACCACTTAATTCAAGAGATTTGGTATTTTTCGTAGAATCACAGAATATACTGATTTGGAAGGGACTCATCAGAATCATCCAGTTCAACTCTTAGCCCTGCACAGGGCACCTGAGAATCACACCATGCACTTGCGAGCATTGTCCAAACGCTTCTTGAACTCTGTCAGGCTTGGTGCTGTGACCACTTTTCTGGGGAGCCTGTTCCAGGGCTCAACCACCCTCTGGGTGAAGAACCTTCTTCTGGTATGCAACCTAAACCTCCCCTGACACAACTTCATGCTGTTTCCTTGAGTCCCGTCATTGGTCATGAGAGTGAAGAAATTGGTACTTGCCCCTCTGCTTCCTCTTGTGAGGATGTTGAAGATAGCAATGAAGTCTTCCCTCAGTCTCCTCTTCTGTACGCTGAACAAACCAGTCTTATGCGAAATGTCAGCCTGATGGGAAATGTTGGTTTGATAAAATTCTGGCTTTTACCAAGGTGGCAGTGCTGGGTTAATAGTTAACAATTGGACTCCGTGATCTGGAAGGTCTTTTGCAACCTAAATGATTCTATGATTGTATTAAAAAAGAGGTGAGTATAGAGCCTTTCTCAGAAGTTACAGGTGTATGAGATAATATGAGAAATACAGGATGTCT
Organism: Chiroxiphia lanceolata; assembly: GCF_009829145.1. NCBI lineage: Eukaryota > Metazoa > Chordata > Aves > Passeriformes > Pipridae > Chiroxiphia > Chiroxiphia lanceolata. The sequence goes on from NC_045638.1 coordinate 59,679,236, forward strand.
CCACATACCCCTGGGTCAGGGCTGTTCCTAAGGGCCAGGGTAGCTTGGAGGGTGGTAATGCAGAGGTGGGGGCAGGGGCAGGAGCAGTGTCCTTCCCAGCCAGGGCTGGGGGCCCACAAGACATGGTCAGACACAGCATGGCTGCAAATAGCACAGGCAGGGACCAAGGAACAGGCCTGAGTGCAAACACAGTGTCTGAGCTGAGGGGGAATGGAGTCTCAGCACGGAACCTCATGGCTCCATCGCACACCACAGCTGATATACACCACATGCAGCTGACACTGATCAAACAGGACTAAAATGGCTGCTGATCATTCTCAAAGGGTTATTGCTTCTCATTACATCAATAAAATAAAAGCAAGGCTCCAGGTTACACAGGCAGTGTAATCACCTTGCTGATATTAAACATGGCATCAACTTTCCCTGCCCATGGTGAATGTAAAAAGACTATAATCTAAATTTAGGGTGCTTTGATTTGAATTTCACACCAGACCTAAATACAAATTATATAAAAATGTCTTTTAATGTCATTCCTGAAGTGGTAAAAGACCCTCAGTGCTTCAGATCTGAGTACCTTCAGATCTCAAAGTAGAGAAAGGTATGAGGTATGTTATTGTTTTAAATTTTAATCTGTTCTGATGTTCCTGAAATGCTCTGTCTGTAATGTCTTTTGTATTAATCATCATAAATATTTTATCCTTTCTGGAGAGGGCATTCTGACGTAATGTCTAAGTGAGAGAGGCAACTTACCTCAGCTACTTTATCATACTTGCTAGACTTGAAATGATTATCGTAAGTTCCAACATAGAGTTGTGCAGATAATAGAGGCAAAAAAGTGGATACAAAATGATAACCACATGCAGCTGTCTGCTTGCTTGCTGTTTTGTAATTTACAGAAACCAGAGCTCACTTGTAATGCAGCTGTAAAAGCTCCGTAGGTGCAGCAGTCCCTATTACAAAAGTAGTGGGGTCAAGAGGAGTAAGAAGCAGGGGCCTAAAAGGTGTGATAAAGGTTTCAAAAGCACATGCTTGCTAATTTCTTGTATTATTTTCTTCTCTATGCTGTTCTGTAAAGAATGGTCAGCCTTGATAAGACTAAGTCAGTAGCTCCATGCCTGTGCTTGGTCTTTGAAAAAAAGGCAAGTGCATGGTGCTACAGGATTTGAAGCACTGGCCTGAGCAATGTGAATATCTCCCATCTTGCCACAGGTCATCTGGTGGTGGGCAAGTATGAGCTTGGGTGTAAGTCTCATTCCTATTTTGGACATGCAACTAAATGTATTTCAAGAGGCTTTACCTCAGGTTTTGTCAACATACTCTCATTGCAATGAGGAGAATTATCTTGGATAAAACTGTACTATGATGGATCTTTTCAGTTGTCAGCATCTCGTAGGGTGATGCAAAGCGTTTCTCTCTTACCTTCCAAAATACCCAGATCAAGCTTTCCTGCTATAGAACAGATCTGTGTTCAAAGCTTAACAGAGGCATTAGTGTGGCCTTCAGTGTTGGCATTTAAGGCTCTTGCATCACCCTTTTGTAAAATTACTGAGTGCTTCCCATCTAACGCAGTTCCTGGAATATGTGCTCTGGCTCCCCTTTCAGCATAAGACAGACTGGGACTGGCATGCACACCTAAATAATTAATGGCTATTTATCCAGGTACTAAGAATACTCTGTGGTTTGTTTTTTAATTGCAGCTTGCAAAGAGTGTTTCTTGGCTTACTTCTTGACCAAGAATAGAGTGTGGTCAGAACAAGACAGCCAGAGAAATGCATATTTTAGAGCACCAAATAGATTTAAAAGAAAAGAAATAAAACCAACAAAAAAACCCCAACAAAACAAAAACCAGAGATGCTCTTCTTCCTGACAGCCAAAACCCACTCCTGTCCTCAAACTGTGGGCATGCTATTGGCAGTCATTTGAAGGAGAAAATGAACAAGAGAGCTAAACATTTGGGAAGTGATTGCCAAGCGCGCAATAGACAAACCCTTACAGAACACTGGAGTAGGAAGATGGGGATTTAATGCATGATGCTTGTTGTGAAAGCATTCTGTACATCTGAAAGCATTCTGTACATCTGGTTCAGTTCGTGGACTGGGTCCATTTGTGGAGGGGAGCCTTGGCTATTATTAGTTGATTCCTCTGTCTTATTTTAGCTTCACATTACTCAATGTCTGATTATGTTGGACAATATTCACTGTTGCTGTTGAGAACATTTTGGACAGCAGTGAAAAAATGCCAGGGATTGTGTCCATATCATTGTATCATAGCTTAGGAAACCTGTGAGAGTGAGCCAAGGCAGGCACTGGGTACTTTGCCTAAGGAGGGCTGCCAGCCTAGGATAAATTAATAACTAAGTTTGTTTCCCCTCTTTTCTCACACCCTGACTACCTGTAAAACAAGAAGATGAAATGGGAGTCCTGAAACCCACTGAGTGATGGTCCCAAGTCTGAAAAATTATAAGAGGGAAAAAGAAACCTACTTTGTTGCAGCAGGATGGGAATTTTGCAGATCCTGTCAATTTTGTCATCGTGTTAAGAGCTGAGATCATTACTGGGCGTGCTGTTCAGGAAAGCAAGATTTCTGTCCATGTTTTCTTTTCAAGTTTATCCAGCTTGTTTTACAGCTGTGATAACTTGTGGCACAGTCCAAAAACTGGTGTGTCTATATATATTTATACATATATATATATATATATAGGTATAACGTCAGTTGTTCATACTTGCTATCTGAAATTGTGAATTGCTACTTTGAGAAGAGTGGATGCTTGTATTTTGGGTTGTTATGTGAACCAAACAAAACAAAACAGAATATTTGGCACATAAGGAAGTATTATATTTCATTTCATTGTAATGTTTTCAGTGGATCCAAAATTCAGTAACTATACCAAATTCATATGTTGTCTTCAATGTGGCATATCACCTTTTATCTGAAGTTTATCTGGAACAAGTATCTCCTTTAATCAAACTGGAGGTGATTCAGGAATACTGATTATTTCACTAAGATTAATATTACCTATAATAAAACCTGTTCTTCATGGATTCACTTACTTAAGGCGATACTGCTCACATATAGTAGATGATACTAAAATCTCTACAAATGTTTTTGTAAGTAACTAAAATTACTGTGATTTTTATGGTATTCCCTTTTTGTAGATTAGGGAATGAAGCAGTTACTTAAATTACCTTCAAAGCAAAACTATGAAAATTTCCATTCAGGATTTACACTGGAAACAAATAAAAACATAAAGTGCCATTTTGGGTGGTACAACTGGATTTTAGTATATGCCATGTCACTGCAAAGGCTTGGGAACTGGATGTGGAGGACACCTTACCTTCTTGTGCCTCTTTGTGCAGCTGAAGACGTGACGCATGTCACAAGAGGGATGCATGTGCCATTCAGTTGTTCAGTTCTGAGGCAGGGTTTTCTGGCCCTGTAGACAGACCCTGAGACTCTGCAGTAGCAGGGTGTGCTTAGGATGCAGAGAATACAGGAGAGCAGTTTAGGAGAATGGCTGAGCTACAGGAGATGCCCTAGACAGACAAGAGGTCAGCTCTGTGTGGAGAAAGAGAATGGATGGGGCAAGGTGGCTAAGAACACTTGGGAAAAAGGAGTGAGGAGCTTTGCTTGAGGCTTTTCCTCTCTTTTTCCCTAGAAAATCCCTCTCCCTCTGCACTCTTCTCTCTTTGGGATGCCAGTCTGAGAGCTCACATCTTCTGGATTTTCCAGACTTGTCTTGTCACCAGCATCTTATTATCACTCCAGCTCATAAAAGTCAGTCTGTTCTCCCCATTCATCTCCAGTACCTTACTGGTACTCTGAAGGAGGAAGAGGAAAAAAGATTTAGAAAAAGAAAATATAGAACCCTCCTAGAGGAGGAACTGCAGTCGTTGCCAGAATTAGGTGTGAATTAGGTGGCAGGTACTGGAATGTGAGGAGCTGCCTATTCTTCTCCACCAGATTTGCAGCACCAAGGGTGAGACTGCTTATCTCATCCCCATCTTTTCAGGTGCTGATAGTGCTTATCAGGAACTAATAAGGGAGACGAGCACATCTCTAGGCAATACCTACCTGCTTGTGTCTGAATTTTACCCTAAAAACAATGCCTGGATCTCAGAAAAGAATTTGGTTCACAGTAGACCCACTGACTCTATTCTGGTTCTTTAGATTTTTCTTTTCTTTTCTTTTCTTTTCTTTTCTTTTCTTTTCTTTTCTTTTCTTTTCTTTTCTTTTCTTTTCTTTTCTTTTCTTTTCTTTTCTTTTCTTTTCTTTTCTTTTCTTTTCTTTTCTTTTCTTTTCTTTTCTTTTCTTTTCTTTTCTTTTCTTTTCTTTTCTTTTCTTTTCTTTTCTTTTCTTTTCTACCAGCTTCATGAAGTTATGAGGAGTTTAAAAAATAAAAAAAACCAAACTTGTCTTTGGCACTTAACTCAGTATTGAACAATTGAACAAAAGTAGTGCAAAACTACTGCAATAGGTGTTGAGTAAAAATGTCTGTTGTGGTAACTATTCTGGATATAGCTGCTCTTTCATGACAACTCCTTTGAATTATTTCCATGTAGAACAAAGCAGCTCTGACAGCAGCCCTTTTTTAGAGAGAGGCAATTTCCCTCATATATGACTTGTCAGCTGCTAACTGTGGGTGTGTAAATATAGCTGAAATTTCAAAATAGTGCCGATCTGGCAGAGGTTTGAGCAGTTATTTATGGCTGAATTGATGAGATTTACTAAGCTCAGGTTGATGGTAAATGTTGCAGGGCAGGTACATTACCCAAGCTTGTGTTCGTGGAGCACCTTGACAGTTTTATATTGATTTCAATAAAGTAATTATTCTTTAAACAGCTCTCTAAGTGGTAGATATGGTATGTAATTTATATAATAACTGTTAGAATATTCAGAAGCACCTCACTTTAATTTTGCTCCAGTCTTATTAACCTTTTCTCCTCCCTTTGCTGTTGTGGTTGTGTCCTCCTTCTCTCATCATTCTTACATCTCATTTGGGATTTCCTCTCCTTATATTCCATCTTTCAGCTGAAGTCCCACAAGACGTGGGATGCTCCATCCGTACTTTCAGCATGGGTGACCTAAATTATTTGGGGAGCATCTGCTCTACCTTTGCAGTTTTAACTCTCAAACTTGTTTCTTCTTGCTTGGTTTTTCTTATGTCATCCAGTGCCATGTCTCTGGTAAGTAAACTTTCTGAGTATATCCCCTTCCCTGTCTTGCCTTGTATGTTCTCAGGGTGTCAGCTTGGAATTTCTGTCTACACAAAGGACAGAGAATCTGCTACAGGCCAGTTCCCAGGTCACCTTCACCATAAAGCCAGTTGTTTCAAAGTAATTTTAAGTTCATGGGGCCTTAACTAAGAAAGGTCTTAAGAGCTTTAAGAGGGCTAAGAATATGTCTTTCATTTCAAGCCAACCAAAGATGCCAGTACTATCAATACAATTCTCAGCCTTCTGTGACCTTCTTTGACTGGAACCTCTCTTCCTGAGAAATCACATGAAGATTTTTTGTCCTTACTTTCAAGATGTTATCTGCCTTTTCATCTGGATATTTATGAGACCTGCTCATCCATATAGTTGTGAGAATTATAGAGCACAATGCACTTTTTTTGTTGTCATTTCCGTGCCTCAAGTGTCAGACCCTCTATTTCCAGAAAATCCATTTTTTATCCCTCATTGATCTAAATGTATCAAAATAACAGAAAAATCTCCTCCTTTTTACAGGAGACCTTCAAATGCTTTTATTAGTCAAATTTTCACTCTATCGCACTATTGCAGAAGGTGCAGCAAACTCAAGGAATAATTAGTAAAAGAAACAGAGAAATCAGCAGAAGAGAACTTCCTCTTTCAAGAGTAGCTTGTTTTAGAAGTGTCTACTGTGAATTCTAGGACAGAGGATTGCCTTTATTTGTGCTGTGTCTTTGCTGCATACAGCAACAAGCTTATATTGAAACTTCAAGTTATTAATTTAGCTTGAGTTGTCTGAAAGATGGAATTTTGTATGTGTTTGCATTTCTTGCAGATGTCTGTCACACAGCAAATATTGCTGGATGACTGCCCTCAAAACACTGGGGAAAAAATAAGACCTTTGAAAAAATGAAATACTAATGACTTAGAGCCATTTTATATCTAATACCTAGTGAATGCAATTCTTGCTTGAAAGGAATGGGAACAGTGAAACATGGAGTTTGCTTAGTGGTGGAAAGCTTTGTGTTGTTTTTGAAAAATACCTGCAAATTCTCTATTTGGTAGCTGACATTTTAAAATGCAGTCAAATCACTACGTGATAATGACAGAAGTAATCGCATTATTCTGAGTTTGACTGAAAATGTGTATTGCATTGGACAAAAAATAACAAATTACTCAGAAAATATGCTCTAATATGCTCTGCTGAGTTTCAGTGTCTCCAGGGAGCTTCATTTTATGACTTTATCATCTTGCCTTAAAGCCACAGAATATGTGATTCACAGTTTCACTGTCCTATTAGTTCATGTTTCTGTTTGGAAAGTGAATCAATTTCTGGATCTGATGTGTGTATAAACAGCTTCTTTTCCCTTATAGTCTCAAGGGATATAATGAAATTTCCAAAGAATAAAGGTACACAGAGTGATAGGTTAATTCCAGTGTTGCAAGCTGAAAGTTAAGACATATCTAAACATTAGAACTTTATTAAGAATTCAATGATCAGTGCTTTGCCAGCAATGTGGCAATGTGCTCTCTCCCACTTACCAGCTATTTGTACACACCATACTTTGATCACTGGGTGCACTAACCAGAAAAGAACAAAATACTTAGCAAATTAAATCTAAAGATTTCCACTCCTGGTGTAGAACAGATATATGTAATGTACCATTTCATCTTAAACCAAATTATGTACCAGGACATTCAGATACGTATTTCTGAAGCCATCAGTGTATAACCTCTGATATAATAAGGACTGAGATTCTTAAATTCCAATTATGAAAAAATCTTTAAACTGAAAGCAGAGATACCTAAACTAAACAGCTCTGTGATATACTCAATCTTTCCCCTTCTCCTACCTTTCTTACTGTTCATTCAAGTGCACATGTAAAACAACGATATGATCAAAAGTCCTTTGAAATAGATTATAATCTGTAAGCTGGCTTGGCTACTGTTTGGACATCACCTATATGTTTTATCTTTGTAATAAACACTTTAGAAATTTCTTGAGTGTTTGATAGAGCATATGATACACAAAATGAAACTGAGACAACTGAGTCTGTTTGGACTTGTCTATTATCTTCAGTTGTTAGCTTATACATCTTAGTGGAATTATGTCTTTTGCACAAACATGCTTTTGCCATACCTTTGCCATAGGAGATTTTTGCGGAAAAGAATTCTGAGGGAAGATCCAAATGGCCTCTTCAGGATCTAAATGTTATCTTCAGTTGTTTAATGGGGAAACAAGGAAGATGTAACCAGATGCATCTTGTAAGGGAAGAGCAATAGGAGAGGGAATGGACACAAGTTGCAATATGGGAAATCCCAGCTGGATATTAGGAAAATTAAAAAAAAAAAAAAAAAAAAATCACAGTAATGTAGTCAGGCATTAGAATAGGTTGCACAAAGAGGCTGTGAACTTTCCATTCCTGGAGGTATTCAAACCTGACAGTCTTGAGCAACCAGATCTGAGCTGGCCACAGAGCAAGGGATTCCACCAAATAACTGCCGAAGATGCTTCCCCAGCCTGTGTTGTTCTGTGCTTCTATAAATTCTGTTCTTTTTATGTAGTTTACTGTTTTCATCTAACTCTTAAATAAAGAGGAAATATTGTCTGTTTTCAGAATCTACTGGGTTTGCTCTCATTTTCTTACACAAATGAGAAATGGAAATGTTGCTAAAGAAAGGATTCAGTGAACTGCAAAGTCATATACTTTTCTATGGAACCATGCATTTTATACATTTGCTTTATAGTACCCAGTAGAAAACATGTGCTGGTAGCTCAATGCTTTTATGAGCTGAGATATCTGTATCCGTGAATAAGATTTATTTGCAGTGTTTTCCTCTCTTTTCTTTTTAATGAACAAAGCAAATAAAAGTATTCTGTGGTTGTTTGGAATACTAAAACATGCCTGCCTTCATGCTCAAAATAAGCTCAAGTCTAATAAATGTAATTATTGCCACAGGTAGGTCTGCTTTTCCATATAAATTATAAGCATCTCTTCTTGCTTATTCTAATAGTCTACATCTTAGGAAAGTATGTCTTTCAAACAGTGTGTTTTTGCAATACTTTTCCCCAGAAGATTTTCTTTGGCAAGTTATTAAAGTCAAGACTTTTAAAAACTCTTCTTAAAAACTGAGAGTTGAAACTGATGCTGTTGGAAATATAACAATGTTTTAAACAGTTTTCCAATGAAATATCCCAGGTGTGCGTTTGCAAGTTAAGAAGTTATACATTTCTACTTCAAAAATTTTTTTTTAACTTTTGGTATAGAATTTATAAACTTCTAAAAAATTCAACATTAAATATATTATGAGCTGAAATTTTCTTTGCAGTTTAATAAAATGTTTTATATTACAGTCAATAAATTTGGCTTGATTTAGGGTGGTTAAACAAACTTTGTATGTCAGAATTTCTTACAGAATGGGAGAATGATTAACATACAATATGTTTTATAGTATATTACAGCAAAGGATGGAATATGTGAATGGAATATGTACACATACATTATGAATGCCAGGTTTTATATGACTGTTGTGTTTTAAGTGTCCGGAAGCTAAGTCCCATGGATCCAATCACTCATTCCCTCTCCCAGTGGGATGGGGGAGAGAATCCAAAGGATTGAAGAGAGAAAATCCTGTGCTGGGACAAAGGAACTTTAATAGATAAAGCAAAAGCCATGCACAAAATCAAAACATGGAATTCATTCACCCCTTCCTGTGGATAGGGACGTGTTCAGCCATCCCCAGGAAAGCAGGGCTCTGGCACTTGTAATGGCAGCTTGGGAAGACAAATACCATCACTCTAAATGTCCTTCCCCTTTCTCCTTCTTCCTCCAGCTTTATATGCTGAGCGTGATGCCATATGGTATGGAATATCCCTTTAGTCAGCTGGGGTCAGCTATCGCGACTGTGTCCCCTTCCAATTCCTTGTGCACCCCCAGTGCACTCACTGGTGGGGTGGGGTGAGAGACAGAAAAGGCCCTGAGTCTGTCAGCACTGCTCAGCAGTAATGAAAACATCTCTGTTATCAACACTGTTCTCAGCACAAATTCACAACATAGACTCATACCAGCTACTGTGAAGAAAATTAACTCTATCCCAGCCAAAACCATCTCAATGGACTTCAGTACATCTGTTTTATAATAGAAGCCTGGAAACAGGACAAACATGTTTTAGATATAAAACTGGGAAGTGAATGAGGGTCAAAAACTTTACACTGCAAAGGAAGTCTACATTTTTTTCTAAAGCTAGTGTCATCTGAATAAATGTTTCTGCCGTTCTCTGAAAAACAGATCAGAAACTAGCACTGAACCAGAATAGTTTGAGACAAACGCTATATGTGGTTTTTTCTGCCTACCACATCATCTCATGGTTATTGTTGAAACATTTGGGTTTATAACTAGTGATTTTTTTTTTCTTTTTCATTTGGGACAGATCTAGCAGAGTTCTGCCTTCCTGGGGAGAAGGAAAAAAAAATCTGTGAAAACTGATGTTTCTTCAAAGAAACATGTACAATAAAGGCCAAATGGATTTCATCAGTCTTAATTACTTAAACAGCAAGGGCTGTTTATCAGTACCATATACAGATATCATTCTAAGCTTATAAAAGACAATGAAATAATTGTGACTAGATCAGTTAAGTTTCACTCTTACTTTCTGAACACTGGCTTTCTCGGCTACTGAATAAAGATTTGAGGAATAAAGCTTTGGTTTCACAAAAAAAAATGTGTATTATAGTTTAACTGTAAGCAGCCAAGATTGTAATTTTGGAGAGACTCAAGCAATTTGTCTTCTTCCATGAAACCTTTCTGAAGCATTTTCGTGACAAAAATATTGACTTTTTTACAGACAGGTTGTTCTCATGCAAGGACTGCATTAAATCGTATTTCATTTTCAATAGTTTTTCCTGTACCTACTTGTTGAACAAAAATAGGCAAAATTAATTATTTTATTTAGAAATGTCTAATACCCTAAGTATCTCTGTGTTTTAATCTCTAAGTAACCATTGCACAGAATTACAATATTCGCAAGATATTGCAGGTGAGGGTAGATGATGATTAGCACTTATTCCTTAGGACATAAGTGATTTCCAAAAGCAGTGGATTTAGATCCCCTTTGAAAGGCTTTTCCCCCCTATATTAATGAACAGCAAACTTCAGAAGAAATACACTGACACATGCTTTTGCTTACATGTAAGCATATGCTATGGGTGTGTTTAAGTAATGCTTATATATACATGTATGCCTTCCAAAGGGGCTAGGATTATCCAAAAGTCAGCAGAGAGAATCTTTACATGTGAAGTGCAGACATAAAACAATACCTAGGAAAACACTGTCTAATTTAACACACAGTGTGGCTGGGAAATTACTGTCGAGTAAGTGTCAAGTAAGCTTGTAACGCAGAGCTAAATCTTGTGTGAAGAGTACTCACATACAAAATCAAGATAAATATCTCACTTCTGTCTATGGCTTCTTTGTCAGGCTGTCCTCCATTCCCTTTTCTTTCTGTTATTTTTCAAGAATTATCTGCTTTCTAGAGGAGGGGGAAAGTTCAGCTATAGTGAGTGTGGTTTTTTCCCTTTTTGTCTATTTGCTAATTCTGTAGCTTTGATTATCATCTCCCTATTGTCTGGTCATTGCTTTTCTGTATAGTTAAACTGGTTCCACTGCTTGTTCACTGGCTGCATTGAAGGATGGAAGGGTGTCCTCAGCACACACCTCCTTTTCACACTCATAGTTTAGGAGCACTCTTCCAAGACTATATGCATATAATATATTTATATGATTTCTGTCACATGCCGTGGGATTCCTTCTGGGGTATCTTTCGGGATATCAGGTATCTCCACTTTGGCTTTCAGGAAGAAGACAACTACTGATTCTTTATTCTGGAGCCATGGTTTCAACACAGCAAGTGGCTGCTGTAGTGTTAGAAGCACTCAGCACATCTTGACTTCTTAGAGATGAATGCTTCATAACAAGAAATTGCACTGCCGGAGAGCAAATTAGTGATTGATATAAAATGGAGCCTTACAGACTGTAATTGTACTAGCAAGATATGAGATGAAGTTTAAAGTACAATTTTAACAGTATTTAATTAAGTGGAACAGTATATTAACCACCACAATCCTAACTAAACACATATATAAGAATTGCAAAATATAAATGCTCATTATTGCTAAGTTGCTACTGCCGTCAGTGACTGATTTGGAGATGGGATGATTGACTTGGAGCTGATTTAAAATTGTCCAGTTTGCATACTGAATTTTAAATCTTTTCCAGTTGTTCTCCTTTAATGTAGGTGGGGAAGGTGACTCATCTGTTCGGTTCTGCATGGTTCACTGGGTGGGGAGAAAATGACATATTTTATCTGGTCACTGAGATCTCACTGTGTCATTTCACTTTGTGTGTAGCATTTAAAGCAAAGGGAGTCACTTATTCTACAAATTCAGTCTCTTGTTCTTTCAATGGAAGTATTATTGTCTCAAGTTTATATTTATTTGAATTACCTGATGGCAGATTTCTCTCATCACCTCCCTTGCTGACAACTGTAATTAGATATCCTTGTGCATGATGCTAGACGAAGAAGGTGCAGGGAACCGGTGCAGTTCCTTTACCATTTGCTTAATTAACTTTGTGTGCTGGATCCAAAAGATTTTGGGAGCCTGGCCTCCCTTGCTTCGTGAAGCTGTGTAAATCCCATATCAATTATATCTCCTATTCTGGAAGAAAATCATGGAGTGTACAAGCTTTGAATTTGCTTTGCATGACTATTTGTAGGAAGCAAACATAAAAGGAGCTTGTGTTCAGCCACAATACGTTTCTTGTTAATTTGAAGTGAATATTTATAACTTTCTTTTTACTATCAGCCTGACGCTATGAGCAATTACTGTGGTATTCAGCTAAATCTGCCCACCCTATGCCTGGTCAGAATTTTCTGTCCCTGTGTTTCCAGTACATTTCCTGCACACTATTTTACCCTTAATGCCTTTATAGCTTGTTTATTGGAAACAGGGTTTTAATTATTTTTCAACAGTACCAGAGAACTGATTTAATGAGCAATTGTTAGATATACTAAGGAGACACATTCACCTGATTAATGTGATAGTTAACTGAGCAACAAAATTGCCTCATCAAGAAGCAGCTGTACACAGAGTCAAAGCAATAAAAAACTTTGAGGGAATGTGAAGAAAATACTTGAAGAAAGATAATTTAAAATAGGATACTGAGCAAGATGGAGATTAAGTATACAGTGTTAGCTTGCTGGTTAGTTGGTTTGCTAGTTACATCCATGCGTGCACACACGCCTGTAGTTATTAGGAGACAGTTTATATAGGCTTGACTGACAGATACTGCATTGGAGTGCTGGGATATTTAAGGACTGTTGAACAAAAATGAGGAGGATGGGTCCTTCAGGTGTGTGTTGAAGATGAAATTGTGCTGCAGCCGACATTTTAGTTGCATGCAGTGTTGGTGTCCAGCTTCAGTACTAATGTGTGCTTTTGGAAACAAATACATCCTCTGGGAAATAGTTCTTTTCTCAGAGAGAGGAAAGGAACAGAAAAGAAGTTTGACACTCTTTAGTTGTCAAAGCTCACACTGGAGTATTTCTTATGTCACTGACTTGCTTTGATCAGCAACACTTATGCTCTCAGTTTACAGGCTTGTGGTCAGCTTAAATGATCAGACTAGCATGATCACCACAGAATTTTAGTACAAGATAGTTCCACTAATGCATTTTGATGGTATTTTCCCTCCTCTTTGCAAGCAGCGTTTGCAAAGGAAGATACTGCAGTGGTAGCCCAGTAGAAACTCATGACTAGATCACAAAGTTTCATTGCCGCAGAGGGCTGTGGCATCCATGGAGAGAGGAACCATAAGAGGATTAGTGGACACAAGGGGCACTGAGGCCAAAAAGTGGCACAGCAGCAGACACAGAAGAGGAGAGATAAAAGTGTGAATACTACAGGCAACACGACTCAGCTAGTTTCTCTCATGTAGTTTCCAACTTGGCTTGTATGATGGATATCTCTTCACAAGACTAAAATACAGAAAGTTTCAAAGTCATGGGATGGTATCAACCATCCTACTCACGAACTTACTGGACCACTTATGGCCCAACATAACGCCTCTGTTTTCAAGTTAAGGCTGATGGCTTTGTGTTCCTGCTCACTCAAATATCAGTGGGGGGAGGAGCTTTTCTTTTCAAAAGAAAAAGTGAAGTTTTTGTATGGGATGTTATATTCTTGTTCATATACTTTTAACCAGATGAGAGTAGAACAGATTACAAAGAACTCGCTATGGGAAAACAAACTGGCTTTCTGTGCCATGCAATCACTTTGGGAGCACAAATTAGGGAGAAAACTGATAACGTACTTTGCCAAGATCAAAACCAAGTGAAATTGAGCTGGATGCATTGTAGGGATTTTAAGATATTTGAAGAAAATAGAGGAAAAATGAGAGGGCAGTTAACTTACACCTCTTTGGAACAGGAAATGCTCTTGTGAGTGTTGAACTCCCTACCTCACCTTTGCTGGTTCAGCTCATCTCCATTGTGACAAGTGATTTGGACAATTCTTTGCAAAACATTTTTACTTCCTTGCCTTGCTAACATGATGGACATATAAATTGCTTTAATTATGATTTGAATGCTTATTTCAAAGCCAGGAGGGATGCTGGTTTGGTGGTTGGAGAATCAGGAGAATTCAGCAGATCTAGATTAATTTCAAATTCCTGTCATAACTTTGCTTTAGCAGGTCTTTAGCAGGTAACTTTTGGGGGTTTTGTCTGTGCTTGATTTTACTGTCTGAAAAAAAAGAGATAATGATCCTTATGTTCCACCCATGCCATCATGCCTTACCAATATAGCTGGTAGGGTTTCTGGGGTTGTATATGTCTGTGCCTTGTGCCAGCAGTGCTCCAGCCCTCCTGGACTGTATCAGCCCTCTGTTTCAAAAGCTTTTGTCTTTCCTGGCTCGGAAGGAAAGTTCCCGGTGATGCTTTGGTTTGGGCTGTACTTGTCTTTTGTTATTTTCACATGGCATCTTCCTTAAACCTATTTTGTAGAGGACCCGGGGTGCTGGAGCCAGCAGGGTGGCTGTGCAAGGACAGCTGTGAGCATTGCAGATCGCTTTGTGGAAGCCTAAAATGACTGCAGTTCAACAGACCTACTGAGCACATGTTTAATCTCTTCTTGTTTAACAAATGCTTTAAACATAAATATGTTCCAAAGTGTTTTGCTATACATGGGTGATCTCCAGAATGTGCTGTTGTGCTTTGCTAGATAAGAATCGAGATTTCTCTCTGGAAGAACTCGTTATGAGACAGACACATTAGTGCTGCCTGCATTTTTAGGTAAGAGACTTGATACATTGCCATTTATGTGGCAGCCAAAGTAGACAAAACCGGAACATATTTATTATGGCTTTCTGGCATATAAATAGAGATTATTTAGTGTTATAATTTGCACATGTATTATAGTTTAATGCTGTTGAACTAAACTATGTAATGGCAACCACTCCTGCTAATCTTGTGTTCTTTATTCTTAAAAATCAGCATAAGTCATCTTCTGAACTCAACACTGAGTTGTTGAGTCCAAGTTTTTTGTTGTTTTCTGGTTTGCTTGGTTTAATTTTCCTTATTTAAAAAGTGCATCAAGATAAAAGAGTTGAAGTGGTATAGATCATGTGTTCCAATGTAGAAGAGAGTTCTTTTTTTAAGAGCCTCAAATGATTTAAGAAATTGCTGATTTAAAAAATAGGAAATCATATATTATACTGTAACTCTAGGAGTTTAATGGAATTTAACAGCTGGCCATTTATATGTGATTGCAACTGTCATAAATCTAACACTGTGCAGCTGATAAACAGCAACAGAAAAGGTGAATGATCAAAAGTACATGCAGTTGGAGCATCCTGGCCTGCATCAACTCCTGTATAATCACGTAGGGAAAATCATTAAGCCTGGACTTTTAAAATGCCTGAGACAGGATGACTTATGAAGAAAAGACAGCAGCCCAAGTTTGTAAAAGCAACTGTCTAATTCACATATGTTTATACATATATATGCATATATGTATTTATAAACTGTATGATATGGATTCAGACCCGATACAGAAGTACGAATGGCAAAAGTGCTGTACACTTGCCTTCTGAAAAACTGCCTGCCTTAACTGTTGAGTGCTCTTCCCTCACCCTTTTCCTCAGGCTTACTAGTCATGTTTGTGAAGCTCAGGCCTTCACTAGTTCATGTGGAAAGGAAAATTTGGCACGATTTCCTTCTTTGTAGCTGAGACCCTTTCACTAATTTGCTTGACACAGATACGGTCCTGAGAAGTCCCTAGAAGGGATTCAGATTTCTCCCTACCATCTTTATCCCTTGTATTTTGTCGTGCACACTCTGCAGCTCTTGCAACAAAGTGTGGAGGGGTGATGTTTGGTTTCGTTTGGTTTGGGTTTTGGTTTGGTTTGGGTTTTGTTTGTTTTGTTTGTTTGTTTTTGTTGTTGTTGTTGTTTTGTTTTGTTTTTTCTCTTCCTAGGACCCAAGTATTAACACTTCTGGTAGGAGGCATGTAAAAGAAATGCATTTACCAAATGGTGCTGCCTATTTCCTTAGGTGTGGGAAAGCATTTTGTTGAAATGGGAAAACCAAATGAATAGAGCCTGCCTGTTTCACACACACCTCCTGTCTGCAAGCATCCTCACCCTGGGGATGTGGGATGTGTAACTGACTCAGGGGAGTGGGTTTAGAGGAGCCCTTTGTTGAAATATTGGCAGCACATCACTGGACTTGCTGTTGTTGCAGATGGAGCACTTTGACGAACAGATGGATTCTCAGTTTTCTGAAAGAAAGGGAAGGTACTTGATGTACCATGGTGGGAAAGAAGGGGGTATTCCAGGCATGTGGAAAGGCAGGAAAGAAGGCACGTTCTGTGCTTTTTGGGGAACTTGGAACCTAGCAACCTCTTTCTGGCATACTTGGAAAAGCATAAGCACAGTGCTCTGTTAGAGGGCAAAGGGACTGTAACAGATGTGGAAGAACTAATTTGCACAGAAACAATGAAAATGAAGGCTGAGTCTAGGAAAAGTGTGAGTGTATAACTAAGTGTTATGTGTTAGGTATGGGAAAATGCTCCTGCTCGGGATCAGAGGTACACTCTCTTAAGGGTACGGGACTAGTGCCAGAGTAGCATAACTGAAACAGAGGACTTGTTAATATTTTAAGGCCTGTGGTGTTGTGAAAGAGGCTGGAGATAATTGTTACATGCCACTGTGAAAACAGTAATCCAGCAGTCTGTGCATCAATTTTGTGGGGGCACACTTTGTGCAATGGCGCCATTCAGATACCTCTGAATTCAGATTGCCTCTTTCCTTGTGCTCTTCTTCCTCCTCTCCCCATCTTGTTCATAACTCACTTCCATCTTAATTGTTAGGGCAGGATCAGTCCTATGCAGCACCCAAAAGCCTGAAATTCTGACTTGAAGTGATGTTATCTGATCCAATATTTACTGTGAAAGTGTTCATGCAATTGCCCAGTGCAGTGTGATAAGGAAATGGCATGAACTGAAAGTAGTGATCATATTTTGGTGTTGTGTGTTAACTCTCTACAACTTTTCAGTCACTTCACACACACCCACACACACATACACACCCCCCCACACACACACTCCCCAGACCTAGCTGAAATATTATACTTTATTATGGTACAATTTAGAATGTAATGACAATGGACTGTTGTCTTTATTTTTACTCCTTAGCTTAATTTGACATTTTCAGCACCTTAGAATGCAGATGTTAAAGCTGTCAATAGTAAGGGCATCAAAGATCTTGGAAATCCGGGTTTTCTGAGAAACAAATGAATGTGATAAAGGGCAAAAATGTTATTTCAAAGTGTGATTCGCTTATGAAAGCAGCTGTGCAAAATTATCACTTTCTTAAATAATGGCTCTGGTTTTTGTTCACAGTCAGGATTATGTCAGCAGCAACAGAAATATCTAAAGTCTTTTTACTGAAAAATAAAATGAACTAGATTACATGCCCACTTTTGCATCAACTGTCATCCATTTTGCAGGATCAAATTCTGAGATAAAATAAACAAGGAATCCCATAATTGAATTTTAGAATGAACGTTGTGTCTGGATCTCTGCCAAGTTTCATCTCTATAATAAATTAATTCCAACCCCCACAAAATAAGGAAAGAAAAAAAAAACCAATGCAACAACTTCTACACAACAAAAACACTGGACAATTTTTATGGGGAAACAAGTGGCCAAGAAAAATTTATTGGAAAAGTAATTATCTAAAGAGAGAGTGGTCTCTTCTCTCTAATTGGAAATGATAATGTTTTCCAGCCTTACTAAACACAGTATAAGATCATCATTTTACTTCACCAACCTGGTTAAATCAAATATAAAGTTAAGAAGTTGCTTTCCTCTAGTTTTATTTCTCATTACACCCAATGCTGCAATTGAGCCCACTTCCCTTTCTCTGTGGCAAAATCTAATCTGGCTACCACAGGACCTGTGAAATTCATGGAGGTGATGAGCTTGGGTCTGCTTTCTGCATTGTGTCTGGTTTTATTGAATCTCTAGTCACCCTCAGATAATAAATATTTCATATATTGGACAGGTGAAAAGTTTCATTTAGCTGCAGATCTGCTTCCAAGGCAACTGATTCTTGTCATTTGACCAGTTTAAATGTGTCGAAAACAAAGCTTGCTTTCTGTTTTTCTCTTCTATGGTTTTATCTGTCAAGTATTATCCATCTTCTCCCTCCTGTCCCTCCTACAAGCAGATACAGAAAAGCCAACAGTATTAAGAAGTAATTCTAAACAATTTATAATCCAAACATATTCTCTGTTCCAGTCAAGATGGGATGAAAAATACCATTTCATTTTACAAGCATAGAGTAAATATCTAGACATATGAAATTGCCTCCGTTAGCATCTGTAACTAGTCTGTATGCCAAAAAAAGATGTGTGCAACCACAGTATTACTTTATGCTTCTCCATTGCTATTGAGTGTTTCCTCATTGTCTAGTAATTGTTTTATAGAGTTGAATTTGTTGCTTTTTTGGGGGGGAGGAGGAGGAGACAGGGATGTGGCACAGTACCCCAGTTCTTTCTCTAAAAAAAGCTGCTAGCAAAAAGCTAAAGCAAAATGTCTTCAATCGTGTCTGATTTCTGCCAATGTTAGTTCTTGGGATGGATCTTGTGGAAAATGTTTGCTGCATCCTTTACATTTGCAGCAGAATGAGCTCTTCTGAAGCATAGCTTTGCTCATTCTTCCTCTGCACATTTCCAAGCATAATGGACAGCTGCTCTGTCTCGTCCTCAAGCCTTCCCACATCTGGATTTTCTGACTCATGCTGTGCTTCATGCCCAACTCCATACATCTCTTTGCATACACAGCTGGTGGCTTCAAAAAGCCCTTTCCTGTCTGCTGAGTCAATTGTGAAGAAAGGGGAAATCTATTGGAGCAGTGGTGAATTTTGGTAGACAGGCTCTAAGTAAAGGGATTTTCTACTCAGGCTCAAGAGACATTTTTACTTTTATCTGACCGTCTGTGTGGATATTCCCTTGATGCAGTTATGGCAGAATGGTGGCATTATTTCAGAAGGCACACAACTGTCTTAGGAAATAAGTTGGAGAATAGATCTTGGGGGCTATTGAGGAGTTTTAGATATTATGATGGAGATCCACACATAGGTGGCTTATTTGATCTCTCTGTGTTCTTCTATTTACTGTACAGGTGGTTTCTAATGACTCTGTATTTGGGAACTAGGAGGACATTCTAGATCAGTTCAGAAAGACTGACATGACGTGATGCACAACTGCTATTTTGAGTTTAGGGGGGGATAGAAGGTGGGTACAGCTTGTGATAAGTGTCTCTGTGACTGGTAGCTCTGTGGCTGATGCCCTATTAGAAACAACTGAACTGTATCTGACCTTGCAGCCCTCTCCCTTCTGTTTCCAGGCATATAGATTTTAGCCAGCAGGTCTCTGGTTAACCCCTCCTCACTGTTGTTTATTTCCTGCCACTCTGCAGGCACACCACTGAGCATTAAGTATGTGAACTCAAAGACGCTCCCTCTCTCCTGAACAGTCTTAATAGCAAGCAGTCACGAGCTGGGCTTCTCTAGAATTTAAACCTAAGAAACATAGTTTCGGGAGTATGCCCTTTCTCACACCCTTTTCAGATTACATTAAAAGCATCCACTTCAAGAAACTACAACTGTGTTTATTCAAGCTTTGAATTTGGAAGTAGTGCCGGGATCCCTGCCACGGCACGCTTGAACCGTGAAACCCAGGTCAGTTCCATTTTTGGTTTTCATGTACTGGTACAGTGCTTCAGCTGTTTGAGCTTCCAGGTCTCTGTGGAAGCAATACTTCTTTTAACATGCAGAAATCATCATATTTGATTTTATAACCTTACCTCTTGTTTTGGGTTTTGGGGTTTTGTTTGTTTTTTTGTTTTACTAACCCAAAATATCAGGGTAGCATGTCAGTAAACATAATGTGTTCAAAAAGGATCGTGTCGAGAGGCTTAAAAACTAAATGTTCACTTTTAAACAGGCAGGAACAGCTCTGATTTTCCTTCCTGCCCACCAGGCTATCCTTAGACTTAATCTGCCTTTTGCAGATTAAGTCACTGTGACTGCTGGCTATTGCACTATGTAATGCGATCTTGGGCTATGGAATATAACCAGTTTCAATCACTCTTCACTGAGGTTGACTTTGTGACTCAAAGGCTACTGACTAAATAGCCCATTAGTTTTCTTAGTGAATCAACCCCTTTTCTCTCTTTGAGCCCTCTATGGTGAGTTTGTCATATTGCTAGAGAGAAAGGTGCTGGGTTGGCTATTGCACTGAATGCAGCTGGGGGGTGTTACTATGTTTGCGTGAGGTACTTTCTGAGAAGGCTCTTTTTGTTAACAATTCTGATCTAAATCTCAGACTCCAAATTTCACCCAAACGGAGTTTGCATTTCTGAAATTTCAAGTGCATAGTCTTTCACTGCCTGATGGCATTGTACAGGGACAATCAAAGGTGACAAGATTTGGTACCTACAATGTGTATTCCCTCCAAATGTATGTCAGACAGCTCTGTTTGAAGGCATGGGACTGTTTGTCTGCTTGTTGGGAAAACATCTGGAGGCAACAGTGCTTTGTGGCAGGAAATTAATTGATGTTTGACTGTGGTGTATTTCTGGCTTCCCTTCAATTCCTGTGCTCTGATCCCTAGTGGTTGTATGCTTTGATGTTGCTAGAGTACTCTTGGAGTAAGTGTTCCTCTCAGTGAAAGTTATGTTGCTGTCATTTTTTTTAGATTTCATACAATGTGTGAAGAATAATCTGGAATACACCCAAATATGGGCTTTGTATCACCATGAAACCTGCAGTTAGAGCCATTGTCCCATTCGGTCATCAAATAAGAGTTTGGAGAGCAAATACCATGTCCAGCTCCTAGTCTTCTCCAGCTCTTCTGTGGTATATTGAGTTACTCTGCTTCTAAGCATGTTTTCCTTCTTTCCAAATTTTTTTTCTTTGTGCATTTGTTCCTTGTCTAATTATTTTAGGTCAAGTCTGCAACAGCTGAACAGAATATAATAAAGGTAAAGCTCTGTGATTTTCCTATGGAAGGAAAATTTGTATGAAAAAATAAATATATTTTTAGGTATTATATTTAGCAAAGACAATGGGAAGGTAATTTTTGAGTGGCTGAAAATGTTGTAACTGCACCATTAATGTTTAATTACTATTGGCAGCCAAGAAGTGCCTTTCTGGATTAACCAGACACTCTGCTTCTGGGATGTGCATTGGTGGCAGAAAGTGATAAAGCTAGTGCAACTGCACCTCTGGGAACATGTAATGGGATCTTTCCTGTGATATGCAAATTATGCTGCCAAGTTGCTGTATAAACAATTCATGGGAGAAGTAGTGAGAGGTAGTTAAATAACTGGATCACATATCAAAGATAAAATCCATCACTGGGAATGGAAAAATGTGTTAAAAGAGTGGTTTTGCTTTCAAAACTAAATAAATAATGAACCAAAAAAAAATCTTTGCCCAAAGCATGTAGTTGCACTAAAGAGTAAATAGCAAATGATTTATCACAATTGTTGCAGTTCAGAGTAATCAAGCATTTAGAAAATCAGCATGCATAGAGTTTGTGAAAACCAAGACTTTTTCTAGTACCAGTAACGTAGCCAATTGCGTTACTTTTTTTTTCCCTTTTTTTTTTTTTTTTTTTTTTGGTAACTGAGAAGAAAAATTACTTCACAAATGTTAATTTGGTTACTTTTCAGGCAGAAGACGTGCACTGCTTATTTTTCAGTGATAAAACCAATCCTGCCATTTCTATTTTAAGCATAAGCAATGATCTCAGACAGCCCAGCAAAACATATTTCAGCATCATACACAGCCACAGGTCAATAAGTGTGAGCAAATCGTATCAACACCAGCAGAAGCTGAGCTCATGCTGTCAGCCTGGGTTTCTACTTTTTGTATTTTATACTGTATGGGGAAAGAAGTCCAGCTAATACCACTCAATCAAAGAATACTCTTTCACAAATGGTATTGAAGCCCTCATTGGTTCTGTGCCCAGGGCGAGGGAAATATTTTTGACCTGTGACTTTCTTTTGTTTTGCTATGTAGTGGGAATGATACTCTAGATAGAGTTGCATAGTCACAATAAACAGATCCCACATTCAACAAATGCATCAAATTCTGTTCTATGTTTAATCATCCACAAAAACTGTCAGATGCTCTTCCACCAGGAACAATATCTCCCAATTAACTGTAATTAAGGTATAATATAACTACGGAATATGAA
The DNA here is from genome assembly GCF_009829145.1 of Chiroxiphia lanceolata. Taxonomy (NCBI): domain Eukaryota; kingdom Metazoa; phylum Chordata; class Aves; order Passeriformes; family Pipridae; genus Chiroxiphia; species Chiroxiphia lanceolata. Next base: position 59,701,248 of record NC_045638.1, read on the forward strand.
ACTAGATGGATCTGTCTCTTGACATTTCAAATTTGGATTTTTTTTTCTGCTAAATCTCTTAATATGCTTCAATTAACAATAACAGAGGCCAGGTCATTCTCAGTGATGGATCTGCATACATGAATCTTACTACCACTGAGATGAGATGGAGCATGAATCTTTCCATCATTAAACTTCCCTTAGAAACATGAATGGACTTCAATTAAACTACATTTACTGGCCCAAGTGTTGATTAATAGGAAGCTGGGGTCAGAACTTGATTGCCTTACCCTGGAAAGTGCAAAAAACTGTACCAGACACAACAGGAAAGTCTGGTATCTTGTCTGCAGATTTTTCAGAACATCTGTAGCCATTCATAGCAGGTATGGCATCTCTTTTCATTCCCTGAGAAATCATACAAAGCTGTTTTGTTCATGCATTATTTGAACAAGCAAATTTTTAATTTTAGTGCCCCCCAAAGGTGTTTTATTGTCATCTAGAAAATTATTGCTTCTCTTTCTGAGCTGTGGCAGGCATCAAGTCTTCACCAATTGATAAGCATTTGGAGAGTTAATCAGTAGTAAACCTCAGGTATAGCCTTTGTATAGATAGCTTAACAATTAAGGGTTTTTAACTATTCCTGAATGAAAGGAAATTGCTGACTTTAAAGAGAGAATTTCCTGGCTCAGGCATTTCTGGACATGTAATTAAACTAAATACGCTGCTTCCTTGCCCCTAGCCACAGTTGTCCTAAAGAAGATTAAGAACATTGAATTTCTACCCAAGCTGAAATCGTTTGTACCTTGAAATATGGACTAACACAACAGTGCACTACAACTCGATCTGGTGACTCCTCCCAAATTTTGTGATGCATCACCATGTGCCATTGATGCACTTCACAGTGTCACCAACCCATGGGACTTGGGGAGGAGTTCACTGTTTCAAAGATGAGCATGGATGAAACTGCGTTTCTGCAGTGTTTAGTATGGTGTATAGAAATCTGTCTGAAGTAATCTATTAGATGTTGTAAAGCATATGCAATCAGAAGGTCTTGTATAAAACACTGGGGAAAAAAAAAAGATGAAAAATCTCTTTCCTGTGCTATTCCACTGAGCAGCTCTATTATGATCAAGACTTAATTTAAGTGATCTACTGTATCTGTGATTGCACAATATAATCATGTTCCTGGGTTTATTATTTCTTTCTGTCATTTATTTTTAGCTATTTCAGTTCTCTGTGACTTCTTTAAGAAAATATTTCATAGATTTATTTGAATTGTCTTCCCAAGCACAGCTGTAAATCAGTGAGAAATGGCATGATTACAAACTTTTACTTTTCTTTTAAGATGCCAGTAAATATTTTTTTTTAAGTCTCCTATTTTGTTTGCATCTTATGTGCCCATGCTTGCTTGATCACATGCAGGAAATATTTTTGTACACTGGTGCTATGCATGACTAAGAAAGGAGCTGTAGATAGAACAAGATGAGATAGAGGCTGTAATTTACACCTGACAGAGTGTGAATTTCATTGCAAGTACTTTTAAAGGAAACTTACTATTTTCTCCACATTCAGATAGACAGCGATTCCAAAGGAAATTATGATCACTGATTTTTTTTTTTTTTATTCTACTCTGCTTTGGTTTTGATTTTTACAGGGAAAAAATATTCCTCAACCTAATGCCATCCTGTGTTATCTGCAGGCCCAGGTCATAGTCCTGTGATGCTGGACATACCCCATAAGCAGAGAACAGCCTGACTAGGCAAAATTAATAAAGTCTGGGATAAAGAAAGTATAATCACACCATTTCATGTGGGATGAAGGCATAGACAGTTTAAATTACTTGCCAAAGGTGTGTTGCAGAGCTGTATGAGGAACAGGAATCTCCTAGATCCCTGTCCAGTTGCTTTTTCATTTATAGAGAATGGAAGACCCCTTATTTGTTTTGGCTGAATTGCAATTTTGGATGGTTTGGAAGACATTTGGAGCTAGAAGGGCTCTATTAGTCTTTCCTACTGAAAGAAGTATTAGTAGGCAATTAAAAGAATAATAAATGGGGCCCATTCAAAATGATCCACTTGCTGTTGTTCTGAGCTTCAGGCAAGAAGGTACATAGAGGTCACTTTCCCTGACCACTTATATATCAGAGGCCACTAGTGTCACTTGGGCACTCCTAAATTAAACCATATGTTTTAGACAGAAATATAGTGGTCTCACAAAGCATTTTCTGTTCAGGCTGTAAATTCAAAGGACAGGGCTTTGTCCTCTACATGTATTGGTGTTGCACTTCCTGTAGTATCACCTGGATAAACAAGGGCAGTTCATACTCCTGTCAGTTTAATCTCTTGCACCATCACCATTATTTTGATTAATTTGATACCTCAGAGCTTTAAAGAGCAAAGAAACCATTAGCAACATGAACTAAGATGGTGCCAAATAGGTATGGACACTGACCCTGGCACCCTGTTCTCTCTCCCGTGTGCCAGAAGAGCTCTGTGCTGCTGTAGGGAGGGCATTGAAGGTAGCCATCAAGCTACACTGGGGAAGCTGAGGCAAACTGCTGCACCCCAGAGCCCTCTACATGGGCTGTGCCCTCCGCTCGTTCAAGAGGTGAAGTCAAGATTGAGTCCAAGAGAGCACAGTACATAAATTTTCTGGATGACAATATAAACAAACAAGTCAAAAGCCATCAGATACCATATTCATAGCTACAGGCCAAATGCTTTATTCATAATGTTGCAGTGAAAGTATTAACATTGCGTTTGTTTAAAAAGTAACTAGAAAGCCATTTGTGACCCTTATAATACACATGTGAAGCAGTGCTCTGCTGGTTTACACTGGTTATGTTCTGCTTTATATTTTCCAGAGGGTCAATTTGCAAGGATTTTTACTGCTATTTATGAATACAAGTAACTAATTTACCAAAGTTTCACAGAATGACTTCATGGCTTCCACTTCACAGTTAAAGGTTCTTCAAATTTTTCGGTCTTGTTGTTGACTTTGGGTTGTTTCTTATTGTATCTTGAAGGCTAGAAATACTGTATTACAGTAAATACATTATTCTTGTTATTGCCCTTGTTATTAGGAAATATTTATATAATGCAGTAAATTGACATTGTACTTTGCCAACATAGATAAAGGCAAATTCTCTGACCTGAAAAGCTTATAAATCAAATAAGAAAAGACAAATAAACGTAAAACACTTTGGAAAATGGTTTGTGAGAGGATTATTAGCTTCATGAAAGGGGCAGAAGGCCTGTATGAGGAGAGAGGGGGATGCTATGATCATCAATATTCCTAGTTTTATAACACAGTAAGCTTTTAAAAGCCTTAAAAGGGATGAAAGCGTTGTTGCACAAGGTGCTATGCAGAAGCCTGGCAAGGCGGTGGCCTTGCCTCTGGGTCTCAGAGCATTGCTGGCTCACTGACATCCCTGCCTGGGGGCCTCCTGGCTAAAGCCAGTATCAGTCCAATTACAGCACAAGGAATGATGGGTTTCTAGTAGGTTTTAGCCGTGCCTGAGGAAAAATCCACATGATTTCCTGCCCTGAAGACTTATAACTGAAATTGAAGAAATACACATACAGGAAGGTGTTTCAGGGAAAGGGGAATAGAAGGATTGTTGTCTGCCTAAAGGTGCAGCAGGACCAACTGGAGGGAGGGAGGGGTTTTAGCATCATTATATTCACCATGATCTGCAGCTCAAGCCTCCTCTATCCTGACCCTCTGACAGCTAGTTACAACGGAGAAGCATCGCAATAATTTTTGTTGCCTGATCATAGCGGATGCACAGCAGCTGCTGTTCTCTTGGTCTGACCTTATGTTAACTGTGGGATTGCTTGTCCCTCAGTGGCCACAGAGTATGTGATAATCCTAATTTAGGTAATTTACCAGTGATCCCATAAACAAGCATTCAGAAAACAGACAAAATTCCTGGCTCTGCTTAGCAACTTAATTCAACTTCTGTTGAAAGCTGATGGGTATGAGGGAATACAAATATCCGGGGAGGGAAGAGAAGGGGCAGGCACTGATCTTTTCTCAGTGGTGACCAGTGACAGGACCCGAGGGAATGGCCTGAAGTTGTGTCAGGGGAGGTTTAGGTTGGATATTAGAAAAAGATTCCACACCCAGAGGGTGGTTGGGCACTGGAACAGGCTCTCCGGGGAAGTGTTCACAGCACCATGCCTGACAGAGTTCAAGAAGTGTTTGGATGATACTCTTGAGCACATGGTGTAACTCTTGGGAATGGTCCTGGGCAGGGCTAAGAGTTGGACTCGATGATCCTTGTGGGTCCCTTCCAACTCAGAGTATTCTGTGATTCTGTGATTTAGTGATTCTATTTTCTGGTGGGGCTTTGCCTGAAGGTGTTGTGCTCAACTTGAATGCGATTATATGTGGCAAGGCTGATGGGCAGAAACAAAGGACTGTGGTAGCCAAGAGGTGTGTGTGGTTTCCACTGATCTTTAAAATGGGAGTTGGGAGAAGCCAGGAAGTTAAGTGCCTAGTAAAGAAATGAGGTGGAGGAGATGGAATTCATTTGGAAGTAGGAAGAAAAGGTCCAGGATGTATTTTCTCTCCAGAGAAAAGGCAGATGTAGCGCATCACAGTTGCAGGAAATGTGTTAGAGTAGGCAGTTCCCGTTGTCAAACACTAATAGTCATATGTTGACATAATCACTGGAGATGGACAGAAAATAAAATCAGAAAGCAAACCATCTCTCTCTCTCTCTAAATATCTATACGTATCTATATTTAGGACATTCTTATGAGTTATTGCAAACTGAGTCATGTTTTCTATTCTCCTGCAGTTCACTAGGCCAGAGTTATCAGGCAAAAGAGCCAAGTCCCTCAGGATTGAGTGTCTTACTGGGATTCATATGGTATGCAGGTAGCAGAGCGACGGTTGAGCTCCCAAGGCACAGTTTGCTCAGCGCAGCTCATCTCATCCCATGGGTGTCTGACAAAACAGATGTTCATATCCAGAACTGCAGTGTAGACTTCTACTCAGAGGAGCGAGATGTGCACCTCCAAGGTGTACTTCACTGCCTAGCAAAGTAGGTGTCTGAAACAGGCTGGCAGAAGTATCTGGTTCTCCCCATTGGCAATGATGGCAGCAGGAAAGCTCAAGCATACATGTCTACATTGCCAGAAGTTAGGCGAGGTGAACCTCTCCCGTTCTAATAAAACAGTACAGTGTAACAAACAATAATGTGAAGAGATACTTGGATGAGAGAATGGCCCAGAGCAGATTAAGGCAAGAAATGGGCCTCCATTTTAAGGTGAAGTGTGGAGTCAGTGAATGGAAACAAAATAATACAAAGAAAAGCAAGAAAAAGCATTATGAGGTAAATGGAGAACAGGAGGTAAACTAAGAGAAATGAAAGAAATGCAAGATAAATGAGCCCAGGGAGCACACTATCGATTTAGAGCTTGTAGCTGGAGAAGATATCCTGAGTGTGATGTGCTAAAAGGGGTGGCAGCTTTCAGGGTGAGGACAGATGTACATTGATAGAAGAGACAGTGAGATTTTCTCTTAAAGAAAATTTAGCATCAGAAACCTTGAATTAAAACAAACCAACCAAGCCTAAACCTCTTTTCCAGAGTTTCACCTAACAACTGTCACTGAGAAAATACTTGATGGTATTGCATAACATTTTGATCAGTATGACTTTAGATTGCTTCAGTATTCTGCAAAACCGTGCTCTGCAGGTCACTCAGGCACTTAACCAAGGACACATAGATATCACCTCTTGCCACAATTTGACCCAGTGATAAAAGTGTATTTTAAAAATATGAAAATAGTTTGATTGACAGGTTTGAGTTTTCTTCCCCATGAATCTCTGCCTGAAAAGACAGGCTGCCTTAACTCCAGGAGTTCAATTATACAGACTTTGAAGGAGTAGAAAAATGATAATGAATACATTTTAGAAACTTCTAAAAAGTTACTTAAAATAGACTTTCCATACATAATGTTACCATGTGAAAGTCAACTGCATCCTGGTCTTCTGGGACTAGCAGACAGCAGTCTGTGTTCATTTGGAAATTCAGTAATGAGGCACCCCTGCCTCTGATGGTCTGTATGGTACTGTCAGTGGGGCTCTGCCACAGAGAGGGCTTACCTGTCAAGCTGTTAATTTTTTTCAGGCGGTGACACGGGAGTGATTTCACTTAGATTAGCCAACATGCTCTTTCTGGAAATGTATCCCAGCTTGCCTTGTTCTTTTTTCTTTTTCTTTCCTTTCCCCTCCCCTCCCTTTGTTTTTGTTTAAAAAAAAATCCAACCAAACAACCCTTTGTATTTTAGCAGCTTGATGTAGGTCTGGTAAACACGAAGCAAGGACATTGTACAGTAGAGTGAGAGAAGGTATTTGATAAGTGTGGTGCATTTATAAACGTATTCTCTCAAGCCCAGAAAGATAAGAAATAGCATGTATAGCCCATATATAATGACTGGCCCAGGTATTTTATGGCATCAAGGAGCCTTTCCAGCATCTCTCATTTCACTATTCAGCCTTTCAGTAAAATTGCTGAAGTGTGTTTGCTCAAAAGCCACTTCAGGTGCTTCCTCTTTGGACTGAAATACAGTGGTGTGGGATATCACGTTTCTAAAGCGGTCAGTGGCCTTTAGTAGAAAACAGTGTGATACAAGGCTTGCTATTAAAATACCGCTATAAGTAATTAAAAGATTTCAGGATACTTTTGTTGCTGTTGTTAAATACAAATTAAATTTAAATGCAGGCATTTAAATAAAGGATTGTCCTAATTTAGTCAGTATGTCTAAATGTCATGCTCTTTTAAATGGGAAGCGAGTCACAATTGCAAGCCATCTTGGCAGGGTAAAAAATGGATATGCAATCATCAGTTCACAACAGTGTTTTGTGTTCAAGGAATAATCAGATCTCTTTTTATCGAGACTGCACTGCACTGCTAGCCAGCAACATGGCTTTTTTTTTTTTTCTGTTCCAGATGATTTTGGAACTGCATATGCTTTTTCAGTAAGTAAGCTGGACTTCTATAATGCTTTGCTTAATGTGCTTCCAGATTCTTTTATTTATAGGCATCAGCAGATTCAGACCGCAGCTGGTAAAATACACACAAAAGAAAAAGTGCATTTGTAACCTATTAAGACTTTGCTCTGAGATACCAGTGAAGTTCAGGATTTACCATGAAATATTACTGAGTGACCTTTCAAGGAGCATCTGAAGACAACACCTGTTTGTCTTGGTGACCTCTGTTTTATTTTTCTTTCTCTGTTGAAGTCTTTCAGTGTTCTGCTTTCCAAGGGAAGTCTGGCCTTTGTGTGTACAATGTGTTATCTTCAAGAAGCACTGGGACAGAGGATTGAAGTAACTCAGCATCTCAAATGAGCAATTCTTCCAGAAAATATGCATTGTACAAATTGGCTTTGTTGAATAGTAAATATATTGTGATTTTTCTCTAAGTAGTCTTAGTCGTATCAGTATGTCATGATGTACTCATTAACTATTTTTCAGTGAAAATTGGTGGAAAGGATCCTTTGCAACTATGCAGAAACCTACATATTCGGTGTACCTAGTGAAAAGTAAAAGCTTTCAATGCAGTAGCACATATTTTATGAGTTTGTAAGATGACAATGTAGTTTTTTAGTGGCATAATATAGAATGAACAGAGGTGTTATAAATCATTCATAAGACAAAAAATCAGAAAAATAATGTGAGTGAACACGTAACTAGAGCTCCCATTTAGGCTCTAAGGGATCTTATTGTCACTAGCTTGTGCCTAATGAAGCTGTTTTCTTAAGGAAAGTGCCAGTTCCTGCAGAATCAATCTTTGCTTTCAAAGGCATCCTGTGAGAGAGACGTGACAGACAAATCCAGATAAATCCAGGGTGACTCTGGAGATGCTGGAAAGCAACAGGCCTCTCCAGTAGAATTGCAAGGAGGTGAAGCAGTAGATGCCTAAGTTAGGATCCCATCCCAGAAAATAAGACTTTTTTTTCAAAAATGGTCTGGTACCTCATTTATTTTTTTAGAGTTAGTAAAAGTCTTTTTACAAATTATTGCAAGAAATGTGTGTATTTCTTCAATTCCTTTTGAATTTCAGAATTTAGTTGAGGTTTTCTAGGTGTTAACATACACTAACCACACAAAAACACGAGGCAATGCCTCGTAACATTGCATATGCAATATTATTAATTAAAGCCACCTTCAGAATCACATTGAAGATGCTCTTTTTTTCATATGCCACATATAAGATTGCTATGGCACAAAAGTATCACCTTCTTTGTTGCTACTCCCATCTTTCTTCATTGTAAGATGGTCAGGAAGAATTGGATAGCAACTTACAGTATATCCTTGTCTAGCTTTTCTTTCTCCCTTCTTTACTGGGAGTCTTGTATTCAGATGGACAAACAAAAATATTGGGAAGAACCAGTACAAGACGCTTGATATATTTTAGAAGACAGCTGGAGATAGCCTAATAAATTACCTGTACTTTGGCAGGTCAGGTGGAGTGTGACCAACCTAATGACCACTGTCCTATGAATCACAGTGAACAGTAACACTTTAAAATTGCCATTCTTTTAAGGACTGGAAAACTTACCTAGATGTAGCAGTTCACAAGATACCACATTGCTGCTTCCCATTTGCGTTGTCTCAAGAACTGGCACTAATAGCATTTAATGTCTTCACAACTTGTAGTCCCAGGTTTTGAAAGGTTGATGCCATCATTCTTTTCCTTGAAGGATGTAGTGGTCATGAAAATTAGACAAAGAGGTGAAATAAATGAAATGTTACCCAACAGGTTGGTGTTGGAGTTGGGCAGAGAACCTCCTCCTTGCATCCCAGGGCTGGCCGCTGACTTGGGCGCTCTACAGAGCCTCATTACAGTGGTACATTTAATCAGCTACACTCAGTGTTGTAACTCATTGTCTGCAGTGTTATGGATATCTAAAGGGTAGGATTTTAACTTCACGATCTACTGTGTTATTGAATTAGTTTTATGTTGTGTTAATTTCTTTGTCTCATGGCATTCATTGCCTGTGATAATTGATGCACAATATATAGCTGATTTCTGTATTCATTTGGGTAACTGCATTTAATTGCCTGGTATAAAATATGCACACCAAGTACAATCTGCTATGACTGCTATGACTGAGAAGTGCTCATTGATATAGACTCGAGGGTGCTTTATCTTCCTGACAACCTGTCTGAGGGAAGTCTTAATGTCCCTTGCAATCCACCATCCAAGGACCAGTCCTTGCATTGTGTCTACAAAAAGAGAGACCACCCAAAAAGTGTAATGTGAAATTGCTTTACAAAGTGTTTGGCATTAACATTTTGTTAATCAGAAGTTCTCAAATAAAAAAATTTGTATTAACAACCCTGGTTCTCCCAAATCTCAAGGAATAGCAGGGCCCAGAACATGTTAGACATTTTCTCCTAAATGTGAAAATAAATCAGTATTATAGTTTTATTTGCTTCTGAAGTTACTCCCCTTGAGTAGAGCTACTCCCATGAACAAGTGTTTATAAACACAGATTTCTTTTACACATGAATTGCATATCAGGAATACTTTCTAAAGGTGCAATGTCAGTAAAAAGTGTTGATTAATGTCTGCTCAGGTTACACAAGATCTCTGCATAAGCTTATGCTGTCTTGCCTGTTTAACCAATGGCACAATGATTCCATTTATTATTAAGAAAGCAAGAATCTTTGCTAGTAGATGTATTTCTCATTGAACTTAGCACTTGGCTTTTTAATATGACCTAGTCAGTGGGTGGGTTTATTTTCCTGGGTTGGTTTGTTTCCAGTGCCATGAAGGCTTTAACAGTGCAGCGTCTCAGCTATAGAATGAAAAGCTGAAATTTGCCCAAAGCTGATTTAATTTTAAGCATTAATGGAACCTTCTCTATCCAAATTTTTGAAAACTTTTAAACAAAAGCTAATGTTTGAGTCTAAATCAGGTGTGAAATGCCTGTAAGATTATTTTAGCCATAATAAATATATTGCTCTGTGTTAATGTAACCACTGAGTTGTCACTCGAAGGGATGTTCACAACTAGTATTTTTCTTTTTAAAAGAGCTAGTTTCTACAGTCTGTGTCCTTCAGGATAGAACATTAGTTCTGCCTACAGCTTACTGCAAATTATTCAGTGTTCATAAGTTCGTTTATCCTTGTTATTCAGCTCTCTTCCACTGACAAAATAGCCTGCAGCAGTTTTTGGTTAGATAGAACTAGTTTTACTTTAGGCTTCTCACGTGCTCTTTTATGGGTTTTCCCCAGTTCAGCTTGCACTGCATCCAGGTCCTGCTGATAAAACAGTAGACTTGTTGGTCAGAGAGAAAGCAAAGCTGCCCAGAGCCAGTGTGGGCTACAAGAGTGTGTTTTGAGCAAAGAATTCTATGGCATATTGGGCAGATCTAGCAGTATAGTACAACATAAGTTTCAGCAATTAACCTACTGATTCCGCTTTCTTTCATAATCATGGTGTTATGTTCTTGTTCTTCTGCAAGGACTTTAACAAATACTTGTGGCTAATTCATGAACGTATACCAAAATTTGAAATATGTGGACAACCTGTCAGAAGGCAAACATCAAAAAGTCACCTACTAATTCCCAGTAGGTGAGGCGCATTTGTCTAGCTCAGTGTCTGATCCTTTATGCACCAGCTCTGCATTTCTTGCAGAGCTGGTGCAACTGCAATGTGGATTTGGGTGGAAGAGATTGTAGCAACAGATCTGTAGTTTGGCAGCAGATCTGCTTATGTCACCTGGTGCACACTTCAATAAGCAGTAAAATGGGGGAAGGAGGGTGGCAGAGAGAGAGTACAATGCCCATTCTCTACCTCTTATCCCAGTAGTCCATGCCTACCTGAGATGCCCCCAAAACCAGGGGGCAGTACCTCCTTCCTCCCCGTTGGTTACGGTGATGCATTAAGGGGACAAGCAACTAGCATGCAACAGGGTATGAAGAGGCATTTCATCACTGTTGGCTTTTAAATCCCCCTTTCTTCATCAAGGCAACAAGGCTGCTGGTCAGGGGAAGAAGCGAACCACTCTCATCTGAGCTATTCAGCATATGTTTGTAAATTGGGACTGGTTTGGAAATTATTCACAAAGAGCAAGGGGAGAAATACCTTATTGACAAGGAATAATTCAGTGAGCCCTAACCTTGAAATAGATGTTTGTGGTCAGAAGTTTATAGCCTCTGTGGAAAGAGCTAAGTACAAGTTTAAGGAGCTGAACAGGAGACATCCAGTTTTTAAAAACTGGACATAAATCTTGGGTGCCTTGCCTTATGGTAGTGATATTCCCCACAGATGACTTTCATTCAATGTTTGTTTGGTGTTTATAGATGTTATTTAAAAGCTAATTTTACCATAAAAATATTTTATGTTATGTATAATGAATAGTGGAGATCAAATAAGAATTGGAATTGCAAATTCAAATATTAAGAGTTGATAAATATTGACTTTTAAATGGACCCACTGTAGATTTGAACAAAATGCTTTTTAGCCTAGTATACTGGTTATTTGTAAATTACAACAAACTAAAAAATGTAGAGCATTGCCTGATCTCAACTCTTTCTTTGATTTTACAGCCATTGATGTGGTGATGTTCCTATGAAGTGATCTATACAGTGTCATGGAACTGTAGTATAAAGCTTTCTGGCTTGTACTTTATGCACATCACATGAAAAAGTGTGGGAGGTACTAAGCTAAAATACAGTGTAATTATGTTAATTGTGTCTTTTCTAAGGATGAATCCTTAAAGTTTGCATGTTGGAAACCGCTTAATTAAGGTCTTTCAAGTACTTTTTTAAAGTTAGCACAACTATTTTAGGGCTGAACAAGTCACCAAGATACAACTGCACAGCATTAATGACTTCTGATCATTAAAAAATGTTCAAAAGGGTCAGTTGCTGGCTTCTGGTACCAAATACCCTATGTCAGATCTCGTAGGCTGCTGGACAGCCAAAAAATAATGTAGCCCTCCTTTGCCCATAGTCCCATGTAACTAAGGCACAAAAACTAACATGGGTATGTGTATGTGATCATCCTCAGTGCAGCATTTTCTTCCTCTGCTTTAAGTGCTGGGAACTCACTTTGGTCACGCCTCTTACCAGTGGCTCATTCAGCCTTTCCAGCCAGTGATGCGCTGATCAGCAATACGCTGACATGGTCAGCTTCACAAACAACAATAGCAACAGCAAGAAGTTGCCCTTATGTAAAATTCATGGTCTGACAGATACTTGATGAGAGCAATCAGCTAGAAACAGATACTCCACTTTTGCTTTGAGCTAACTAACCTTTGTGAGCCAAAGATACAGTGTTAGTTAAGGAGCAGGCATCGTCCTCAGCTTTGTTAGGTTTTCTTTTCCACATCACTGCAGGATCCATTCTGTAAATCATTGCATAGTATTTTTTTTCCTTTTTATCTCAGAACAGACAACTGTTTCCTTGAAACTTGCAACATCAGTTAATTGTTAACGGTTTAAAAAAGAATAAATCATATTCATCCCTTAATATGTTCTTTCAGCTCATGCCTTCATGTTGAGGAGGCTGTGTAGCTACTGATAAGACCTAATTTGTGAAGGGCTTTTCAGTGGTCTGACAGATTCATATGTGTTACTGTTTGTTCAGCAGGCAAGGATGAGCGTTTGCTGAAACACCTCTACAGTACCTGCTAAATGTGTGCAAAGAGACTGGGTCTGGTGATCCAGAGGGAGTGGACAGGAGCTTTGAGTGGATTCCCAAAGTGGTCTGTTGTGTTCTGACTGTGGCACTGATAGTTGATTTCTGTCTTTTCTGTTTCAGAGCCTAATGAGCTGTATGTGGGCCCTGTGCTTAGTGATATCCCATCTCAAGATGCTGCTAATACAGTAGTTCATTATTCCTAGCTGAAGAAGTCTAACGGGAACAAAAGGAACTGGGGAGAAGCAATGGCTGCTGGTAAATATCTCAGGTCTGCAAAGGTCATAAGAAAATAGCTGGAAAGAGCTGATTTGAGCTGTGACTGGGGAGGGGAGAAGCAAAAATGTGTGATCACATCTTGTGTTTAGTGTTTCAGTATCAGAAAGGTACCCTCCCTTAGCTATCTGACTCACTCTTCCTTCCCCAGCCTAGGAAAATCCACACCTGGGCTCAGTCTATTTTGACCATATTAATGAAAATTCTCTCTTTTTTTTTAGAACAACACTTGGTATTTCCCATAGTGAATGGATTTAGCTTGATCTCTTTTTATTTAGGGGATAATGTGTTCTGAAATCTTTTACAAACAAAAAATTGCACCTCCTGTTTAGAGCAGGGCCAGCCATAGGGTCAGGCTAGCTGCTCAGGGCTTTATCAAGTTGCGTCTTGAAAGCTGCCAGGGGTGATGACTGCACAGCCTGTTCCACTGCTTGTCTGCCCTCATGGTGAAAAAGTTTTCCATATAACCAGCCTGAATCATTCTTATTTCATTTTATGTCTGTTGCATGTTTCCATTGTCTTTTGTTTAGCTATACAATACCAAGTACTATTAGCAATGTTTTAAAGGTGGATCACAATTAAGAAACAAAACAAACCCAAAATCAGCAGTGGCGATACCTTATTTTCACTGAAAGTTTTGGTTAAAAATTGTGATGCAATGACTTCTCTCGTTTATTTTCTTGCAGCAGCTGATGGTTTGGGAAGCATAGCTATAGACACCACACAGCTTAACATGTCAGTCACTGATCCGACAGCTTGGGCTACAGCTATGAATAATCTGGGGATGGTTCCAGTAGGACTAGCAGGACAACAGCTTGTGACAGGTAAGATTTTTCTTTTTTCAAGAGATCTCTTGCACTGTCCATGAAGTCTTTGTGTCTTCTTAAATATATATGGAATGCTTTCTGAGGATATTATATTTTTATGTTCTGAAAATATCACCTATGATTAATATTGCATACTGTGTATTAATCGCTTCTTGTAGTAGGAGTATAATCCATATTATATTTGAATGTCATGGAAAAACTAAAACTCTTGGGGGAAATTGAACAACTAAACCATCAATCCTTACGCTCAGTTGAGACCAGGAGGAGGTCATGTAAGAGAAACATTTGGTTTTGTTTCTCTGTTCAAGCAGGATGTCTTGAGATTCTACCAAGAAATACCCTGATCTGAGAACTCTTGAAGGGAGATTTTGAAATTATGTTAGTTGGGCAGAAAATCATGAAGTTAATTCTCTAATTAGTTGATATTAGTGAAGTGAAGCTTTCCTGTCAGGTGTGTGCTTATGTACTTTCTGACTGGCTCCATAAATTGAATTTCAAGAGATTGTTTTTGTTTGACTCTGTCATTTCACTTCCCAAGCATAGTTTGGGAGAGCATTATAAGGGATTACTTAATTCTAACACCCAGAGAAATAGTATTTGGAAACCAGCAATATTTCACAGACAAGCATGGATATAGCAGACTTTATTGGCAACAGTAGAGGCCAGATTAGTTGAGATTAATAAAACTTCTTTGCTCCTGTAATGCAGAGAAAAATTATTTTTATATGAGTGGGTGCCCTGTAGACACAAGCCACATGCTAGGCATATGACAGATCCCCTCTGGAAGCTGCATTGCCACTTCAGCTTAAGAAGAGCTGTTCAATATCTGTATCAGAGCAGCATCCTGTCACATCTGTGCTTGTCCGTGTAGACATGGATGCAGTGAGCCAGGTCATGATGTAAATCACTCTGCTTGCCTCACCAGGGATGCGTGATGCTTAATTTTGGCCAAATATGCCCCCTCCTGACACTGGGAACTGAGTGGAGCTGTGCCAGTTCACAGCTGACGGTCTGGCTCTGAATTACCTGTTTTACAGGCGGGTAAATTAAGCTGCAAAAAAGCTGATTTATAATGAATCAGTCTCAAGCAGAGAGTTTAGCTAGTGGAGGCTGTGAACTGATTCGTGATCTCTGGCTTTAACCCCACGCTCCCGATTAAAAGAAACAAGCAAAGCCATCCACTCCTTTGGATCCAATTTTCTTCAATGTTTTTATCAATGACCTGGATGCAGGATCTGAGTCCACCCTAAGTTTACTGATTATACTAAATTAGGAGAAACCACTGATTCTCTTGAGGGTAGATAGGTCTAATATAGAGATCTGGATAGATTAGAGGGCTGGCCCATCACCATCTATATGATGTTTAATCAGGACAAATGCCAGACTGCACCTGGGATCAGGTAATCCTGGATCCTTGTCCTGGGGGACAAGAGGCTGGAATGTCCTGCAGAAAAAAATCTGTTGGGTTTGGTTGATGGGAACCCCAGTATGAGTCAACAATTTATACTGGTGGCCAAAAGGGCCAACCTGGTGTGCATTAGGTACAATGTAGCTAACCAGTCAAAAGAAGTGTTTATTCCACTTTCTTCAGCATTGGTGCAGTCTCACCTTGAGTGCTGTGTGCAGTAAGAAAGATATAAAAAATATTAGAGTGTGTTCAAGGAGAGGCAACAAAGATGATGAAAGGATTAGAGGGCAAGACTTATGAGGAACAGCTGTGGATACTAGATTTGCTCAACTTAGAGAGGAGGAGGCCGAGAAGAGCCCTCATTGCTGTCTACAACTTCCTTATGAGGATGAGTGCAGAGGGTGATGCTAATCTCTTCTCTCTGGTGTCCGGTGATAGGATGTGAGGGAATGACTTAAAGCTGCATCAAGGGTTGTTCAGACTCGTTACTAGGAAAAAGTTCTTTGTGAGGGTGACCCTGCACTGGAACAAGCTCCTCAGGTCATGGCCTGTTGTTTAAGAAGTGTTTGGACGACACTCCTTGATGCATGGTTTAACTCTTAGTTTGTCCTGTGTGAAGTCAGGAGCTGGACTCGATGATTGTTGTGGGTCCCTTTGAACTCAGTCCCTCTGTACTGTGCACTGGTATGGCCTCACCTTGAATATTGTGTGCACCACAATATAAGGAAGATATTAAGCTAATAGAGCGTGTCCAAAGGAGGGCTACGAAGGTGGTGAAGGGGAAGTCATGTGAGGAGCAGCTGAGGTCACTTGGTCTATTCAGTCTGGAGGAGACTGAAGAGAGATCTCATCACAGTCTACGACTTCCTCATGAGGGGAAGAGGAGGGGCAGGCGCTGATCTCTTCTCTGTGGTGACCAGTGACAGGACCTGAGGGAATGGCCTGAAGTTGTGTCAGGGGAGGTTTAGGTTGGATATTAGAAAAAGGTTCTTCACCCAGAGGGTGGTTGGGTGCTGGAACAGACTCCCCAGGGAAGTGTTCACAGCATCAAGCCTGACAGAGTTCAAGAAGTGTTTGGATGATACTCTTGAGCACGTGGTGTAACTCTTGGGAATGGTCCTGGGCAGGGCTAAGAGTTGGACTCGATGATCCTTGTGGGTCCCTTCCAACTCAGAGTATTCTGTGATTCTGTGATTTAGTGATTCTTTGTGCTGATGGGGAAACAACTTTTTCTATTTTCTGGTGGGGCTTTGCCTGAAGGTGTTGTGGTTAACTTGAATGCGATTACTTCCAACCTGAAAATAGCCATATGTCAAAATCAGCTTATGCTGCTTTCATTTATAAGCAGTTTGCTTGCATATCCTGTGGAGATTTGCCCAACTCTTTGTCTTGCTTTATTCTGTCTCTTCAGTTTTGTTGTAAATTGTGTCCTCAGATGTGCTGTGCCATCCCTACATGGCAGCCTCATCTCAGGTGCAATGCTTTTCTCCACAAAGAAGGATCTCCAGGACTTTATTTCATTGACAGCCCCCTACTGTAATTTCCATAATTATGTGTATCACGTATTGTAAAGATGTTGTACAAGTCAGTTCATATTTGTTCAGCATTTTCAATGTATAAAGGCTGCCATAAGTAATAAATGTTAATTACTGAAGTGCTGCCTTATTTCTCTACAGGTGCAGAATAACTTCTTTTCTTTCCTTTTTTTCCCTTTGTTTGAAACTCCCTTGTATTCTCAAGGTAAATAGGTGCTGTGACACTTCATTATATTTCCTTCAGATTCATAGGTTTTTGACGCATTTTCTTCATGGCAAATCCATAGTGGCAAAACCTCAGTTTGCCACAAAAAGACTTACAGATTTATTTCCTCTAGTATATTTACTGTATCTGCATTCAGTGAGAGTTTGCATCACCATATTTGACCAAATATCTAGCTAGTCCTTAGCCATTTTTGGTGATTTTAATTTTTTTGCTAGTAATCCTAGTAGTGAGCTGAGCTTTATCAGCAGCCACGTATTGCTTTGGCTACTGTCATCTGTTACATTTCTCTGAGATGAAAATTACACACCAATGTCCTAGTGCTAATTATTTGTCCATCTTTAAATGATTTTTTTTTACAGCCTTGTTGACAGCTAGGAAAGTAGTAAGCAGTATAGATTAATCTTATAGAGAGATCTTTTCTGGATATTTTACATAACCTGTCATAATCTGAAATTTGGTGTATGGTATTCATCTGTATCCTGTCATATCTCTTAGACTTCTGGTCTTTCATTGTTCAAAGAACTTACCCATTCATGGACTTTCATTCCACAAGCTGGCTGGTTTCTGATTTCTATGCAGAGCATTTTTGTTCTCACATGTATAGAGTCCATATGAACTACTCAGTCTTTTTAAAGGTTTTTTATGACTTTTTTTTCCCCAACAGTTCTTAGGTTTGCTGCTGTGTAACATGCTGGGATGCCTGCCTTGTAACAGTTATGCTTCCCAGTTTGCAATCTGTGAAGCTTTTATCTAGCTCGAAAGTTTGTTAAAATGACAACTAAAGCTTCTGCAACATCTGGCCAATACTCTTCTCACAGCCTGGGATGCAGGCTGTCTGGTCTTGGTAACTAATCAATTTTAAGCACTGCTAACCTTTTAATACCAGTTTAGATGATATCTACACTGTATTTAATTCCTTATCTCCCAGTGCTGTAAAATTGGATTTTTGATCTGGGCAAATATCAGAGACTTTAATTTGTAAAGAAGAATTCTTGTTAATAGTTGTATAATATCTGTTGTGTTTCTACATATATTTTGCTTCCACTTATTGTTATGCAGAAAGCTTACCTTTTTTTCATAATATTTGGCTGCTGCATTACGTCTACACTAATATATGCATTTATACAGATACATAATTCATACAATAAACTGTACTTTAATAATGCATTAGTTAAAGTGTTAAAGATTGATGTGGAATAGTTATGGCTGAAAAGTCTTTTCAGTCTAAATCTCCCCTTTCAGCAGGTTATAATTTCTTATGAAAATTTGCCTTTCAGGCTGAAGTTTCTCATGGATGGTTTCAGCCCAGAGAAAAAAACAAGATCTGGAAAAGTTGGAGGAAATCTGTTAAACTGCTTTTCAATTACCCAGACCTTAAAATTGCTGTTTCCTGTGCTTTAAGACTTTGATAAATATAGTCAGATGAGAGCAAAAGTTTGTAGTTTGTAGTTCACCTTTTTGAGATCTAAATCCTTTTTTGCACTCAGCAACTCTGATTCAAGCACATCTTTCAAGTACATTCAAGTCTGCTGTGTGGTTACACTTTAGGACTAGAAGAAATACTCAGTGACCTAAGACATCAGAGAATGTTTTATTTTGCTTTCACACTGGTACTTCTAAAGGCAGTTTTGGCGTTCCTGAATTTAGTGTTCTTGTGCTTTCATTTGTTTCTGCAAATACCATCAGTTCACCTGTTTTCTAAAGGAAGATATTCTACTGAGAAACTTACTTCTCTGTCATTAATTAACCAGTGCTCTGAAAAACATGAAGCAATTTTGAGGTGCTTTCTTCCAGAATTATTTAGATTATCTAAATACTTTTGAGTCAAAAAGTTCCCTGGTACAAATGAACATGTAGAGTGGTACACAAGTGATAATTCATTTAGACTTTAAGCTCATGCCCTGTGATGTGTATTTGTGCTCTTACAGAGTAAAATAAACCACAGCAGCAGACATCCAGCAATAAAGTTACAGGTCTGCCTAGAAGTCAAGGGTGTATCTGAAAATGGATGTGTTCTGCTTATTTACAGAATAATTATTAAGGCACACTTTTCCATGTGAGTCTGGCCAACATGCCTCAGCCTCAAGATACTAAAATGTTCTGTCACCCACAGTTTTTTTTTTGGCTAAAGTTGTCTTTGATCACTTGTACAAAATCCTAGTGAAATCAGAGACTAGGAAACGTTGAAGCCTAACATCTTGCTTACCAAAAGATATAGAAAAGAACACCATTTCTGTGGCTTCAGGCATGTATTTCTTAGACGCTGGAGGTTCTGAAATATTAGCCACTTACATCAACCTTTCTGTTTTTCCATTTGTCTCTGCTTTTCCCACACACTTGTCTTTTGACCTGATTTCAGTGGAACATAGGAGTTGTCAGTTCCAATCAGGTCACCTTGCTTAGGATTGTGCTTTTGACAGTGTTTAGTATCAGATACTTCACAGGGAGAGATGTACAAGGCAAATCAGCACTGAAGTGCAACTCTCTCCAATGGGCTTTCTTCTCAATCATTAATAAATAGAACAAGGTTCCCCAAACTAGAGGTTATCTATCCAAATCAAGTCACTTTTTATCATACATGTGACAGTAATTAGTTGTAATCCTGAAACTGCAATCCCAGACTTACTTTTTGATAGCAGAAAAATTTGTGAAATTTTGATTAGAGGTTCCCAAATCCCAAGACACAAGGTTAAACATCCCTCCCAGATTTTATTAGCTCAAGTCCTACAAGTGTTTGGAGACATAATATTCAGACTCTTTCTTCAGAATGAAGATTGTAACTAAAGGTGATCACTTTATTTAGATTCCAATTAGTCTCAAGCATTTTTCCATGTGATGGGCATATCAGGGGGAGGACTAGTAGGATGGCTTTTCCTTCTACTCATATCTCAAGAGATCACTGATTCCTACACAGAAGAGAAGACCTAAGGATTATTTGAGAAAAATCACATGTGGTCTGAGACTTAAGAATCCCCTCACCTGTCTCCCTTGGCTATGGAAAAGTCCTTTAAGTGTCAGTGTCTTTCTTTCAGGAATCCTTTATTAATTATTGTTGACTGTGGGTCATCTTATGCTGACTAAATTGTAAACATATCCCTCATTGTTCTGGTTGTGTACTATTTTTGTAGGGTTAATGAAGAAGAATCAAATAAAGTAGGAAATCAAGGTATATTTGATTGTGTTCAGCACCTCCCCAAAGGAATACTGCATACTAAGAAGTGCTGAAATCCTTAAGAAGTCAGCTGACCAGAAGACTCTGCCAACTCTCATGTGTATATCTCTTCTTCTGTGGCCTCTCCATTACTGGAGGCTTGGAGCCACTGGTAGCCGTCTGGCGGTCTCATTTCATTCTACCCATGTTACCCCGTTAACTATTAAAGCTTCCTCTTTTTACACTTCATTGCTTAGCCACTGAACCAGTGTGCCAATGAGCACATAACTTGAATCATCCAAGACATGCCTAGCAAAACATAGGTTCCTTTTCTGTAATTAATACTTACCTCCTGCTAATTAATTACAGGGTCTATCCACAAAACTTTTAAAGTGAGCCACTTGTATTATGAGCTGATGATAGTCACTTTTTTCAGGGAAAAAAATGCGTGAGAATCTATGGTTTGTTACTAAATTTTAGCACGCTCCAGATGTCAGTTTTGGTGCACACAGGCAGCTGGTGAAGGCGCTCCACGCACTCTGGTTCCCCTGCCCTTGTAAGCTGCAGACCACAAGTAGCCCCTGAAGAGTTCAGCAGCCCCATAGCACAGTGGTGTCCAGCATTTTTACCCCTGTTCTGAACGCTGCACTGGCTTTGACGTCTAACAGTAAAAGAAGGTATCAGAAGTCTTAATAAAATCTACAGTTTTCTACAGGTTTTACAACCCTCTCAAGGTTACAAGGTATCTTCAGAAAGCGTCTTTTCAGCTATTATGGCTTCACAACCTGTTTTATACCCTGTGTTTTGTTAACAAGTCAGCCTGTAAAGCAAGAGAAAGGTAGTAAGGTAGGCTCTGAAGAAAATAATATGATTTTCCTAATTTTGTTCAAGTTCTCTTAAGTTTATTCTAGTTCCTTTCTACTTTGTTCTTATCATCTTCACTACAGAAACATTGCATTTTAGTCAAGAGGAAAAGATACGCCATTTAAAGTATCTGAATGACCAATCAAAGTAATTACAGTTGTATGAAACATATTCTGAAGGATTAGTATTGAACTTCTACCCAGATAAAACTATGTATTTTTATTATCAAGACACAGGAGAGCAGCAAAGGTAAAAGAGAATAGGTACTGTGGGAATCCCAATATATAGAGCCACTGGGAACATCTCTAAAGTATTATATACTAGTGTAACAAGTAATTTTTTTCATTGACCTGAAAAGCTCCTGCAGAGTTAATCACACTTTCTATCATGTGAGTGTTACTCAAGGAGACTTCACATCAGGGGACATTAAAGTGCTAGGAACAAACACAGTCAGTTAACAACAGAAAAAGGAGAGAGGGATTTGACGGCCATAGGAAATGTGGCAGAAACTCTGAGTGCCTTTGACACGCTATCAGGGGTAAGTGTGCCTCTTAGGTCATTCAAGTGCCTCCTCTATATTAGACCTTAATTGAGGCCAGGGATGAAGATAATGATTCAAATCTGCTTCATGCTTGAAGATAAATAGTAGTTTTTAAGATGGTATGAAGGGCTGAATGTCCCAACTAAACAAGACTCAGTGGTGAGCAGGGCCACATAAAGGGAATTGCTAAGTGAAAAGTTTGTGTTGTATGTGGAGTGAAGGGTTTTTCAGGAATATGGTATCTCTCTTTCTGTTAAACTTTTGTCCAGATCGGTTAACAGTTGAGGAAAACAGACTGGTTGCTATTTGGCATATTCTTCTTAGTGGTCTCAAAATACTGGAATAAATTTATGATGCAAACAATGTTGTTTGGGTGTTTTGGCAGGGGTTTGTTGGTTTTTGGTTTTTTTTTTCATTCCTGGCTGTCGGTAATTATACCACCAACAATGTGTTTGGCATGTTCTTATTTGATGTTACAGTAAAGTAACATAAGGAAATATTTTATTTTTGCAGAAGTTTTTCCTATCTTTTATCATGCTTTGGAAAGCCTCCATTCCCATTATTTTTTGTGTGTTTGTTTATTTTAGACGAGAAAGCCCATGAGTAATTATGAGCATCCCACTGCATAAAGTTAGCCAAGAGGCTGTTGGGAACCATTTGCTACTGACTGTTTACTTCTGTTGGAGCGCAGCTTGTCTGCAGCACTTTCCCTTCACACATCACTCCCCATCTTAGGATCCCAAGTTCCTTGGCTGAATGGGGAATCCAGTGTAACCCCTGTGTGATATAGAGTTTGACGATGGAAAAGTTGAGTTATTGTGGATAGAAATCAATAGAAAGAGCAGATTAACCATTTTAACTAAGCAATTTTAACTATCAATACCACGTTTTGTATTTTCAGGGATAATAAAGGCTTGTGAATGGAAAACTGTTCAAAGGTGACCTGCTGAGCACAGTCGTGGTGTCTAGGTGGCAAGGTGATGATGACGCTACCTGAAGCCAAAAGCTGTTTACAGGTTCTGTGGATGATCCATATGGGATGGAGACAGCAGTCCCAAGAGGACTGTTAGCTAAGTCCATACTGAGTGTTCTCAGGAGGACGTAGAGATCAGTATGGCACAGATAGCACCGGCTGGGGAAGTCCCAGAGCAAAACTTCCTTGAGAGGGGAAGACTTAAACATGAATGAATCCCCAGGCAACCATCCCAAATGAAGGGCTATAAAATCTTTTGTTCCTCCCCAGCCAGGCTCTCTTTTTGCCTGCATGGACTAGGTGGATGCTTCGAGCCTGGCCCCTGGAGGGCAAGCATGAGTAGCTCACTTTCTATGTTTTACCTGGGGATGAAGGACATAAGCATGGTTTTCTTTTTTCTTTCCTTTCTGACACCTGTCCTTCAAATACCCTTTGCTTATTGCATGAGAATCAGGTCTGACAAAGTGCAGGAAGATGCACTTTCAGTGCACTGCAGAAGTCTGTCTGAAATATGAGCAGAGACAATCAGTGTGGAAAAATGTCTTTTGATGGTCCGCATTGAAGAAGAAAGTTGAGTTTCAATGAGCCTAACCCCTAGGCATGTAAGGGAGCTTGTAACAGAATACTTCATTAACGTTGGCTTCGGTCAGATAAACAATGGGTTTGCCGCGCCTTCCCATGTGCTGGTGGTGACAAATGATGTGCGTGACATCAGCAGCTCTGAGTAATGTCTCTCTAATGGGAAGCAGCTGGTCACTGGAGAAGTTTTGTTAGTGGACATGGAGGTGAAAGATAATTAAACTTAATACGTACAGTATGCTCTAATATGCTGTAGCATGGATTTAGATTGTATTCTGCCAAATATAAAAGATATTTTGTTGCTGTGGCTTCAGAAATTTAATAGGTCTGTTCATGAACAAGAACAGCTTTATCTGTCTTGCCTGTTCTTGCACATTTCTTAATCCAATTTTTCTTTTCTTAAAAAATGGTTTCCTTGACTCTAGCATATTTTCCTTTATAAATAATGTCCTCTTCCTGACCACAGTGCCTACATTATTTAGTAATTTTTTGTTATTCCAATTCAGGAAGGGCACAGAGATAGTGAGCTCCAGTAAGTTAAACACTGCCTGAACGCTTAAGAGTCAATCCTGGCTGAAATTGCACATGATCTGTTTTCGTTTACTGAGATAAACCAGGTAGGTAAGGGACTGCATGGAAACAATAGGATAATACTGATTGGCATGAAAAGCAGCAATGATTATGGAGCTGCCTGCCTATTATGTAGCCTTTTTTATAGGTATCTTGGCACAGCAGTAATATGGTGCTAAGTGAAAAAGCAGCTTAACTCTTTTTATCTGATATTCTGAGTCAGGCACTGAAAACCAGGCAAACTATTGTGTGCATTAGAAACAGGCAGACAGTTCCTACCTTCTCTTCCTCTTTGACTATGCTGCTGTGATATTTAGAGAAGGATTTGGAAAAGGGAAGGGAAAGACCTTTGCTAGCATTTAGAGAAGACAGCACCATAGGAGAAGGTACAAATGTGCTTAATGTCACTTTTTTGTGAAGATCTGGTAGCACAAGCTGTGTTTCAGAAAAGACATGTCCAGACTGCAGTAAATGGAGAGGGAAAGTTCTATGCTTCTCCAACACTTTTCTTCTTTCTGATGCATTTGTATTTTGAGTGGTTTGTTTCCTTAGAAATAAATGTGGAATATTATCAACTGCAGTTTTGAAGTTTTACCCTGTTTTGAACTGCATCTGTCAAACGTACTTAAACCTTCTATTGGAAATCTCCTTTTTCAGGACTTGATCTATACTTGGACTTGCATGAAGGACCCTTTCCAAGAATAATCATTGAGACCTTTTTCTCTGGTACCTTTTGATAACAATTTTGGCACCTCAAGCATACTTTGTTGAGCATTTTTGAGACATTGCAGAATATCCTACAACTTAATCTGCTAGAATAGCCAGTACCATAAATAAATTAAATATTCATTAAAAATAGCAATAAATTCACCTAAATCAAGAGGAAAAGAAAGAGAAAAGTGACCAGATTTTATGGTCTTTTAATTCACACTGTGTGCTTACACCCAAACACAATGCTGCTGTCCTTTAATGTAATAAATGTCATAATATCTTTTTTTTTCTTCACTGTGCTTTTAATACATTGGTAACCACCTAGGGACTTACAGAAGGGCCATGGGTTGTGAGTGGAGAGAGCTCAGAAGCTGCACCTGGATTTCAGGACTGTGCACAGGTACTAGGGAATGGGAGGAATCTGCAGCTGAGAAGCTGAGTAGCTGATTTAATGAACTGCTTATTATAAATATTGTGGGGTCCCTTTATGTTATTAGCCAGAATTGAGTATATGAAAAAAATCAAGTACAAGTTTATTCTTGCTATTCGCCAGCCTCTGTAAAGCAAGATTTCTATTCCAGTTCTTCATACATGTGTTGCCTTTTAAATTTGTATCCTTTTGTTCTGGTCTGTCTAATTACCTCAAATGGATAATCAAACTTGATTTTATAATAAACCATAGCCGGTTTAGGCTTGTCATGACTGATTTATCGGCTCCCAAGACTAAAGACTTTCAACCTCAAGACTTAAGATCATTTCTGGCTGCAATTCAAGGTATTAATTCTGAGCTTTAAAATCTGAACGTGGTTTGGAACATGTGCCCTATGTTTTCTCTTCAAAAAGAGAAAACAGACTGTATTTCTGCTGGTTTTTTTGTTGATGGTGTCTGAATGGAATTTAAGCTGGAATTAAGATAAAACAAACCCAAACCATCTGATTCTGAAGAAACTGGCTTGCATGTAACCGTCGTGACAAAGGCTGTCCTCTCGAAGGCAAGGGGGCTATTGTATATTGTCAGTTTCTAGTAGGGGGCCTTGAATGCGATCAGACATCTCCATCAAGGATCCCAGCACATACCTCCCTATAACTAATTGCTTCGGCACCACCTGATGGGGTGGCACATGTCTCTACATAAGTATAAAGAAATGTAAATGTGCAGTGCTAAGAAAACAGAATTATGATATCCGATGACTCATATGCACCATTTGGTGTCCCTTAGGGACTGCCTCTCTTCCAGTGTTTTACTTCAGCAATTGAGCTCATCGGGGACACGAGAACTAACCGTCCTTCCAACTATTTATCTGGAGATTGGAGGCCCTGAGTTCTCAGTGGAGGGCTTTTTTACCTCAGTTTCTTTAGCAGACAGTTGTGTTCCTACCTCCCTGCTTTCTCACTGACCTGATCTCTAGTCTTCTATCAACAAAGCATTGTCATAGATCTGAATGCAATCTCTGTAATGCTACAGATACCTACTAATGGGCATGAAGGTCTCAGCTCCCTCAAGTAGTAACAGAGGGATCCTGTTATTCTAAGGATCACGTAACGGAAACATTATCATACATCTGCTTGTTCTAACCACTGTTCCTGGGTACTGTAATTCTTCCTAATGCTAGCAGGCATTGGGTTGTGGATCTAGTGGTATTTTTTCAGAGTTTTCTTGTTAGAATTGGAAGACAGTTTGGGTTTTAGACATTTCCTAGGTTGTTTGCCTTATCCTAGCTCATTTATTTCACATTTTCCAATGCAGAATAGCATCTGGCCTCTCTGGGCCATGTTGCATGAGAGCTGCATCTCACTGGACTTGATTATATGACCCATTATTTGTTGTTCTTCCAAGATTTGTTTTATCTGTAGCCTCGAAGTACTGTATTTAATGCCTCATCCACATATTATGTAGTAAACATGAACTAAAGACATCCTCCAGAGGACTTTTTTTATTCCTCACCATGTTTTTATGATCAAAAGATGACAACTTGTCATAGTTTTTTTTTACAGTTGTGTTATAGATTGAAAATATCAGGAAAGTCCATGTTACTTGGTGGCTGCATATAAATAGAGTTTACAGGTTTGCAAGTACTTCCCACTCTGCAAACTCATTTGGGGATTTAAAAGGTAACAAACCTGTTTTCACTCCGGCATCAGTAAAATACAGTGGTAAAATGTCGCTGGGAAAAAATTGTTGTTGGAGCCTTGATTGTCCCTCCTGGAGTTCCAGAGAAGAATATAGAGAAGAAAATGATCCCGGGATTAGGCAGAGAGAGCCCCTCCATCAATAATATAGACCAGAATAGGACCCAGATTCCCTATTCCCCTTGTAGAGGTTTGCAGAGCCAGCAGGAATAAGAGGTTGCGATTTTTTTTCCCTTGCATTAGTAAAATAAAGGAAAATTAATCTGACCATAGAAGACCAGGCTTCATCTGTCTTTTAGGTTAGAAAATCTGGGAAAAAGAAACCAAACAAAAACAGTCTTTTCCGTCACATGTAATTAACCCCCTCATTTAAAGCCCAGGCCCACTCACAGCCTGTGCTGCCCTGAATTCAGAGACTGTGTGCTGACAACAAATAAACCTTTGTGAGTGCAAAGGGGAGGAGAAGAGAGAGGCAGGGTCAAAGCAGGCTCCTCCAACATATATTTGCTCACAGAGCAAGGAAGCAGTTGGTGCATATTTTTAGGAGCAGGCTCTAGGCCTACGTGCCTTCTGCATGAAGCAAAATTTATGAGTAAAACTTATATGACTTCTTGGACCAACTCATGTACCTAGAAAAATATGCGCCAGCCCTCTGATTATCTGAGGCAACCAGGGACTAAAACTTTAATTATACTAAATATATAGAGAGACAGTAAAAAAGGTGAATTCAAAGGAAGGAGTAGTTCTTGCAGTACATTATAATTTTCCTCTCTTTATTAATCTTTTCATCTGCCATAGGCTTACCTAGCTATTCCTTTACAGAATAGTCAGTGTCACCACTTTCTTTTAATATTCCCTTCTATTTTACAGGTGCCAACTAGCCTTTTTGTCTACCTGACTTAACATGTTTAATCAAACTCAAAAGATGTGCTCCCTACTTGTACTCTGCTTGGAAGTTCACTGTTTCTTAGATTTGAACATGGGCTTCTCTTTTTTTTTTTCTGACTATACTGGTGCATAAACCTTGTCCTGTTTATGCCTTTAGACCACTACAGCTAGAGCAATGCTATTACGAATGTGTGACATTATTCTTAAAGTAGCCCTCCAAATCTAGACCCACAGGATAATGGTCGATTTATGGCTGTAAGGAAAGGATCTCTTGTGTAAGAGGGGTAGTCATCTAAGGGCAAAACAGCAATTTGATCTAGTTTTTATACACAGAAGACTTTTTTATTTCTCTGTTCTTGTTCTGTGCTCTTAGTCATTTATCTCTCCTATGGAAACTTGTCAAATACTTTTGGAAATTGAAACAAATATGCTGCTTCCATACTTATTTTTCTTATCATTTATAACCACAATGTCTTAAAAAAGTTCCAGCTACTCCTCCTGTGCTCCCTATCTTCCAAATCCCTTTTGCCTCATTCAAAATGGACTATTGTTCTATTTCAGTCTGACACATTTTTCATCTGTCCCTTTTGCAACTGTTTTCTAGTCGATGTCTTTTGTGAAATTTTCATGTGATGAAGCTCTTCAATGTTTTAAGCATGTCTGAAAATCTCATCCTTGTCAGTAAACGTCTTAGCTGTTGCTTGTATGCATAACCACTCAAGAATATAACAGCTTTTTACTAATGTGACTTAACCAAAACGAGACTATTCTGAGTTGCTTCTCTAGTTCACAGTAATTTTTCCAGTAAGGTTGAGTTTGAAATTTAATTCCTCTTTGTTGGTGGTGTTTAAGGAAGCACTGCAGTGATTTCCCAATAGTTTTTTTTATAGCAAGGAAGTATGTACATGGTTCTGCCTCCCTGTTACTGAATATGCAACAGAAGTGACAAAGAAAGGACTGTAATGACAGTATGTTTCTGCCATAGCTTTTTGAAAGAGATAAGAATCTCCTTCGGGGATGGAGAGATTGCTGCAGGTGGGCCAAATCACTCTACAAAATATTCATCTTTTTTACCTTTTCCACCTTTTCCATATGAGGAGGTAAAAAGGCTCCTGTCTGAGATGCTATGGTTAGACATTTTGATGTGGACGATACAAATCTTTCTGAATCTATAGTGAGGGCCCAGATTGACATTATCTTCATTTCAGCTGAAAGGGATTTCCACAATAAGGCTGCTGCTTTTTTTCCTCAGTGAACAAAGAAATTCCTCACCAAAAAACCTCATCATTTCCTGATATTAGATTATATCCAAGATGAAAGTAGACTTCTTCTTCAGAACTAGAATTGAATTACAGAAAGGGTTCCTGGATTGTGTCATCTCTGAGTTGTCACATTGTCACGAAACAGGGAAAGATGGAGAGAAAAATTCAGTTTTCCTGGGATCAGCCTTGCTTTGTACATTTTAGATTATATCAGCCCTTGAATTAGGAATGTTGCTGTGGCATTTAGGCCCATGCAAGCTGTTGTTGTGGAAAACTGCAGAAACTGTACTAACAAACAGATGGAGATGGGCAGAGGATAAGTGAGGTTCCTCTCTCACAGGGACTTCTGCTGGACGAGTGTGACAAAGCCAGAGGGAACAGCTACAGGGGTGTGGGAGAAAACTGGGCTACCACATGCAGGCCATAGTGGCTGCTGAGAGGTTGTCAGGGAGGCACATGAGCTTACTTTGAAAGGCTATCATGAGAGACATCCTTGAGCTTGCCTGTGCAGCTTGTAGGTAGCACCTTTAGGTTCCAAACCAAATATTTTGTATATTTTGTTAAGTAAAAGTTGCGAATGATTACAAATTTCATGTTAGAAGTCCTGTAAAATGAATGTTTTGTGAGTGTGGATAAGCTGAATGTGACTTTAGATGTACACTCCAATGCCATTTCTCCACTAATTACATTCACAATGTAGAGCTGTCTGTAAGGTAGAAGAGCTTACTGTGCTGATATTTACTGACAGAAGAACTTTGTAAATCATCTTCCAAGCCAGATGTTCATAAACAAGTGTTTGGCAGTTGGTCCATAAATCAAGTCAAGCATTTCATCATTGTTCTCTTAGGTGGCTCTTGCATTTAAGCCTGTTTAGCTAAACACATACATTTACTTAAGATGAACTGTAAAAATAACATCTGGAGATCTTTTCTCTGAAAGAAAGTGCCAAAAGGTCTTACACAAAGATCAAGCACATTTTATAAACTGTGGCTGGGATTTTGAAATTCAAGCTTAATAAATGTGTTTTCAGCTTTTGAGGGAATCAAGGGCCAGTATTATTTAAATGTTCTTTTTACTTGTGTGGCACTCTGCAGGCAAAGCATTCATACATTTCTTATTCCATAATGAGTTTCTGTTTTCATCTTTGCCACCTGGGACCCTGACATAGTCCTACTAGTAGCAGTGGAGTCATGCTGGTGGAACTGGATGGAAAGTACAATCCAAAATATTTATTTTAGAATATTCTGCTTGGCAGTAGATTGCCTTCAAAGGAGAATGTCAAAGAAGTTGCTGGGTAGTTTACATTTCATCTTTACTTTTATCAGTCATCTCTCTTTTATCACTTTTTTCCATTTTTATTTTTTTTTTTTTTTTAAGATCTATGAGATTCTTTCTCTCCTGAAGAGGCTTTTTTCTCCCTAACTTCTTTTTTCTTATAAAATCATTCTAATAAGTTGTGGTTTGCTGACCTTCGGGAATCAGTGTTACTATTCATTTTAGCTTTGCTGAGTAACAACTTGGTCACTTTGCTTTTTCATATTCAGTTCACACCATGACAGAGAATTCTGTTGAAATTTAGCAAGCCCTAGGGAAAAAGATTCAGACAAGTGCAGTCAGATTTATAAAGTGGCAAATAAAGTGGGAAGGGTTTTCCATTACTTCTGCCACATCGGGTATTTTTTTGATGGATGGGCTATACCTCATCTGTGATTCAGAATGACATCAGTTCATGTTTGGAGGGAAACCATGACCATGACTGTTCATGATAACATAAAACTTATAATCTAGAAGTGCTGGAAAAGGTGGGTGCAAGATTAAAACACGTGAATTCCTGGCCTAGCACCGTAGTTATTTTGTGATTTAGTTCTCAGGAACACAACCTGTTTCATAATGTGAGATTGGCATTTAATCCGAGAAACCTGACTGTTTTTAGAATTATACAAGGCAGCATGGATCTGTTTAATGCTTAAGTGACAACAAAACATAAAGATGCTGGCCATAATTCTATCTGAAGTAGTATACTTTCCTGTGAAGCTCAGACAAGTCTGTTCTTGATTTAAATATCTGGAACTACAGTACATGGTGTGAAACATAAATCCTCTCAGTGCTGGAACCCAGAGACCAAAGGAGCCAGTGGGAAACCTCTCTGAATAGCAAATTTATCGGTTAAGTTAAAAGTCCTTATGCTAGGCTTAGAAATGGCCTTTTCTAACCTGGTTCTTCTGTTCCATTTTAGCAGTGCAAATGAGCTATAAAGCTGCCTAAAATGTCAAAGGCCAAAAATTCACTGGCAAGGCAGAAGTGGTTAAGGGCTGGCATAACGCAGAACAGGGCAGCAGGGCACATGGCCCATTAACAGCCTTTGTTAAGTACTGCAGCCCTACAAAACTCAAAACTGTCCCGTGGCCACTTCAGCACACACTGAAGGACAAAACAGTCACTGGCAGTCCCAGGTGATAAAAGCCTCTTCTCTAAGCTCCCCTGAATACAGCTGTAGTACAGCCGAGAACATAACCTGCAGAGCTAACCAGTTCAGCTGCTGTGAAAAAAACCCAAGCAAATCTACTGACTCTGCTCAGTTCATCCAGCTGAACCACATGGGCCACATCCAGATTTTAAGCCATCCATGCCATGCCAACCAAGCTGATGGCGTGGCCATTCCTTTTCTCCTTCCCCACCATCAGCTCCCAAAGTGTCTTTCCCTGTGCCACCTGTAGAACACAAGGAGAGATGAGCCTCTTCTGATGGAGAGAAGGGCAAGGAAGGGTGGGTGATGTCGCCAGCTCTGACATCATCTCTCCTCAACCATGGAGTACATGCAGAAGTCTATCATCATCTACTTGGCCCTCACTTACAGCTTGAAAAGGTGTTTTCTGCCTCCCTGGTAAAACTGGTGTTAGGTGGTGAGCTAACAGCTAACAGAGCTAACAGAGTGGACTAGATACATCCTGGTCATGATGTATCCTACTGCAGATTATAGGCTGAAAAGTTGATTTCTCTTCAAAAAGCAAAACTTTCAGAACTTTGCAAATGTCCCCTAGAATTGTTATGAAAGATATTTTTCCCCATAAATGAGAAGAGAGATGAGAATAGCAAGACTTGGGAAGAATTTTGCTTGCTGGCTCTGTTGTTCTCTGTCTTCTGTTGTTGGAACAATCACAGGCAGATCATATGAGGCAAGACCCAATTAGCTGTGCCAGACCTGACAAGCTTTTAGGAGAATCAGACTGCTCAGACAGTCTTCTGATTTAACCACTCTGATCTCAGCAAATGTCACAAGGTTACGTTCATCCTCACCAGCTAAGCTGGAAACTTTACAGACTGAAGGCAAAAAGAGGAGAGAAAGTAGAAGGCAACTTTAGGTTTCAAGTTATGAAAAGCTAGAACAAATTATTTCAAGTGTTGACAATCTTTAACTCTTTCCTTGTTTGCTGAGTGGAGGCACAAACATAAGCCAGCACATCAATGGAAGATGTAATCCTTTGTGATTTCAGCTATTAAAACCAAAAATAGATCTGTTTTTCAGAGCATGAGTGAATTTCATTTTAGTCAAAAACATAATTTGCCTGAATTTTCAGGTAGATTTTAAAGACAATGGCAAATGTTACAGCTACAATGCAAAGGCTTTTCACCTCTGAAATATTACATCTTCCTTCAGAAGTCTGAAGGGGCTACAACTGTCGAGACATAACACCAGTTTTTTTGAATAATGAAATTAAAAAGCCGAGGACTCTTCTCTGGCTCCGTTTGAGCAGCAGCTGAATTGCTCAGACTAAAATTTTCCAGAAGAGTATTTCAGCCTCGGGCAGATATTCGATGTGTAAAATTTCAGTCCAAACTGGTAATGATTGGCAAAGCTAAGAGCAACTGACAACAGGGTATTGTAATAGGAAGTGTCAGGTGACTTTAATAATAGATGACCCTGCCTCCTGTTCTATCACTTTGAACACTTTTGTTGTCTAAGGTGTATGATGTATTTTTCTGTGTGGTTTTGTCTGTATTTCTTTATTTATTTGTATTTTAATTCTGATAAGATCTTAATTCAGTTAAGTTTTACATAACATAGAGTTCCATGGGAGTAATTCTTGCAGCAATTAGGAATTGTTTCCACCTACCTGTTCTTCGTTTACAACCTCCTTATTTATGTCACTAAATGCTTCCCAGTTTTGTACCATGGAACAGAGTTCACAGTACCTGTCCACCTACCTACTCTATAAAATTCATGAGCTTTGTAATGCTCCTACACAACTGCCTCTTCTCCCTAGTGAGCAATCCGAGGCTTCTTCAGCCATGGTTCTTATGAGCTACTTTATAGTGTTCTTGATAATATTTCCCTATTTTTGCTGTGCTTTTATATTTCTTGGGGAATATGGGGTGACTAATACAGAATATGGTATGTCAGGTGAGAGTCTGAGTTTTCTAAGAGACTTGCAATAATTTTCCCATACCTTTTTGTCTTATCCCTTATCCAGGCAAACCTTTAAATTGGCCTCCCTGGCCCCTTCAGTGCAGTGCCACACTGCCAGATCTTTACTGCATGAGCCATTCAGCCTGTCCTTTGCAAAGAGACTCTTTTGGGATTTGTTAGCACTGACAGCCTTTTGCTCTTCTGCTTTCTTTGTGTTTGGTTCCTCTAAAATGCCTCTTGATATATATATATATATTTTATTTTTTTTTTCAAGCAATCAATTCTATGTCTTTTGGGGGTTTTGCTGTAACACTACTCTCTCTCTTTTCAATACAATTATCAACATTACCTCCAGTTGCACCACCCATCTCAGATGGAAAGTATTGTTAGTCCCTATTCTTGTATTTCCATCTCTTTGGCCAGCTTCTGACCTGTATCAATCATGACAAGACCTTGTCTTTCACTTTATGCCTGCACAGTTTCTTTGACAGCCTCTTGGGGAAGACTTTAGCAAAGATTTTTTCAGTCAAATAATTACGCAGTATTAGTGAACGTTGCTCAATTATGCTGCATTTATTGTACATAGAATGTCAAATACAGCTATACCTTTATCCCCAATACATTTGGATGCTGCAAGTGTCTTTGTGTTATTTTTATATTGCCCCACTACTAGAGATTGTAGTTGGACACCTTGTAAAAAAATGCTTAACAAAGCTTGTGAAGGAGGATTGGGTAGCAGTTTCTTTTTCATATTCTAAAAAAAGATGCTAAAAATATATTGAGAACAATACTATCACGTATCCTTGAACTGACAACCAACATTCTGGCAATTTTCATCCTGGAACTTATTTTTATAGTTGATACAAACCTCTGAAAAAAAATATTTTTTTTATAAAACTATTGACAGAACCCTAGCTGTGGAAATGCACATGGTAAGGCAAAAGAAGCATCTTAATGTGGACAACATATTCTAACCCACTAATGTTACAACGAAATGCATTTTCACTAAAAATGGGATAAAGATTCATTACAGTTTGAAACAAAGTCTGTCTGACATCATTTGGCTTTTTCCTTAATTTGCAAAACAATGGATACTTCTTGAAACAACAAATATATCTTCTGTTCTTGGTGTTTGCAAACCCACGTCTTGCTTGAAAGCATTGTAGAAGAGTCACATGTAAAAGAGAGTCAGTGTTCTGATGGTGCACTGTAAATACCAAAAAGGCCAATTTAATTTCTGAATTGTGGGGTTGATTCTGTGTATGAGTGTGTGTGAAATTGCTACGCGTTTGGTTCATTGCTCTGAAATATTAGCAGGTGAACCTTTGGTGCAGGCTGTCAGAAATTACAGATGAAATTTTCCAGCAGCAAGAATTTTAAGCTACAAGTTTTGCACAAAACCACTAACATAATCTAAATTAAAATGTGTTATGCACAGGAGATACAAAGCCTGGAATCTTCCTTAATTGGAATAAAAGTTGAACTGATTTTTGTGCACATAGTGTCTCACTCTTCTTCCTGTAGTATGCTCTTCATTTATAAAACCTCCTGATTTCTTCTCAGACAAGATTTTTCCCTGTTAAACTAAATAATGAAATACAACATTGTAAGAATGTTGTCAAGATTGCTACTTTCTAAGGAGAAATATAGCCCTTTTTTTTACCCACATTGGAAGACAGCCAAGAGCAGTGCTGTATTTTAAGCTGTTTTGGAGGTACAAAGATGTAAGTGTTATTGGAGAGATTCCTTCTTCCTCCTGTAAGCATTTCTCATCTTTTTAGTCCCTTTTTTTCGGTGAAGAACATGATGAGAGATTTGTGTTTATTAGGAAATAAAAACTATGCCATAATAAATAATAAAGTAGATTTATACAAATGTTCTAAGATTTTTTTTTTCTGGTTGATTTGAAAGTTTCTTATATACTCATCTTTACCTATTTTCTTGAGGACTTCAGGCAATGATGTGATTGAGCTAGCTGATGGTTGGCCAGAGAGCCCCAGCTGTTTTATATTTGGCATGATGTTCTCCACATGCCCAGCGCTGGTTTATTATTAGTTGAGGCATGCATTTACCATTGCTGTGAGAGACAGGAGAGAGGGAAGGAGTCACTGGGGGCCAAAAGCATTAACCCAGTTCTGTGCATTGCCCTGCACAGGTCCTAGAGTATCTTAAAAGAACCTCAGGATGATTTAACCCATCCCAGCTGGCTGCCCCTGGGCTATTTGCCAAAATCAAGGTTTATTAGTCTGCACTATTCCATTGATAATGGCTCTGGTAGTGAGGCCTCAGGGAGCAAGGTCTACAGAGCAGGTGGCTACTCTGGCATCTCTAGCTGCTGATGACCTTCCCTGTATGAGAGAAATGCCCAGATAGTTGAAAATAAGGGTTTTCTGCTCTGTGGGAAACACAAAATGAATGGAGATGAGCTGAAAAATCTATTTATAATGTTATAATTATTGTACTTGTGCTGAAAAACTTTATGGTTGTGACCCAGATGTCAAAAGATGCAGAAATATCTGTCTAAGTCTGCTAAAAGCCTGGAACAACAGCTCTCAGACGTAGGGACTACCGTTATTTACCTTAGCACGATGCACACTCTCCTTACACTGTTTTAATGTCAAGCCTCTTCTAAATTGGTCAATGGAATAATTACTGTACTCAAATGGCATGAAAGGGAATTGGTTTTTTATGAAGTGAGGGGCATCCCATTTGGAATTTCTTTACTAG
The DNA here is from genome assembly GCF_009829145.1 of Chiroxiphia lanceolata. NCBI lineage: Eukaryota > Metazoa > Chordata > Aves > Passeriformes > Pipridae > Chiroxiphia > Chiroxiphia lanceolata. The sequence continues at coordinate 59,736,971 of NC_045638.1, forward strand.
TCATGAGGAGTAATCCAGTTACCACTAATAATAATCCAGTCATTTGACCATTGAGTCTGGCTGCCTAAAACAGGCATTTCAGGGAGCTGAGAGGGCCCTTGTGCTTATATCATCAAGATCTAAAAGCAATCCACAAAATTCATGGTTGGAAGGGGAATTTGAAACATTATCTTGAATTGCAATGAATGCATCAGGCAATTTTCAAACCCTGTGAAATTTGAGAAGTGGGGAGGTGGTCAAAGAAAGCATTAACTAATGAAGAGATTTTTCAAAACTGAATATTTTTAGCTCAAGCACAGTATTACATTCATGGACTTACAAGCTGCAGATGAAGGCAGTGTTAACATGTGGAAGCTTTTATTTATTTAATATTTCCTATTTATTTTTTTGTGTTTGAGAACACAGATCAAATCACAGGTGTAACAATGGAAAGGATAAAAAATAAATCTCCTGTTTAATAAGCAACATACTCCATTTTTGCCTAGCACACGTTATTACTTTCCCTTCTGGCAGGTCTCTAGCTGAAAGTGGAGGGTATTGTAAATCATCTGAAGCTGAGGGTGTTCTGGGTTATCCAAAGCTGGAGAAGAGATGATTAACTGACCACTGTGACTAATTTCCATGGTCTTTTTTGCCCTTTTTTGTCTTTTGAATGTAGAAGGAATAGTACTTTGGATGGTACTTTCCATTCTCTTGGTTTCTACAACTTTCATCCCATCCTCCTCAACGCAAAATGCTTTTCTTTAAGTTGCTCGTTGTGTCTGATTTTAGATCCTTTGCCATCTATGTGCAAGCTCTCATCACCACAGATCACTCTCTTCCTCCCCACATGGCTACCCAGTCCTCAGGTCACATCTGGCTATGACCCCTGTGAATTCACAAATCCTTCTGTTTTGGATGGAGACACACTGCCCATGGCCTGAGCCTGCCATTAGCTAAGGTACCTGCTTATGTAAAGCTTAATGGTTTCTCACGTTCCTGAAGAGCTGTACTAACCAACACTCTGTATTTTGCAGTGAAAGCTAAGCACATAGGAATGTTTTCAGGTTGCTAAGGTGCTAGATGACTTTTAAAGCAAAAATATTTTTGTCCTAGTGCATTGGAGTTCAATTAAGATAGTTCTTTCTACAGATACTCAGGAGTATTACTTGCTGCTATCAAAAATGAGTTCTTTTCAGATCATGTTTTATGTAGCATAGTATTCTCAAGATTAATTCTTAACCAATAAACAGTTTATTAATTCACCAAGTACCACTCTATTACTTACTCAACAGTTAGTTAATCAAATTCAAATCCAACAGGTATTCTGTTCATGCACAGAGCATTCAATTATTATCCTACAAGTTGCTGCCATAAACTGTATGGAGGTCAAACAGTTCTAGTGGAGGATAATAAAAAATATTAAGATTTCTTATTGCATTCATATACAGACAGCAAATCTTTGCTACATCTAGTTTCCTTATCTCCTAGTACTCCATGGGTTAAAGATACTGTGGATTTAGGAATTTGGACACTGTTATTTAAATTATTTAACATGAGATAAACTCAGAAATTAGTACCAGTAACAATCATTTAAACTTATGGCATAAATCTCTCTTTTACTTATTTGCTCAGGCTTTTAAAAGAGAAGCATGCATGTAGAATAACTTGGTTAAAACTTTGAAGTATCGTCACACAAGATTTTCCAGCCGATTTCACAGGACAGCTTTCTGTCATCTCCTGTAATGACACCAAGAGAAATACATCCCATGCAATAAAGCTCATTGGTATTTTCATCCAAAAATAAACCTAAATGCGGCACAAAACTTCCTCTGATTTAGGAAGCTCCTGAGCCTGCAGAGTGTTGGAAATCGGGAGAACATTATACAGAAGTGTCACTTCAGATTGTTCTGTTCTGGTACTAAACAAAATTAGGGATTTGCTGTTAGAGGCAGGTTTCTGGGCTAGAGGGTTAGAAGGATGCTTCAGTATGTCAGAGTCCAGTTTTTCTTGTGTTTCTTTGAGAACTTGACCATGCAGTTGATACACCTTTCTGGGCTATACAGCTTTCCAGTTTTGGCAGGGCTGTTGTGTCGTTGTTACTCCTGTGACCCTGGAAACACAAGGAGAGTGTTTGTATGCATTCCACAGATTCAAGGATCCACACAGTAACTCCAGCTTAATAGCCAGAACTTCTTTTGTGATTCATGAGAAAAATTAGTCCCTTTTGTTTTCATTTGGAAAATGTCCAATGGAAAGTCTGGATTTCATTTTTTTCACCCATTTTCTCTGAGGTCACATTAATATCCAGAAGATGGTATTTTACCATCTTTTACACACTGAAGGCTTTTTATGAGTCATTTATTACAAGGGTTATATTTCAGTATTAGTCTGGCTTGGGAATTGAATTTCTTCCTATTTCTCCAATTTCTTTTTAGTATTCATTTACATCTTAGGAGCTTATATCTTCCAATAACCTTTTTTTTTCTTTTTGTGCCCATACAAATGCCTCTCAAATTTCTGGAATACAGCACTTTCCTAGATAGCAAGCAAAGAAAAATCCATTAACAGTTCATAGGCTGTATAATCATGTTTTGTTTATTTTCTCATCTTCTAGAGCTTTGAAGTGAAAGGTGATCTCATTTTCAAGGAACATGGCAAAGTTTCATTTTAGGAAGAGGTTCATTTGGCAAACAGATTGAACAGCTTCCAATGGAGGGAGCTTAGAGAGGCTACTTAGTTTGGCAAAGGCTAACCTTACTAAATAGCCCACTGTGATGAGCCCAGAACTGGAGAAATGAAAGGAAGATTCTGAAAACTGGAGAGAATTGTCACAGGCAGCATATAGTGAGCGCACACAGACTTTTTAAAGTCAGAAAATAACAGCTGTGCACATTTTACAGTGTACAGGCAACGTATTACTTTGCGTATTGGCCAATCCCATATTTTTACAAACTAGCCCAGGAGCCATTAGCTGGGGACCAGGTGGCACTGTGCAGAATTTGCATTTTTGTTATTTTCTTCACAATGAACTGGTGACTGACCCCATGCAAGGAAGTGATTTATTGATGAGAAGATGGAAGAAGCCTGTTGTTCCTGCTGTGTGGAATGGTTCTTAAGCAGCAGGGACTTTAGGCAGGTGAACACTCTGGATGTTGTGAGGTGCTATAAACTCATGAATCCTTCAAAATCCTGGCACAGGTCAAAATAGCCTGTGGATAAAGCATGGACACAAAGGGTCCAGACAATATTACTGTCTGTTCGTCTTTCCCTCTCCTTCACCTCTTTATTTTGTTTTTCTCTTTACATTTTTCCTTCTTTGCTATTTTTCTGCTTTTTGCCCTTTCAGTTTTCACCTCCACAAGTTTCTCCTGCAATGGCAACAGAGTTTCACACATGGAAGAGCAGCTGATTGTGGATAGAGACTAAGATTAGTCATTTTTTTCTGGCTTAGCTTTTTACACATGCAGCTGTCAGCCATCAAAAGCTGACAAACCATCATCAGACTCCCTCAGCCTTAAGTCCTGGGTTTTCCAGCTCATTCTGAGGCTTGCCTGTCAGGTACTTTTTTGTAGAGCTGTTCTAAGGGGAAATGAAATAGAATCACCATGGGCAGGTAGTGCCTGACTCCTCTTTGAAGAAAAAATGACACTGATGGCTATCCATAAGCAGGCAGAGTAATAGAAATAACATTAGCTTTGTAGATTTCTGTACACACCAGTGTTGAATTCCATCTTTGAAGGAGAGTGGCATCCATTGTAGTAACACTTTGTTGTATTATTATTATTTGTTATTCTCTCCTATTATTTGCATTGCATTAAAAGCTCTAAACAAGATTGAGGTCCTGTTGTGCCAAGCACTGCAGCAATAAGGGATGAACCAGGAGTGATTCACCCCATTATTTGCTTGTAAAAAGAGAAGGTGGTTTTCTTTAATTTAGTCTTTGTCATATATATTGCTCTAAATATAGAGTTTGTCGTGTGATTTTGAGGGAAGGGATCAAGAGGAGGCCAGATTTGCTTTTTGTGTTTTCAGCCACAGCATAACCAGATCTGAAGAACAGCATCTAAAGTTTTGGGATTCTCTGCTGTAAGCTATTCCTCTGTGCAGAGATAGTACTTTCTTTAAAAAGCAAGTACAATAATACAGTCCTAAAGCTTTGTCAGTGATATATGTCTCATGGAAGTAATTTTCAAGTGGCAAGTATTTTGATGATGCTACAAGGGCTTTGTTTATGAAGTGGGTCTGGCAGACACTGTAGAGTTCACATAAATTATTACTTCATTTATTATTAATGAGAAACATTCATCTGGATTCCCCCTCACCCCCCGTTTTTGTCAAAACTCCCTTAGAGACTTGTGTTTGCTACAGACCAGGCTCTGTTTCACAGAATATAGCTCTTACTGAGTGGTGTTAAGATGGATCCCCTGGCCAACTGAGAAAGCTGGAGGTCAAGGAGATTGTTTCCTGCTCTTTCTCTATTCACTCCTTTCCACTCCTCCAAATATGCAAATGCACATGTGCACACACACACACACACACACACACACACGTACATTGATCCTACATGCCTTACTCCTGCACCTGCAGGAGTCCTGTGCTCACATGATGCTTCATCAATTGTGTTCATGCAGTGCCTGTGTAAGGGCATCTGTTCATGTCTTCGATACTTAGTTCTTCACAAATTCAGGACTAGATGAGCACCTACAGAGACATCTCTGCCCTTGCAGTTACATTCTCATTTTTTTAATATGTCAGAGGTTCCATATCCATATTCCTTTGTAGTAGTTCTGCAGAGACAAAGATCACTTTGCCAAACAGATGGCAAAATATAAAAGCAGAGGTAAAATCTGTAATCTTGTGGATAAGGTGAATAAGGAATACATGATTTCTCAGGGTGAAAGAACTAGAAAAGTGTACCCAGAACTGCCAAATACCTTATTTTAACAAAGAAAAGGAAGTACGATTCCTAATTCAGTTGCTGCTCACTAGTATATGTGAAAGCCAGAGATACAAATAGGTTCCAATGGATTCCAAATATAAGTAGGTACACAGTAGGATTTAGTATAAAGGTATAAATTAAGTCATCTGGAATAGATACCTGCTAGAAAGGATTGTTCAGTTATGATGTCTATCATTGGGAATATGTAAACACTCAATGTATATAGCTAAGAATATCATTCTCTTTACCTGCCTATTTCTTATGATGCCCTGGACATCTGCTACTGGCCACGGTCAGAGGGTCCTTTCTCTGAGGCAGGATGATAGTGGTTTCGATGGTCTAATGGAGGAGCTGTCAGACCTTTTATCCCGTCTTTGTTTATTGGAATGTGTCTGGAAGTTTACCAGACAATCTGGCATCTATTTTAGAGACAGAGAAGTCTAGAAGTTTAATGATGTCTAAACTGATTAACGAAATGTACTTCAAGATGCTGATGAGAGAAGTCCTTTAATATTGACCAAATGGGTCACTTCGCCAAAAGCTTCCTGAAAGCCAGAAGATGGTAGGATTTCAATGACCAGGGAAAGCAGTGATCCAGCCTTGATCTCTAGCTTGCAGATGAATATTCATTCTTAATTGCTGATAGGGAAAAAATGAGATTAACATGGGGATAAAGACACTAGCAGACTGCAGAGTTTTGAGGGAGAATTTTAGATAGAAATACAAAAAGTTTTTAGAATAGCTTTTCCTTACTCTAATAATGTACTTTCTTAATTTCAAAGAAAAAAAAATAGCAACTCTTTCTTTGTTACTGACATTTAATATATATACACATATATGTATGTATATATATGTATTTGCTATAACTGTATTGGGGCCCCCTGGTGGTCTAGTGGTTAGGATGCGGCGCTTTCACCGCCGCGGCCCGGGTTCGATTCCCGGTCAGAGAAGTCCCCCGGGTAGATGGAGCTCGTCAGCCCTGTAAGGCCATCCATCTAAGAGAAGGTCACTCTAAACAAACCTACGTCCTGAGGACCTCACTGCCACTGTCCAAGCTCGCTCGGCCCCGGCAGATGAACCTTAGGATTAAAGGGTGGGCTCAGCTCAGTGCACACTGTGTCTCACCTAAAAAATCCACTGCGCAGGCTCGAAGGGTAAAGACCTTTCCCAAATCTTCGTTCGCGAAGACTGGCCATACATAACTGTATTAGTTTGCCCTTTTTCAGGAAAATTTTAATTTCAACTTTTAGAAATCAACTCTATGTTCAGTCTCAAAATACTCAGCAATGGTGTTTCTGAAGTACACAGTCAAATCTCTAATCTCCCAAAGCTTTTTTTTCCTCCACAGAAAACAAAGTTTAATGAGCATCTTACTACATTTATTACCAGCTGCTGCCTGGACTGTCCTAATCTTTTCAGTGCATGTTGGCAGGCAACTCCATTCTCTAGCAGAAAACAGACTATTTTTGTAGGTGTAAAATTATCACTCCCAGGCCATGGGGACCTTTTCAATGTTTATTATTTTTGTAGACTGTTTTGTGCTCAGATCATTGTTTTCACCGCTCACCATCTCTCTGTGTGTTTGACCAGCGGGGTTGAGCCACATGGCTGATGATGTTCATGGTGGAAACCTTCCATGTGTGCAAGTAGGGGCACACAAACAAATCCTTGTTTTCACACATGGGTGTTCTTATGCATCCAACAGAAATACAACTTGGCAGCTGTTGTAAAACGCCACAGAAACAATTGGCAGTTGCAGGCAAAATAAATGACACATCCAATGGCTAATACTGTGACTCATAGAGGGGATTATACCCTTAGAAAGTTATTTTGAGCAGATAAATAACTTGTAAGGGCTGGTGGAAATGTGGCAGTAACTTAGTTTTGACAATAGAGTGCAATAGCCAAAAGCACAGTTGGCAGGAGTTTGCATCCATGTTACTTGGGCAGAGCAATAATATGGCAGAAACAACAGGTGATTCAGACAGGAACCATTGCCAAAGAAGGAAAGGAGGATGCTTCTCCAAGTTGGGTGGTGGTTTTTATGGATGACAAAGCTATTCCTGCCCTCCCAATATAGACCCTAATAAAAGCAAATGTTTTACACTACATACTGTGTTACAATATAGTTATCCTCAAAGGGTTTTAATTGTTCTTCTGTTTTTTCCAGAGTCAAATATTTCATGTGAAATGATTTGTTCTTCTGTTATTCCACTTGAAAGAAAAAGGTGCTTTAAAAACTACTCCAAGTGTTCAAGAAGATTCTTCTTGTTGGCTCTGAGTGACAATTCCAAATATTTGCTTTCCAGAGGTTTTCACTGTTCTCCACCATGCCAATTTCTTAACAGATGAAACAAGAATTAATTTGTTTTCACAAATTTAGGCATGCATGGACTTGAAAATATTAATGTTCAATACTTTCACTTTCTTATACAAATACGTGAATATTCAAACCATTTGTACAATATTCACAGGGACTCGAATAACATGTGCTTTTCCACTCTTGAAGTCCTTTAACATCTCTGATTACTTTCCATTTTAATGATCTCATTTACTATTTATTAACAATTTCAAATGAAAATTTTCTCTCTCCTGCCAAGTTATTTTTTATGTTCCAGGAGATCACAAACCATTACCTAGCTGCATAAATATATGTATAGATCGCTTTAAAAATAATGTTGTGATCATTGGAAGTATAAAATACTGCTTTTTTAACTCTTCAGATGTGTAGTATATAAACGTAATATAGCTCTATGTTTAGTGTAACATATTCATGTCTACAAAACCTTAATAATTATGTCTCTAAAGGGAAAAAAACCCATACATGGGCAGGGTTAATTCCCATTTCTTTTGAATCCTGCATAAGTCTATCAGTTTCTTTGATTCTGAAGACCAATAGCCTTCCCAGAAGTTCAGCAGGAGTTGCCTCCAGTGCTAACTTTGGTGTCCTGGCCCTGCTCCAAATGGGCGTTATACCAGGACATGAAGCAGTCTGCAGTGGTGGTGCTGATGGATGATCATCCCTTGTTTCTAGACAAGAGCTATCTGTCCAACTTCTATTATTGCACCACTTGATAGCATTAATATAGTTAAACTTGGGATTCTTCTAGATCCTATCACAGATGTGGCATATTTATTGACTTTCCTTTCCAGTGATTTTGTCAGTTCCTTTTTCTCTGCACCTCAGAGTCCAGACCAGTATTTGGACATCCCATCTATAGTCTCTTTTCACGGTTTGTCAGAAATATGCAGGTGGCATGCATCAGCTTCTCTGTAGGTAAAAACACCACCCATTTCTTTGGGGGTCTGAACAGGATCTTCACTGTTCATAAATCCAGCTGAATTTTCCATCACTGCAATGCATGGTAATAGTTTATAGTATTCAGAGAATGATTTTCATTTCCAGAATGCTTGACACCTGTGCATACTCTCAGTGCTCATGCTATGTGTGAAAGTATTTAATTCTCAATTTAACATATTGGGAAACTGAAGCAACTTATTCAAGAGGACAGAGAAAGTAAACCTGGTCAGGGTTAAAAGCTGTTCATGCATTCGCTAGTCTTGCTATTGACCTTAGCAGGGTTTGGATTAGTGTCTGCAAGATGTGGAATTAGATTCCAAGAATTACTGGCTGAGTACTCTTCAGTATACCTCAGCACAGTCACCTTCTGAAGGCATGTAGTCCCAGTACACCTCGAAGGACATTTTGTGAGTGTTGGACCCCAGCATTCTGCTCCAGCTCTTGTAGATTAATTCCAGTTGTAAAAGAAACTGATGACAAAGCCATATGCTTATTTAACACTGGCAAAGTTACTTACAGAGTCACATTTCCTTGAAGGTGCCAGGAATTAGTAGCAAATAATTTTCTACCTGCTTTGATTAGTATGCAACCTAAAAGCTCTTCCTTCCCATGCCCAGAGTTTCCTTGTTGCTATGTCCCTTAGATTTGTTTTTCTCTGTATCTGCATCACTGCCAAAGGACTATTCAGAAAACTGTACCTTATTGAAACCTCCCATCTTTGCTTTGGGTGAGAGCATGTGTCTGTGATTTGGGCAGAGTTTGCTATTATTTCAGTTTGCTAGCCCTGTAATGAAGCTGAAATGTGTCTAGTGGTTGTCATAAGGAGAGAACAGGGATGGTTAAATAAAACTTGTGGTAGCAGTTGGCAAATGGTGATATTTTTCCTTGGCTGTGACATGGCACCTGAAAGGTATGTACAGGACAGAGAGAACTTGGCCTTCTGTCCATCATTTTGTGTACCTGCTACAGAATGCTGCAGGTCTCTGCATCTCTGGATATCTCTGGATATTGGATTCAATATGAAATGTCTGGTTAGGACTGTAGCTGACCCTAATATGTCCAGAGGAATAGATGAAATGCCTCTCTTGGCATCTCCTGATCCTAGGAGAGGACTGGCATGACACAGTGTGTTGAGTGCTTGTCTGGTGCTCCGCTTTTTGTGCCACCGAGCTCTGCAGGACGCTTTAGCAGAAAGTAGCAATGATGGAATTCCACCCACAGCCAGAGACTGCTGCACATGATGGTCTTCTGTGACAGTCAGAAGTCTTAACTTTTAAAAATAAGATTACAATTATTAGCATAGCCTAAGGACTTCTTTGAATTGCATGTTTCTCTTTCACCTCTGATGTTAGCTCCCAGCATTCACCATGAATCTTTAATATCACCACCACTGCATCACATGGAATAAATGACAGGTTCCAAGTTTCAAAGCTTAATCTGAAAAACAGTGCATATACATCGATACTGAAAAAAAAAAATCACACCCAGAGCAAATCATTTTTCATAAGTCCACTTATTAAAAAATAGTAATATAATATCATGACTTTTCATTAATACTGGTCCTCAATAAGCCTAAAGCAAATCCTTGCTTGCTGTGCACTTGCAATGCTTGTTGTACAGAACTGCCTGAAGGTGGTGAAGGCTCACAATCAGTGAGCAAAGAGCAGGGAGTGTGCGGTTGAGAGAGACATGAGGTCTTTTAGAGTTTAAATTCTCAATCCTCAGTTGTCCTTCCTAGAGAAGATGATTATGAATGTTTCTCAGGAATAATAATGCTAATTTTCAGCCCCCACAGAGTGCTTTACACCTGCAAAGTGCTCTAAAAATGTGAGCTAATACTCACCAGTAAGTATGTATTACTGTACATGTTTTGCAGATGCAGAAATGAAGATACAGAAAGGTCCAAAGGCTGACCCAGGGCCACATAGCTTCTCACCAGCAGATTTAGAATGAAGAAACTGGTCTCCCTCTGGTCACATTTCACTGATCGTGCCTTGTAACAAATTAGCTCAAATTTTATATGTGTGTATATATATATATATATATGGATATATATATATAAATTTCTTGAGAAGGAGTTGTTTCCCTCTTTGCTTCTTCAAAATAAACAAGCTCCTGAGCTACCCAACCTCATGTTTACATGTATCATTAAGTACTTTCCAGTTGCTAGCCAGAAAACTCAGTAGAATATCTGTAGAACACCAAAGTAACTCTCTTCTTTTAAATAATTCATGATGCCAAATAGCAGCAGTGTTATGCCAACAAAGAGATCGGTCTCTCAAAATATTTTATTCATTACGCCTCAAGAAACCCAAAGCCATGTTTTTAACAAAATCAAATTTCAGAAGTTGGCTCTCAGTTCCTCTGAAACATCTGCTTATTACAATTCTTGGTGTTACAGCACTGGTGCTCCCTGGTAAATCTTTCAACTTTAAGTAATACCTATGGAAGTCTTGGCAAAGAGATCAGGAAGGAGAAAGAGTAATGTTTGCCAAATATTCATTTTATTTTATGAGGCTGTAGTGGTATACGTTAATAATACATCTGTTGAAGAGAATCTACTAATCCGATTAAATAACAGGGCAAGAAGGAATTGATTCCAAGGTTCAAAAAGACCCCATTCTATGCAGCTGAAAATTTATATTCCAAGGTAAAATGATTAGAAATCTTGAACAACTAGACCTCTATAACAGAGCCAGAAATGGATCTTTCTGTGTACTGTTTGTAAATCAAGGTCACTTATGTGAGAAGACTATGTTGTGATAAAGTAGTCTGACAATTAGATGGAGAAGACATATCAATGTTAAATTATATTCTTTGTACGCTTTGGTCATAAAGCAATGTAAACACCACAGTAGCATTATGAAACAGAAAATGCATTCCAGATAATAACAGATATTCATGGTGCATGATTTTACACTTTAACATCCTGTGATTTACTCAGTCATGTTAATATTTTAGATTATGTAACATTCCCTTCTTTATATATAGCTGCTTTTTTTGCTGAAAATGCACCTCCCTCCCCCTCTTCCTCTCCCTCTCTCTCTCTCTCTCCCCCCTCCCTCTCGCTTTCCCTCTCCATTTCCCTCTCTCTTTCCTATTGCTCTGCCTTTTCCATTTTTCCTTCCAGTGACTTTTTTTGCATTTACTCTTTTCCCTTCTCCTAATTCTAACAATGATACCTGAGGAAACAAAAAAAAACAACAACATAAAGTGAAACTCTCTGTGCAAGAAATTTGTAACAAGTCGTTTCAAGATTTATAAGCTAGATTTTTTTGTTATATATTTACAGATTCAATCTGTGTACCAGGCTTTGATCCAAGCCTTAGTATGATGACTGGAATCACTCCAATTAACCCAATGATACCAGGCATGGGGTTAGTGCCGCCACCACCACCAACAGATGTGCCTGTAGTCAAAGAAATAATTCACTGCAAAAGCTGCACTCTCTTCCCTCCAAACCCAAGTAAGTAGATCTGATGAAAAAATGTTACTTTCCTAAATACACCGCATGGAAATTTCTTGTCTAATAACAATTATGTTTTTTAAGTAGGTTACAGGCAAGTATGGTGTTTCTTTCTAAGGTATATTCTGTGTGTAAAGTATGGTATGGTATCAGAACATCCTTATTCATCTCTGTAAGGTCATGTAAAAAAACTATGCATCTTGTACAAAAAAGAATACTACTTAAAGAAAATTAACAGAGCCTGAAGATCTCCACAGCTCATAGTAGAAATCTGTCTTTCCTGTAGATCAGAATGTCACAAAGCATAATGCATATACGGTGCTGTTCTTCTCCATGCTCCCTTTCAGGTGTCCACAGTTAGATGGAACCAATCTGGGCTCATGTCCCTGAACACAGTACCCAAACACTGACTAGCTACAGTCCCTCTTTGGGGGAGATGAAGTGAAAAGGGGACTACGGCTTCTGTCTTGCTATTTTTCAGGAGAGTCAACATGGTAGATGAGTTCCTTCTTTTTGAAAGCAGAGACTAGGCTTCCTTCTGTCCCTTCTGTGACTTTGTGCAAATGGAAAACTCTTCCCACTGACACCAGCTCAGGCACAAACCCTGATTTTGTGTATATTGGCCCCATGAGTTTAGTTTCAGAGCTATCAAACCAGTGACTTTCACTATCACTGTGAAGTCAAATGAGAACATGAAGCAAATAGTCTTTGCATGTACCTAGATCACGATTTAATATGCACATTTTAAGGTTGTTAACCCCATTTACTGTGTTAAAGGGCCAAAAAGTTGTCATATTAGTCAGATTCCTTCTTCAAGAATTACTTTTAGAGGAATGCTGTAATAATCTACATATAAACAAGGTGAAATGTTATGGCAGTTTATATTTTTTATAGAGCCTTCAAAAATGCAATAGTTTTCCAATTTAAGTGCGTATATGTTCTCTCTATATATGAAAACAACATTTCTAGCTACTCCAGCTCATGAGCACTTTTAAACAGTGAGGTTATCCTTCCCGTGTGCTGGAGTCTGCTCCATTATCTCACAACAAGACAAAACAGATAACCAGCAAAGCATTTTCATCATACTGTCACTTCGTTGTGTTTCCCACTTTGTTTTTCTGTTTACTGTGCTCCTGTACTCTGAGACAGAAATGAAATTATGCTAAGGCCGGGGAAAGGTGTCCAGCCCAAGTGCACAGGGTGTATGGAGCATGGGCTTGCTTGCAGAGAGCCCACACACTTGGTGAGCATGGCGAGTGATGGGAATGAGCCAGAGACGGTGAAGTTCAGGCCTTGAATGCACTGCACTAGTGCTTGAGATCTGTGCTCGGGGTCAAATCAGTTGCAGAAGCTCCCCTGCTTTGAAACAGAGTATTTTTCTATTTTTGTGTGGCTATTCAGGGAAAAGAAAGATCCTTTTAGACCTCACTGTCTGTCTTGGAGAACAACCTACAGTGGCAGGAATTAATTTGTGAAATGCCACCTAAAGGTTGAGAAGTTGTAGATTCAAGCAATAAATTTTGGACAATCTCTGCAGTATTCAATTATTTTGCTTGTCCCTCTCTCCTGCCTCTATTCTATGTCAAATAACTGTTGCTGCCCAGAACTGATTAAGGGGATGAATAGAGCCAATGGATCAAAAGACAAATTTTGTATTCCAACGTGATTTCTGTTTTGACTTAGATCTTCCACCACCTTCAACAAGAGAGAGACCTCCTGGGTGTAAAACAGTGTTTGTTGGAGGATTACCAGAAAACGCAACGGAGGAAATTATTCAGGAAGTCTTTGAGCAGTGTGGAGATATAACAGCAATTCGGAAAAGCAAGAAGAATTTTTGTCACATTCGTTTTGCAGAGGAGTTCATGGTTGATAAAGCCATTTACCTTTCTGGTACTTCACATTCTTTAATGGATTTTCCTTGCTTCCCATTTGTATTTTGTGATGCTAATGCTTGCTTATTTTCTTAGCTTTAATCTCAGCAAGTCTTTCTTGAACTCAGTGGCTGTAGCGTGGAGTGGCAAGGGGCAATTCTGTTATTTCTCTGTGTCTGCCAAGACTCATGCACAGTTTTTTATGTTACTTACCCAGAAGCAATCTCCTGCCATCCCACAACAATGCAGCAGGTCCTGAAATTCACTACAGAATAATCTTATTTTCGATTTACGCAGGTTTATATAATTCTGCTCACAGGTTGTGGAAAGAGGAGGGCACCAGGCCAGGAATTCTGCTGTTTTCCAGTGCCAGTTTCTCTGGCAATTTATTGCCATATTTTTATAGATTTGCAGTGCAGTCTGAATAAAGTCTGTCTTTATGCATGCATGTATTCAGCTACTGCATGGGTTAGATTTTGAGCCCCATCTGTAGGCTACGTCTGTTGCCTCCCAGGACAACGACTGCTATAGAAACTCATGTGTAAAATTTCATCATCTCTTTATTTTCCAGTAAAGGAACAACAAAAAACCAAACCAAACCGAAAAAAAACAACAAACAAACAAAACCCCCAAAACCAAACCCAAACCAAAAATAAAAAAACCCCAAAACAAACCAAACCTGTAACTCACAGCAGAAAAAAAAAAGAAGAAAAAAAGACGAGAAGCAACTCTGCTTTCACATATCAGGCTTCCATGGCTGTCACTGCCTTCTTAAGGTTACAGAATTGGCTTCCTAACTGAGTCCTTTTTCACCTTTCTGAGTTGGATACCATGCCTTGTATGTATTTGTCTCCACTCCACAGGCTGGTTCATCTATCTTTCTGGGTCCTGGAGAGACACAAAAGCATTGTTTTGCTTCACAAGTGTAGCATAGCACTTTCAACCCATGCAAGGTATTCTTAAAGAAACAAGGTTCAGGGACTGCTCCTTGGCCAAGATAAGCTGACACAGACTGGCTTACATCCACCCATCATGTGTAAGGTGACCTCAAAAGGACCCTCTGGAACCATCCACATTTGAGCCTGGGAAGCAGATAATGATCCAGGATACTTTGTTTGAGCTCCCACCCTGACCATCTTCTGTTTAGCAGTAAGGACATAATCTGAACATCCAGTAGATGTCCATAGGAAGCTCACACAGCTAGAAACAACTTGTCTCTCAAATCACCATCAACTAAACCTTAAAATGAATGAAAGAAAGAAAATAAACCATCTAAACTTTTGAAATATGTTGTCAGGAAAAACCTAATTCCTTTACTTCACAAAGGTTTTTGTTAGGGTTTCTGGGTTATTTTTTTTTTTCCGAACTTGGCTGCTTGCTTTAAGTATCTATTTGAAGAGCTACAGAAAGTCATGAGTTTTATGAGGTCTATATATAGATTGTTTTGAAATATTGCTCTAGTTTCAGGTTTCTTGCAGATCTCCATTCCACCCTCATTTTTTCTTCTTATAGTTTTTTATTTTCATTTCATTTCTTCTTCCCTCCTTATCCTCTCTTTCTGATTTCCAGCCTTCTTGTTAATTTGTTCATTCACATTGCTTCCAAAATGCTGTAGTTCATTGTGACAGATTACAGGCATCACTAGCAGCAGCACATTTACCAGCTTCTGTCCAGGGGGGCCCACCTCCACAAGTAACAGAACAGAAGAGGGGCACGCCAGATTCAGTAGGAGCTGGTATTACTGTATTATGATAAACAAAATTGTGGCAACAAAGAGAGCAAAGAAAAGCTCAGAAATGTACAGGCTGCCACCCTGGGCCAGAGCCAGTGTTCCTCTAGCTCAGTTTTCTGCTTCGCAGCAGTTGGCTGCACCCTTTGCTTCACTCCAAGTCAAGTTTTATTTTAATTTCATTTGCCTTAAATCCTGAAAGACCAGATTTTATTATTAGAGGTGGGAAATTCTATATGCTGCCACGTGTCCTCATTCATAACACACTGGAGTGCTCATTCAGAATAAGAAAACCAAGTAGAAATGGAAGTGAAAGATTCTCTTCCTCATTCTTCCTCATTCTGAATTCTTTGCAAGTTTATTTCCAAGTTCCTGATCCATCCTTCCTTCTTCTATTTCCTTTTGCCACAGTCGCCCTGCTGTCTGCGCTTCCTCTTACGTCTGTTCTGCAACCTCCATCCCCGTTTGTCTTTATTTCCACACCTTTTAATTCTTCCAAAGTGGTGTCTCTGACCAGATCAGGTAAAGAACCAGTAGAACTGGAAGGGAGGAGAAAGAAATGCAGAGGTACTCTGTAGCCAAGTTTCACTTCTTTTTACCAAGATCACTGAACTCTGCAGATGAAACAGAGAGCACTGATTGTTCCCCACCACCACCGAGCAGGGAGGTCTGGCACTAGGCGGGGGTGTCTTATTTGTACTGAAATATTGGGGGGTTTTATCCAGTCTGTTCCATTCTCAAACATAATGTATTCTTAAATGGTGGGAATAAAGCATATCATTAAGGCATTTTATTTTCCCTGTAAGATACAAAAGGGATGTACAAATTGAATTTGTGGGTAATATAGTATGTGTGTTATATTATGGGAAAGTTGTGCCTTTAATATCTGTGATAAAATGATAATTTTGTCTACCTAATCAATTTTATCTGTCTACTCCATCAAATCTTATCAAGCTTTGCATTTATCCTATGCTTATCACCAGAATAGTGCAAGGAATTATAAAACCCTTCAAACATCTTAATCACTGATTATTTTTCCCTTTGTATTCCCAAGTAAACATATATGAAAAGAGAAACTGAGAGACGGGTAGAAGACTGTGATAAAAATGTTGACTTTAGGAAGGCTAGGTTTCATTTAGCCCTGAAAGTTGTATTTTGATCTCCTGAGGAAAAGACTTTCTAAAATTGTTATACCAGCTCATGAGAAAGCACTTTTCCAAAACTGTATGTACTTTACTCTTGTGGCTGACAATCCAGTAACACCTGCAAATATTGATGGCCCTGGACTTGAAAACATGGGACAAGCTTGAGACAGACCTGTTTATACCCCAAAAGCTCATATATGCATTTTTCCTATGCTGATATTTTCCCTTTTGGGTTTCTTTATAATACCGTGTATGTGTTTTATTTTCTCTCTGATCATCATTAACACTCTGATCTAGATCCCCAGTTAGGGAGCAGATATTGGCCGGTCCCCAAAATACTCGAAGGTAAGTCAAGCCATGGAGTTCTCACTAGACCTATGATATGAAAAACTGTTTGATTTTTATTTAGTACTTCATTAATTTTTCCTGTTTCTGCTCCTTTAAAGTGAGGATCTTGGCAAGTTTCCAAAGTCTTTTCCTCTGCCATTGTGTGCAAAACTGAAATTAAAAATGGCAAGCCTGGTACAAACTTAATGCTAGCTGCAGTCCTGAGCAAAGAGATGGGTAAAAAAATTCATTGCCCATGCATGAAGGGGAGACAGTGGCAGGTGGTCCTCTGATACATTCAGGCACTCTCAAACATCAATAAGGAGACCTGTTATTGGAAAAGAGTGAGCCTCCCAGCTGCCTTGTGGCTCAAAGTTTCCAGTGCAGATGAGCTCCTGAGGATCTCATATACAAACTAGGACCTGCCAGTTGTGCTCCTTGCTACGCAGTATCTTACTGGTTATCAGCCCGTCAAGGAGTTTGTTCTTCACTTGCCAGACCACTGGTCCTGCAGTGTCTGCAAAGCCTAATTTATGAGTGTGCAAGAAGCCACCCTTCTTGCATCCATGTGCAAGAAGGCATTAGTTGCTTTTTTTAAGAAAAAGATGCCAAGTCCTGAGCAATCTGATCTGACTTTGAAGCTAGCTCTGCTCTGAGAGAGGGATTGGACTAGGTGACATCCAAGGTCCCTTCTGACCCAGGTTATTCTAAGTTTCTGTGCTGGTGGAAACAACCTGGCTGGCTGACCACCTTCAGTCTTTAGAGCTAAACAAGCAGTCAGATTTTTTCAGTGTGATTTGTGGTCAATTTAAAAAAAAAAAATCTTTTAATTTGGAAGCACTTAAACTGGTTACTTAAAGGGAACCATTTGTCCAGTGCTACACAGAATACTGAGTTTTGAACTGCAGTGTACTTGGTCCGGGTTTTTTCCCATTATCCCCATTTACTTCAAAAATGAGGTTCGCTTTAATAGAACTCAGCTTTTCTGGTTCACACACAATCCATACATGCACAGACCTTTTCATTAATTCTTTATTCAGGTTATGTGATGGGCTTTGAAGTCCACAAGAGTTTTGCATTCTGCAGCGCTGTTTCTGTCTCTACCCATACCTGATGTGTTCTTGCCAATGGAGGTGAAAGATGGGGTGTGGGAGAGGAAGAGAGATTGTGTCTTCCTGGAAAGTACAGCTCAGCTGGGAGATCTAATTTTAGGTTCATAAGACCTGGCACCTTGGCGGTGTCCTCTACATTGCTGATAATGCTATTTTGGCACAGAGAAATCACTCTTTGAGGAATGCAGCTGGCATGTCAAACTGGCAGGGAACAGTGATCAGGTTAGCTGCACCACTGACCCCTTTTGGCTGACTCCTTTGTGCCTACACCTCTGTGGATAAACCCACATAATTACGCCCTCATTAGTTCAAGGCCCAGCTCTGAAAGGTCACCCACACTCTTCTATTTTGTCGTACTGAATATGATGTATCCGTAACTCTTCCCTTCACCACCTTGGGACTTTGAAGCTATTGTCTCACATGTGCTGTAGTACAGACAGACACCCCCTACTCATATAGCAGGATGGTTTTCCAGCAGTAAAACAGAGTATGCCTAGATAAGCATTTTTGCAAAGATGTGCCTAATCTACTACACAATTCTTAGCTTCGCTGCTCCTGGAGGGAGTTCAGAACTGATTTTTAAGTGTGGTGGTGAGGTGCTGAAGCTCTTTAAACCACAGGCAAACCACAAGACTGAAAGGTAGGTTCTCTTGGATTGCTGTTTAAAAGCAGCAAACACCATTTTTCCTGACATTTTGAACAGTAGTTTCCTCTCCCTGGTGTTACTACGCAGTGGTTGTAGAAGTTTGTGTTTCTGAAGAGCCTTATATGTGCCAGCTTAGCACAGAGTTCATCTCCGCAGCATCCCATCATTTGAGAAGTCTATTCTGGGCTGTTCTCCTTCTGAGTCCACTGCAGGGGGTTGGCATGGATAAATTAGAGCTACCCTGTGTAGACTGATTAATTCCACCCATATCTGAAGGCTCTGTGTGAAACTTTCTACATGGTATTTTCTCACACTTTCTCTGAATTGGCATTTTAAAGGTTAGACAAACTGCTCTGTGCATATTTTCAAGACTTGGAAATAAAACTTGGGAAAAAAGTAGTTGACCAAGTATGGTCACAAAAAGCTCCTTTATAGCTTTGGCATGATTTGGTTGTCCTCTGATAGTAGTCAAGGATTTTAGTTCAGAGCAGGGCCCTTTTGTACTGCTGCATAGCACCTGATTTAAACCTTTGCAGTCTGCTAACTTTAGCATAGGATGCATTGACCAAATTATGAATATGTAGAATATCCCTAAAGATGAAGCACAATGGGTTTCATTATTTTTTCTGAAAGGGATCTTACAAATGTCTAATCAATCTGTCCGTACTTTAAAAATTACTTTAAGGAAGGATGAACTCAATTAATTTGTAGGTGGTTTATATTTGCTGATAGATTATTTCCACTAGGGAATTGGAAAATCGTGTTTGTAACTGTAAAGGCTCAAAATTTGAGATCTAGTATCAATATAGTTAAGAAACCACCCTCTTTGTGGCACAGTAATTTATGTAGCACAATTTTCACATTCACCTGTAGTCATGGTTTTTATAAAATTCAGCCTTTCCCCATACTTCCAATTCCTTTGGCAGGCTGGAGAAAAACATTGAATCCAACATGATCTCAGTAGGATCAGGAGAAGAAGAAGTACATTCAGACTGAAACAGATGTTATTTAGTAGTTGTTTTTTGTTTACTTGGCCTTTACACTTTTAATAGTTGGGGACATCATGCTGAAAAATTACGTATTTTGGGACACTTCTAAACAGGAATGTGAATTCTGTATCTTTGGGTCAACTTTTCAGTTCATCTACTGTGTTGATAGGTAGCGTGGAAAATTATGAAGAAAAATGAGTGGATGAATGTTTATCTTCTTCTGAAAATATGATGATTGATAGATCCTGCATAGATATGCGGGAATCTGCTAATGTACATTTTTACTTGGCTACACTTGAAGGGAGGGGGAAAGTAAGAAAATTTAAGCAAATTAATCCTGCAACAGTTAGTTCTACTTGTTGATTTCAGGTTACCGCATGAGATTAGGATCTAGCACAGACAAAAAGGATTCTGGTCGTCTTCATGTTGATTTTGCTCAGGCAAGAGATGACTTTTATGAATGGGAATGCAAACAAAGAATGCTGGCCAGAGAAGAACGCCACAGACGCAAAATGGAAGAAGACAGACTGCGCCCTCCTTCACCTCCAGCAATAATGCATTATTCTGAACACGAAGCTGCTTTGCTGGCTGAAAAATTGAAAGGTAAGCAGCATTTGCTACTTCTCATTTTATTATTCCTTAAATGCAGGAGCCATCCAGAAGTCAGAGCAGAGGAGCTGTTTTCTCTCCAGTGTATTTCATTACTTGCCCTGTTAGCTTTCCCCCACTGAAATGGCTTTTTCTGACATTTCTATGCCAATGGTAATGATACTCACCCACCTGCTAGAAATGTATGACATCTGTCTGTTTACCTTTGCTTTAACAGCTAAAACACAGCCTTCAAAATACTACCTTGGAAATGCTCTCATAATAAGACAACCTGTTGCAAGGATCCTTCTTCATATTAAAGGCCTGATTCTTAAAATATCTTTAGTCCTTGACATATAGGTTACTACCTCACATGCATGTGACTGTCCCTGGCATTTAAATTGCCTTCAAAGGCTGCATTTTGAAGTACCCCTCAGATGCAGTGGTACAACTTATCTCTGACACACGCCATCCATTCCTTCATTTCCTCTTTAGGGTTAGAATTACTTGTGCAAGATAGCATTGTGTTTTGGTATGTGTTTGCTTTCTTGTTTGTTTGTTTTTTTCTAGGTACACTTAATTAAGTTAGTATTTTTCAAGGCTGCACTTTGAGGATTCATCTTTAATAGTGAACATAGAAAGTAAGATGCAAAGAAATCAAGTTATTCTTGGAAATATTAAAAAAAATAACAAGTAAACAACTCTTCACACCCCTTAGCATTGTATTTGTTTTCATTAGGTGTTTAGCAATTATGTTTGGCATTCTTTCCCCCATGATGGCCAAACACATTACTGTGTGCCAGGTCACAAGAAGCTGTGATTCTTGCCACTGTTTCCAAATTATCTAGATCAGACTTAGGCTATCTAGCTGTCATCACACTGGTCTCTGTTCTAACTATGAAACATGTTTGGGAAGCTGAAGAAGGACAGTGCAAAGTGTTTCCTCCTTGGAGCATGGAGCAGAGATGCACCCTACTGTCTCTTTGAGTACTGCATTGATTGCTGTTAGTTGTCGCTGATACCTCAGTGTATTATTAGTTTGGTTGACTGTCATTCTCACCATATACACTCCTCTATTAAATAATTCATTAAGTAACTGGCAGATTGGTATAATAACCCAGGTGGATTGATAGACCAGGAGAAAAGGAGCAAAGAGGCCCTAATATAAGAATTTTTAATTCTTATCTAGCTTCCAATACAGTTTTAGATCCATCTATTTTCAGCTGAATATCTTAGGAATTAATCTTTTTTAGGGAAGTTTTTCTTTATGTAGTAAGGCCTACAGTTTTCCTGAACTAAGCCAGAAAATGCAAGAAATCCGGACAATTTCTTCCATATGGCTAGTCATTCATTGCCTGGGGCAACTGAATGTGAGTTTTTGCAAGATCTTTAAGATGTCTATATTTAGAAGGGTTTTCCTTTTCATTCTGGGAAGTTTCCATACTTAATTAAAATCTATTCCAAGCATTTATATCTTTGGTTCTCCTGAGGGAAATTTGACCAGAGCTTGACATATATGCACGAGTTTAATATAGAAATATTTGAGCAAAATATAGACCAACACCATGTATATGACTATTTCTCTGGAAATAAGCTTTCAGAAACATACATAATTAAATATAAAGAAAATTAAGAAAACAACATATTAGGTTCATTGATTAAAAATCACTAAAACCCAGCAAAAGAAGACATTGAAATTTTAAAAAGCTTTGGTAATTAACAGTAGCCTTGTAGTGAGATTTATGGCACCGGCCCTGAATCAGTACAGATAGCTGGGGATGGAGAATGCAGAAAAGTACCCTCTCCTCCCACTGGGCTTAAGTTGTCTCCTGTGCTAGGTACTATAGAAAGCAGAGATGGGGTTCAGTCATTATACTGGTCTACATTTCCTAAGGCATCTTAGCCAGTATCTATAAGATAGTAGTGTGTTGCCTCCCTTGGGCAACATGGGTTCACCACATGAGATCTTTGTGACATCCTAAAAAAAGAAATAAAGCAACACTGGAGAAAATGCTTTAACTCTAGCAAAGGGTAGTTCATGTCATAGAGGGATAGAATTATTAAGCTTGGAAAAGACCTCTAAGATTGAGTCCAACCATCATCATACATTCACAATTTAAATGTGAAGTTAGCATACATATGTGTGTGTGTGTGTGTATGTGTACACATACATATATAAACATACGTATATACACATATATATGTGTACATATACACACACACTCTGTGTATGTACAGACACACAGAGTGTGTGTGTATGGAGTCAAAATCTCAGGTTTCTGTGTATCACCAGATTTGCAGTGCTGCAAAAGCCTGGACAGTTCATCCTAAAGTGAAGAAGGATCAGAATATAACCGCTCTTGGCAGAATTTACCTTGAAAGACTGGTTTATGAGCAGATGCTTTGCAATTGTTTTCTTAAGGAAAGTCATGACCTTGCCATGGTACCCACTTCAAAAGACTCCTGAGCTCTGTTGCCAGCTCATGAAACAGAGCTGCAAGTGCCCAACATGCAGGTTTCAGCTCCTGCAGTGCCTCCAGAAGTTCACAGAGCAACACTACCTGAAAAGCAAGCCAAAATAGCTAAATATCTCTCATCCTAAGATACTGCTTTGCAATCACAGATGTAGACAACTTGGTCTGAATCCAAGCAACTTTTGTTGTCAAAATAACCTTGGAAATTCCTGGCAGCAAGGAAATCTGATGTTGAGCAGGGATGAAGTAGGTTCATCAACCACTCCCCTAATGTGGTCTAGATATTTACTGTGTCTGTAACAGAGGTGGCAATATCTGTTTTAACCTTCTGCAAACTGCAGTGTAAGACTAAGAAATCATTTTTTTTGTGTACCAGACTTGGCTGGAAACTCTTGCCCCAGTGTTGTCAGCATATTCCTATTCCTCTCACGTGCTGAAGTCACCTGGCATTAACTGTGGGTGAGAGACTATAGAGGAACTTTTGTGCCAGTTGAAAACAGAAGTTCATTATAAAATTTCAGTCAGGTTCTCTACTGGTATGTACCTTCAGAAAAAAAGTACCCGTTCCTCAGAAGGCACTGCCTGGTGACAGGGACTGGGACCCCACTGCATGCGAGGCCTTGTACACTTGCAAAAGCATGAGGGTTTATGACATGATCTCCATTTCCTCCTCCCTGTGGACTACCACAAACCCTTTCATATCTGCAAAGAGCTTGGTTTGAATGCTTGATTTATTCAGAAATTAGGAAAACCTGTCAAACTATGGACCAGTGCAATTTTTCACCACTTTCCATTTTCGAGTGTGGCAGACAGTGTCAGTTTATGTGTGTGTCCCTTTCCCTTTTTCTTCTTCTTTTTTCCTTTTTCTTTTTTTTTTTTTTTTTAAATCTATTAAGATCTTCAGAGTCCTTCAAATTAAGTCCTTCATAACTCATTCCTTGTTGGCAGAGTGGACATTTTTTCCTGCACCTTTCATGTCGTTAGCCTGAACCTCAATTATCAGAATGAAATGAGCTCCAGCATTCCAGCTAGATGGGTAACATGGAGAACAACATGTGCTCCTTCTCATTTGTGTTTCCTTGAGGAAATACCTCAATAAATTCATAGATGTGAATTCTGGGAATCCAAGGTCATTTACAGTGAAGTGTAAATGTTATTTGCCTCCTTAAATAGCCTTCGAGAATAAACCCTCAGTTCTTGTTTTGACAAAACCAGCAGAATACTGTGTCTTCTGCTATTACATTACTAAAAGGTGACTTTCTTTTCTTGTGGTTCATTGCAGCATTTGTGTGCGCCTTTTGAGATTTTAATTCCTCAGTGTTAAATCAGATGCGTTATTACTGCACAGTGAAATGTGTCAGTAGATACTTAGGTTCAAATTTGCATGCTCTGACATCTGTTTTCCTGGGTGCTTTATAAACAGTTGAATATTGTGGTGCCCAGAACATCACACAGCTGGAGATAGGCTGAACCCTTTAAGTGGAATGCTGCTCTGTCAGGTCCATTGGAACAAAACATTTTAATTTGTGTGCTTATGGCATTTGTGTTTCAAAGCAGAATTTCGAACATTATGGTTTTCTTAATTCAAGCATATTTGTATCTAATGGTATCATCTTCAGAAATCACTTCTTGTAAATAACTCCTTTAAAATACTACATCTATCTTATTTGCTCTGGGTAGCTACATATTTCCATCATCTAACAAAGACATCTCTTTATATCTGAATATCGGTTTTTAAAGTATTTTGAGCAAAGAAGACATATATATCTGAAAGTTATATACAATACGCTGGAATTTACCTCCCTTTTAAATACAGTGTTTCTTTTTGAGCACGCGGAAGTTATTTGTGTGGTTTTGCATTTTAAAAAATATAATTTGAAAAATTGGGAAGCTGCTTCTTTGCCAGGCTCTGTATTATCCCCTGAAGAGAGCACAGATTGGAAATTTAAATAAATAGATGGCAGTTACAGTAGAATGAACTAACCAGGGATGCATCTTGTGCAAGATTCAGGTAACATCAAGCCTGAGAATCTCAACTCTTGCACATAATTTGAAATATAAACAACATTTAATTGCTTGGGAAATAGGATGTTTCACTGAGAAGAAAACCAGGCTGCTTTTATTGTCACCCTGTGCTTCAGAGCCAGACTTGAAGAGCGTAGCAAAAAAAGTGCAGTTATCCAGAGAGGCGAGTCTCACCCAGAGAGGATCGAATTCAGTGCAGGGCTACGTCAGAAGGGGAGGCAAAGTGAGATCCTCTGAACAAATCCAGTGAATGCCAGGTTTAATTGCTGCTGAAAGACTCCAGACCTTTTTTTAGGAAAATCTTTTTTTATTGGTGGTATATCAGGACAGAGCCCTACAACAGATATGTTTCAACGCTTTAGCATCAAATCTGTTCATTCACCCTTCCTGGTTTTAGATTATCATTTTCTCCTTCCTTCTTCCATATGTTACTGACATCTGCTGTGACACAATACATCTGGCTCTGAGAGCCTCGCAAGGAGCTGTGATCAGGTACAGTGCAAGGGCACTTTTGTCTGCTGGCAGAAGAGCATAAGGCTGGGCTCAGCTATCAGCAACCTGGTTACCCAATTCCCTGGGCACCTTCCTCCCAAAGCCTACAAGAAGTACACTCACTGTTAAGTGCTTTGCTAAAAGTGTCCTCCCTCACCTAAGCTGTATTGTATTGATGCAGATTTTAAGGTTTTAATGTAAACCTGCTAGATTAAATATACCACACTGCAAAATGACTCAAGTTAATTACTATGAATTGGGAAATGGCAGCTCACCGATCTTAAAGTTTGTGCTGTGATTTTGAGAAATAGCGAGGAAACTCAATACCCTCATAACTACTTTTTATTTGAAATAGTGGCATCAGCAGGAGAAGATAATGGATTTCAGTGTCTCACATGAAACACCTACCCCAGGAAGAATCTTGTGTGATTTAATTTGAAAGAAAGAAAGAATTTGATGATACAGAGGGGAGAGAGTACCTTTTAATATATCTTTTAGTGAATGTGTATGTATATTTTAGTCAAACCTGGTGTCAGCTAGTCATTTATTGCATAACTGAAAAAGTTTCTTGGTTATAGCACACAGTTAAGGCTATTTAAGAAATAGTAAGGCAGATATTAATCATTCTTTAAAAGAACCCTTTGGCAGTAAGAATTTGTATTTCTTGAGTCTTGCTTATTATGCAATGCCACTGAGTTAAAAATGTTATTAATCCCAAAAGTAACAGACTGATGTGTATGTTGCATGGCACAATTACATAAGGAATTTGAGCAGGAAAAAAAAGAAGGTGAGGGTAGTAGACTGAAGAGTTACATTTCTAGGTCAATGACAGGCAGTCTGTACAGAGGAAGCTCATAAGCTGAGAGAAAAATAGATTGTCATTTTGGCATCAGAAGTGGTGTGTCCTGGGAAGCAAATTGTTCCTGATGCACAGGGGAGTTGGACTGAGTCTTCTGATGAGAGAGATTAGTGAACCTTTATCCTGACCTGATTCACCCACAGCAGTCACCTGCTGTGGTTTATTCTTTTTTATATTGAATTCAGTCTCTGCCGTTTAGAAATCTTAGTTATAGTTATAATAAATTTCCAAAACAAAAGTCAGATTGACAATAACTTTGGCCATACATCCTCCTCTGGCTGCAGTTAAATGGAAGGAAGAAGTTTGCATCCTGAACAGGACTATGCCACCTTCCTGTAATAGCTGAACTGGGCCCAGTTTGACAAACTGGAACTGGAGTACGATCAGCTGAGCAGATTCAGGCAGACCTGAGGGCAGTGTAACCATGAGCAAAGGGGTAGTGCTGAGCAGGTGGTAATGAGACAGGAAACACATCTTCCCATGGCACTGCTACGACTGACAGAGGACAGGCTGTCGATCAGAGGCAAAATAGATGGGACATATCCCACCACTGTTTTCACCTCACTGCATGCCCTGCAGCACAGTCATTCTCAGTGCTCACAGGAGTGTTTGTTAACTGGATTTCTACTGGTAAGGGCAGAACTTAGCGTCTTATAGAAGGGCCAGAGAAAAATGAGATCATTAATGCAGTCCAAAACATACACAGACAGCACAGGAGCTTTCTAGGTGTAGTCATTAGGGTAAAGAGCAACAGCTCTGTCTCAAGTATAGGAGAGTGTATTAGGGGAGCAGGATTAGAGACAAGAGATAGTGCTGACTCTGGACAACACCATGACCCATAGAACAATATAGAAGGGTTGCTGTATTTAGACAGGTTCCAAGTGTTGTGTGAATTATCTCAGATAATTTTCAAACATCTGAGAAAGCCCAGGGTTGAGAATCTAGTAACAAGACTAAAAGCAAACTGTAGCCCACTGTTTGATTTTCTCCTAGCTAGAAGTCCGGCATACAATGTTACTCTTGAAATACAGAAATATAAAGTTAGCTATATTTGCAATATATCTATAAATGTAAAAATGATAGTAATAAGAGTGTTTGAATGCCTGGCTTCAGAGTGATGGATTAGTCTATCTCCTTTCTAGTGGCTGAGGCCTTAGACACCGTCACCCAAGTTGTGAAAGCACCTTTTGGAGGTGCTTAAAAATGAGAGATAAATAGTCACATTTCAGGTTACTTTGAGCTGAATTCTACCCTGTGTTACACCAGGGAAACTCCGTAAGCTAAAAGTTAAACGTCTGTTTCCAAGACCTTTTCCCAGTAAACCATTTTGCAACAGTTCTTATCATAGCTTTTTCAATTAAAAAGTTTATTCCATTTGGGGTTGCTTAGAGGTGGTCAAATTACAAGCAGAAAAATGCCAGACATTTGTCAACAATTATTCCCTTTTTTCGTAGAAATATCCCTGTTAACAATTTCCTGGGCAGCTCTGGGGATGCATTTTCTTTCCTTTATATTTCATTTCATCTAAGTTGTGAGCTAGGATTTAAAGGTCAAATATCCTTAGTTGATGTAAGAGGAATTTTAAATACCTTACCTCTAGAGCCTTGTGAATGGGTCTAGCAGCACCTGGAAATCTCTGTTGACAGACACTCAGCAAATCATTGTTGATAGATGGGTAATCTTAAAATGACATAGCGTCATCACAGCTTGTGTTAGGACTGAACATCCAAGTACAAGAACACACAGGTGAACAAGTGCTGAGTAGGTGTTCTGGAACAGATGCACTTGTGTAATGGTTAGGATTAGTCTGACCAAATGTAGACATCTGTTGCAGAGATGTCTATATATGAGCAGGCCATCCCAGGCTTCCTTTACAGCCGGTTGAGGGAAGCAGACACTTCTGGGCCACAGTTCACTTTGCCATTAAACAGACAACTAAAACAGAAATGATAAAGCCTACCTTATTTGCTTAAAATATGCTGTAACTTGGAGGAGAAAAGAGCTCTAAGCGTAAGAAATAATTCGCTGTGAGTTCATTTTAAATGAACAATTACATATGGGAACATGTCTTATATAAAGGAATTTATTTGAAGAGTGTGTTTTTAAACAGTGTATAATTATGTGCCTCCTACCATGAGGGAATAATTTTGAACAGAATTAGGAGTTTTGTTTTGTTTTATTTTTTAATGAATGGCTGCAATCATAAGGCAGTTCATGCTCTGCTTAAATTAGATTCCGTTGCTGCATTTCTTCTACTATTTATCTACTAAATAAAAAATAAATGAACAATCTGGTATAAAAATGTGATTTTCTAAGGGAACCTCTGATTCCTCAGAAAGAGTTGCTGTATTCTGGATGAAGAAAATGAATTCATGGTGAGTTACCTAATGCCAGTCACTGAGTAGTGAACTCAAGAATATAGAAGTTAGAAATGAAGATGAAATAAGGAAATTTTAAAACTGTAGAGAAAAGGTTTTATTAACTAATATGCTCCTGTTGTGCATATATTACCCTCTAGCATTTTTGAATGTGTCTTCTAATTGTGTAATCAATGAAGATGCTGATGTTTACCAATGAAAGGATTTTTTCCTGCTAGTACAGAACTGTGAATTAACTATAACAGTCCCATAGACATCTGCAGCTCCCTGGAAGTATAGTATATTGAAAAAAAGTTTCCAGCATGCCCTTTTAAATGGGTAGAATCTATGTGGCAGAAGGATGGCATGTTTATGAACACCCCTTACAGACACCTATGTGCCTGATAAAAACACAACAAAACAAGAGGTGTTTTTATTTAATAGAAACTGTAGCAAAACAACACACAAATGTGTACTGGAGAAAGATTAAAGCAAGAAAAACAGTGAATGTTTCTGTGCAACTGATTTTCCTAATGCATCTCTGAAACATTTTTGCTTAGATCTGCACACTGTTTCTCCACAGATTCTGATGTAGCTCTTTGGAGGTGCTTCTTTGCATCATTTCTCTCAACTTTGCTGTTCATGTCTGGACCTAGACTGAACGGTACTATCGTATTGGGTGATAAATTATGTGTGATGATTTAGATAATAATGTCTACAAGATAAAAAGAGGAACATTCTGCTGTAGTTATTCTCTACTCACAATCAGCCTAATGCTTGCTGTTAACAGGCTGGCGCCATCCACAGGGTGATCTGACTACAGACTGTTGGAAATTGCGTTCTAAACTTGCCAGAAGCCATTACACGTTATTCTTATTTACTACCGTAATTATAATAAACATTGTGTTCCTGAGATGAGTTCTTGGCTGTATGGAATATTTGACATCCAGTTCCCTTGCATTTCAGCAAGCTGCAGTTTTTTGGAGAGCCTTATCTTTATGTTTTCTTGCAATGAGGAGACTTTGCAGGAGTCTTCTTTAAATTTGGCTTTTCTGAGGCCTATATTCATACAACCTCACCCATCAGAGCCACTTAATATATTCTGCTCCATATGTATCCAGCAAAGCTCCAAACTGGAGTCTAATCTGAAGGGACAATATCGAATAAAAAGATGCACATCTGACTCTTCCTCCCCATGGGCAATTACTTAATGAATGATGATAATGAATCACATGTTAATGTTAAGTTACAACAGATACATCATTGTACACAGGGAGAGTGCTATGATGCTCTTATTTTGCAAATTTTTTTCAAGGATCTTGGGTGAACACGCCTATTCAGCTGTGGAGAGCAAATCTTAGTGCTGTAGTTGAAAGCATATTTCAGTTAATAAGATGTTAAAAATCTCTTCAGAGGCTGTGGACACAGAGTGTGGCATTAGTCCTCTCTGTACTTTAGGCTCCTCACCTTTTAGGGAAGTGATTATTGATTCAGAATAATTGCCAAAATCATCACTTAAGAATTAGTATTTCATTACTTTTTGTACATAGAAAGCAGAGTCTTACAAACTACGTCCCATGATTCTGTATTCTGTAACACAGTTGACTGGTTTTAGTATTTCCCAATTTTTATTTTAAGTATCTGTTGGTTATAGTTATAGTACTTCTTCCCACCATAACCATATACCTTTTCCTAGAGAAAGTATACATGCCATCTAAAATATATATAAAGAATATAACCAAAGAAGACTAGATGAGATGTTTAAAATAGTTGTTGAGAAATGGAAGTTTTATAGAATAGAATCCTGGTGAAAAAAAAATGAGAGTTGAATTGCACAAAAATGGTTCCACAGGAACATACTGTTGTAATAACATTTTCTTGAAGCTCAGCCTAAATGGGACTTAAAAGAAAATGTTTCCTCTTAGTTCTGGTGAAGCCTGAAGTGTAATGGATGCTGTGCTAAGAGTTTTCTGAGGAAGCTGAGAGCACTGTCAGAGGAAAGAAGATTACTTGGAGAGGGATTGCACAGTTTATGTTACCTGAATGGTAAACATGAAGCTCTGATCCAGGTGTTTTCCTGGATTCATCTGGAATCATTTAAAAAAATATATAAAGCGAAACACAGACAAATAATACAAATGATACAAACCAAGCACAGGCACATCATCAGTTCAAAGCAGTTCCTTGTAAGTAATCAGTGTTTTGAGGAGGAATTGTTCAACCTCAACATCGTTCATTAATTAAGTAAATATATAAAAATAACATAAATGTGAACTCTGTTGACAAAAGTATGCCCAAGATCTAAGACTGAGCTTTCAGCTGATCAGATTAACACAGACACATTTCATTTCCTCAGTGAGTCCAGTACCACAGAGGTCTCTTCACTCCCACTGTAAGGTCATTCCATATCACTGAATGGCTTAAGGGAGACATTGTGAAAGCAAGGACTCAGGCCACAGGGAAGAGGGGGAGGGTGCTTTTTGTTATGAGAAAGCTATTAAAATAAGGAGAAGACAAGGCTTGAAGGAAGATTTATGTAGTTTCACATGGCTGTATTGGCTTCTTACATCTGATAGAACAAAGGGCACAAAAGTTGCCCAAAATTATATACTGCAAGCAAGATTTATGCTGATTTTAATGTGACATGGAGCAGAAAATGTGTTCTCAGCAGGATATTTATGCCTGCAATTTGAAACCTGTGCTTTGATTGTTCTAGATGATAGCAAATTTTCAGAGGCCATCACAGTGCTGCTTACCTGGATTGAGCGAGGCGAGGTGAATCGTCGCTCTGCAAACCAGTTTTATTCGATGGTGCAGTCAGCCAACAGCCACGTCCGCCGGCTCATGAACGAAAAGGCAGCTCATGAGCAAGAAATGGAGCAAGCCAAGGAGAGTTTCAAAAATGCCTTAACAGGGATCCTCACTCAATGTAAGTAACTCCCTTTTTGTCCAGTGTTGTTGTAGTGATGGTGGTGGTGGTGGTAGTGGTTTTTTTATCATTTTGTTTGTTTGGGGGTAAGTAGTTGCAATGCAGTCATATTCTACTTCATATCCTATTCCATACTCTATGGCAATTTGGAGGATCAAGGACCATTCCTAAGAGCTTATTATTCAAGGTGAGCAAAATTTCAGTAGTTTTGTTTATTATTAGATGAAGACATGCTCTATGCATAATGTCTACTGTTGTAGACACTTCAAGAATGGACCAGACAGAAGCCTCACTGCTCTGAGAAAATATCTTGGGCTTTTTGAGAGAAGGAATATGTAGCTTGTGCGTTACAGCTAGTTAATTTGTTGATTAAAGAATAGAGCACAATTAGGTAATATTTTTAACCTGGGTTTAGGTAAAAGACTAGGAGCCAGCATGCAGACCGCCTCCATAGTAGAAGAATATGCTGTACTGCTGCTGTCATCAGGACTACTTGACTGATACAATGCCAGTAATAATTTGGCAGATAAACTGTCTTAAATATCTACTGCTGGCAGCAATTTCCTTAGCACAGAAATATAATCAATGAAGTTACCTTAATGAGGTTCCCTCATAAAACAATAATCAGGATACTTGACAAGAAGTTTTCTTCAAAGGCAAGGGAGGCAAAGAGAAGAGAAGAAAAGAGAAGGAGGTGAAAATGTGAGAAGAAAGGGGAAAAGAAAGGAAAAGGCAAGAAAAAAATGAGAAAGAAAGCTAATTTAATTTTTGCTCGTTTTTAATGTGTCTACTCATGGTTGCTCAAGCAAGAGGCTTTATGATACTCAGAACGCTGAAGCCTGAAGTTAAGAAAAAAGCCCAAGACAATTTATCAGATGGAGAACAATGCGGTTGTTGCATTGTAATTTCTGAATCATATCCCTAATCTTTATGTAAAAAAATAAACCTTAAAGGCTTTTCTGCGGTACATTTCTGGTCCCTCAGTGGACATCCTTCAAAAGTTAGGGCTGAAGGCACATGCTTGGATGGACTTACCTAGCTTAGGAGAGAAGCCCCTGAAGCTTTCTGCCTATGTTATGGTAAGCTCAGCATCTCAGAAGGCCAATTCATCCCAGGGCATATGTCCTTCTAATTAAAGAGCTTAGGTGCCTGAACTTAGGAAGAAAAATTCTGGGCCAAAGACATTTGATTTCTGTGGACATCTGTTCAGTGAGTAAATTTTAAAGACAGCTAATTCCCTTGGTAATTTGCTAGGCATTATTGTCTTCCATTTAGCATCTAAAAGGCAGTGTGAGACACAAAGACGCAGACACCATGCATGGCGTGCTGTTCAGTTCACACCAGGGCCTCTGTAGTTTTGTGTGCCACAGCCAGCTCTAGCATTCAGAAATGCCTTCTTCAGCTGCATTAAAAAAAAATCCCTCATTGTTAGCAGGCTGAACTTTAGTTAAATCAGTCTAAATTAGCCCATTTGTCACCAACTGTTGTAGAACATCTGTCACTTTGGAAATAGAGATGCCTGTAGTTTCAGGTGGAAACTTGCAGTTTTGGCTATCTTGTTTTGCTCCTGTCATGTACTGAATGCTGAACTTACAAAACCAGAAATAGGTCTGGCTTAAAAACAAGAGTTTCAGAGTCTCAGCAATGCCTGGAAGAAGAAAGTTTCTGGCGAATCTGGC
Source organism: Chiroxiphia lanceolata (assembly GCF_009829145.1). NCBI lineage: Eukaryota > Metazoa > Chordata > Aves > Passeriformes > Pipridae > Chiroxiphia > Chiroxiphia lanceolata. Next base: position 59,769,881 of record NC_045638.1, read on the forward strand.
CTAGGAGGACAAAGTCAGGAAAAAAACATCCTCAGGGAAAGGTGTTGCACTCTGTGGATTATAAGAACAAATTTTACAAGCTTTCCAGATGCTCTCCATTGGTTATTTTATAAACATCAGAAACATTGGCCATTATTAACATTAATGTGTCTTATTAAAATTCTTTGCAAACTTGATGCGAACAGATGGATGATATTTTTGCTTTACACATGTATATGCCTAAGATTGCTAAGCATGGAGACTGTGAAATGAGCTTCCCGTTTTTAAGGGAATTTGAATTAATCTGTATTTTAATTGATCTGAGGAATGTTTTTCGTGCATCCTTTTCCATTGTTTTTCCACAGTCCTGCATAATTGGTTACAATGTGTCAGTTGCTTTATGAAGAAGAATATGAAAATACTAGATGTCCAAATTAGGTGTGTGTGGTCTATTAAATTTTGCAGCATGACAAAAACTCACTTCTGCTGTTCTGCAGTAAGGATCCAAAAGTCTAGGCTAATGCTGCAGCTGTGTGGCCATTTGATATAAATATTACAGTATTTTTAAAATATAATGTGGCATTACTCTGTCATGAACTAGGTCAGATGTCCAACTTGGAGCTGACCATTCTGAGATTTCTTTGCAGTTAGAAAAGAAAAATAAGAATCTCCAGGGAATGAGTCATCAAACTGACCTCATGGTGCTCTTCCAGTGAGATGAATCATCCCTTGGATATGCCATTTTTTCTCTGCTATCCATAGAGGATTCACAGGGGCCTAGCTCTGAACCAGATGTTCAACTTTTTACATGCCTTGTTTAGAGTAGATTTATCCCACTTACTGTGTATAGCCTTGATACAGAAGAATATAGCGTAAGGGGAGAACTTGGAGATAGATAAAAATGCCAGCATTGTAGCAAAAAATGTTATAGAGAGTGAAAAAGAAATAAAATGAGCTTCAAGTGCACTCACCTGGAACACACACACACACATGCACACACACACGCGCGCGCGCGCACACACACACACACACACTCTGTCTGTGCAGGTCTCAGTAGAAAGTGCTTTCTTATTAATGAGGATTACTGTGGCCAGAACATTTCAGTTTATGGCCCAACTGCTAAAGAAGTACAGGTATTGAAATCTCTGCTACACATTTGTGCCTGGAGGTATTTAGAAGATTATCAAGCAGATTACCCCTAAAAATTTGTGTCAAGTGTTCAGCACGTGAATTAATTATCTGACCAAGATACTTGTGCCAGAACGAGCTATGAAATAAAGCGTATTACTGCTGTCACACCACAAATTTATAGCACCTGATTTAAGTTCTGCAGGTAGTCTTAGTCTTGTTCTGGTGCTTCTTCAGTTATTTAAGGGATAAAGAGAGAAAAATGTCCACTCCTTCTTTTTATTAAATTACTTAGTTCTTCAATATTTGAATCTGTGCCTAAAATACAGATTGTTTTCCAGAATTTTGGGTAGGTCTGTGGCTTGATTTCTAAATTCTTCCACTGTGCTTCCACATCTTAGTAACATGTGACACTGCTCCATGACTTTTCATTCATCTCCGTTTCATTTCCTCCCAAACCACCTTTTCAGCCTAACATTTACCAGTGTTGATCCTCATGTTTAAAGAAAATGGGAACCCTAGAGACATCTGTGTTGGTCTGTGGGCGGTTTTTAGACTATACCAAAGCTACAATTCTCTCCTCTGACTTTCTTCTCCATGCATTGTAAACTTTGTCTGTTTATTGAGGTTTCAGACTATTTGGTGCAATCTCCCTTTACAACATTGTCAGAAGTACCTATAGGTGAGTGAAAATCTAAAATCCCATTCAAAAATTATTTTGATATCTCAAGAGTCAGACACACAAGGTGGTGGAAGTGTCCCAGTATACAAGTGGATAGATTACACAGACAATGTAGTTAAGAGAAGTACCCCATGGCTGGGTACTAAGTAGATTATGACACCTATTTATTTTTGTCCATTTTACTAATTAATGACTCTTCAATGGACTTTGCAAATAGGAATCGGGGTCTATCAATGAGTTTCTTGTGTTCATGGGGGAACAGTGGTTTTTATCATGGAGCTCCCTGGCCAGATTGCTTCCTTGTCATGGACTCGTAGAGTCAGTAAGGTTAGAAAAGACATCCAAGATCATTGAGTCTAACCTTTGAATGAACACCACCATGCCAACTAAACCATAGCACTAACTGCCATGTCCAGTCGTTTCTTGAACACTTCAGGTATTCTGACTCCCTGGGCAGCCTGTTCCAATGCTTAACTACCCTTTCAGTGAAAAAATTCTTCCTGATGTCCAACGTAACCATGAACAAGGGAAGATGGCTTTAAAGTGAAAGAGAGTAGGTTTTGATTAGATATTAGGAAGAAAACCTTTACAGTGAGGATGGTGAGACACTGACACATTGCCCAGAGATGTTGTGGATGCCCCATCCCTGGAAGCGTGCAAGAGCATGTTGAATAGGGCTGTGAGCAATCGGGTCTAGTGGAGGATTTCAACCTGCAGGAGGTTGAAACTAGATGATCTTTAAGCTCCCTTCCAAGCCAAACCATTCTGTGATTCTATGGATTATGAGATTATGCAGTTTACCTCCTTAGTTTGTTGCTGAGCATCTTCAGCCCTTATTTGTGAAACACGATGTGAAGCTAGATACAACTTTGAGCTGATTCAGTAGGCCTGTCCATTAAGAACAGAAGACTGGGGAGAAGACTGTGTGTTATGTGCCCCTCTTTGGGAACCTCTGAATTGTCACCCCAAGTTTTCCTCTCTTTTTACTTAAGGACTTCAGTGTTGTGTTAGACTACACTGACTTTTTATCAAATAGCTGGTAGGTATCTAATATGAATTCTCACCTCATTCCCCTCCACCAAAGAAAAAAAAAAAATGAAGTTAAATAATTCTGAAGGGGAAAGCATTCTCAACAGACTGAATAAAGTTCTCCTCCTCTCAGGTTTCTTCATTTTCATTCTCTGATCTCTCTGGGTATGACTTAATCTGTTTTAACATTATCAGTGCCTTCACAGATAGAATCTGCATTTTTAATATTAAAAAATTAAGAAAATGTTAAAAATCTTTTTTGAGCTTTCTTCCAGAAATGATTGGCAGCAGTTTTGTTTTTCTCATTACAGGTTCACATCAGACATTGCTCTCTTGCCTTAGAAAAGATAAAATTTACATTGATATAATGATGATTACTAAAATCATAGTCTTATCTGATTTGCTTTATATGCCATACTGTACTCCTTTCTCCCAGTAATCCTTCCACTTTTTAGTATGTTCTCACTGTATTAAAAATGATGCTAGTTTCATTACAGTTATTGAAAACATGCTGGTTAAAATTCTCTTAGCAGGCAGGCTTTTTATATACAATCATACTTTCTGAGTATTCTTTGAATTGCTCTGTATTAATAACAACTTTTAAAAGGATTTTCCTGCTCTTCGATTGTCCAGTCATACGGTCTTTCTTTCATTTGACAGTGATTAATTCAAAAATATGAGCTTACTTTATGTGCAAATTTTAGGTCATCATTAAGCTCTTTGTGAAAGAGATTGAGTCATATAATGTGTTTTTACATTGCAGCCCAGATCTCAGCTGGTGTCATAGAATGCCACTATAATATAAATATTAATCATTCATGTCATTAGTTGCCACTATTACTTTCTACCTTGGTGCATTTCTAAAAAAAAAAAATTGCATACAAAATAACATCCACAATCCATCCATGAGCTTTTGATTAGCTCATTTAGTCAGTGTGCTCTTGGCTCGTTTCTGTACTGATAATTTGTCCAGTAAAGCTCAGCTGGGTATCTCTATTCTTTCTCAGTTGTCCTTCCATTTTCTGTCTCATGTACACATGTTCTCAAAAGCATTTCTATCCAGGATGCTGTGGCAGTGGCAGAGAATCGAGATGAAAGACTCCATTTATATTTTACCTTGCATTCTTATAGTTCCTCCCCATTTTCTGGCAGTATAACCTTTTGTGGTTGCAACTTGTAGTGTTTCACGTAGCTTATTCCTTTGTGTTTCATTTTCTTTGAATTTCTGCATTCCTTCCGTTGTCTGTAGCTTTCACTCCACCTAAAGTCAATACAAATCTTGATATTGATTTAGTGTGGCCAGAATTTCAACAGAAGCTCTTCTTCTGTTATTTTTAAGACTTTTTTTTTTTTAATGTGGACCATTAAATATGCATGGTGCTTTATAACAAAATAAAAGCACTGCCTTCCAAGAGATTTCAGTCTAAGACCCTATTTTGACAACTCATGCCACTTGCCTGGAATTGCAGATTTCTAGATGATGACATAGGGTTCAAGGCAAAGAAGCATATGCTCTAGTCACATGAAAATGTGTGCTTGGTTTTGAATGCGTTGCTGAGTAGAGATGGAGGTAAGGGCCTGATGCTTCACAGAACAGAGCTGTAAATGTTTTGTGGAAATAAAGGATAAGGGATGAGAATATGACATTGGGGCAAGGAAGGAAAGATGAAGGTTCCACCCAAAAGGGTTCCTGAGTTGGCTGTGCATATCACGTGGTCTGTACATCTAAATCTGTTTGGACTGCTTATAAGTGATTGAATAAACCTTATAAGTATGAATAATCCTATGCAACTATGACCGATTGAAATACTTACTCCCTTCATTATGCACTAGTCGTGCTTCTTGTCGAATCACTGGATTTGTCCCAAATGGGGTAGTTCATGATGATGACAGAAATGTTATGGGGACGGGAAAAGAGTTTTGGAAAGGGATAGACTATGTGGTAGAGAAAGATGGACACACATATAATGAGGGAACAAAAATACAAAAGGAAGATGAGACTGGAGGCAGTAAAAAAAGAGAGAAGAGGACAAGTCATGGCAGACAAGGTAACATGAAGTATGGAGAACTAAATGTTCCCACATATGATGTCTGAGACGATTTTTTGTTTTGATTGCCAGAAGAGGCTATGGCTGTTAAACCTCCTCATCCACCTCCTTATTCTTTTTATTCAGCAAAAGAAACTATACTATGGCCAAAACAAACATAACCCTCCTGATGTCCTAGGAACATTCTAATCTGCAAGATCTCTGTGTAGTTATTACTTAAGGAGAGTCCCTTCTCTTAATGGGACCTGCCAGGGCTTGGTCACATTTATGATGTTCCTTCATTACAGAGTTCTCTTTTTGGACAGACTTACCAAAAATAGTTTTTTCTGATTTTGCTATTTTTAAATCTGAGGACTGAAAATAAAAGTCTGTCTAACCATAAATAACAAAAAGAACAGCTAATTAAATGCAGTACATTATATTCTTGTCAAACTGATGAAGAAAGCATCATTCACTTAATCTTCCTTTGAGTTGGGATGGGGAGATCATGTGGGTTGGGCTTTTTCTTAGTTTTTTTTCTGATTGTCAACACAAGGTCCATAAAGTCCATTCTGTAAAGTGAGATGGTGGCATTGAAAGAGCAGGTACTGTACGTTTGTACCTGCCCTAGTGTGTTGTGCTGATCTGATGTCAGGCTTCTGTTTGTTGAGAAATGACATGAAGGTGAGGTGGTCTTGTTGAGTTCAAGTGATTTATCACATGGCACAGCACCAGCTCTTACAGTTACACTCAGCTGTCAGTTTCTTTGTTGTAAATTAAACCACGTTTCACAACCTAAAAGATTTTCAAAGCTTAAATTGGAGACAGATTTTTTTAGCTAAACCTTGCAGGGCAAACTGGGCTCTCTTTAATCAAAGTGCATTTTCTTTTATTTCGGAGTATAACGGAGTGTTCTTCTATTTGTAGAGCTACTAATTGTTGATATACATACCTCAGACAAGTTACTGTGCAGATTTCAGTATAAATACTGAAAACAGGGCATTTTTAGTATCCCCATAATGCTCCTTCTTTCACTGTTACTCACTCGATTTCTTAGCCAAAAGAAGAAGACCTGACACTGAGGTTTGATACTCTTACAAGACCAGGGATTATAGTATGTGTTGTAGTATAAGGACTTTTTCTGTTCTTTGTCTGTGTGGAAGAATCTGCTTATTGTATTACGAAAAATTATTTCTTCCTGCATCACTCAGGTGTAGACCACCGACATATGCTCAGTCTCTTAATAACCCATGCAAGTACATGGACTAGAACTGGTCTGAGTCAGATGAATAGGAAGGGATATCAACCATTGACCCAGGCATACCTCCTTGTGGTCTCAAACACAAGGCCTTAGTCAAAGGGAAATATAGAAATAATTTAGGGAGAGAACATACTTTCTAGTACTCTGGTAGGTGAGACAGGGTAGGTGGAAGAGGAAAACATCCTTGCTCCTCTGGTAGGTTTTGTAATTGCTCTCTGCGACGCTGACACCTCTGCATCAGAGTGAGAGCAAAAAAGGTGAGACTGCTAATAAAGGATGACCACCCCCCCCGACTTTATCTGCAGGATTAAATTAAGTTGAGCTAGGGCAGGCTTGCCCATACTGTTCAAATGTAAGAAAGCTGTTGCTCTGGGCCAGCTAGGATTTTCCCACATGTAAGAAAGCTGTTGCTCTGGGCCAGCTAGGATTTTCCCACACACTGTAGGTATAGTTCAGAGTTTGATGCAGGACAAGTAGTTTCCCAGAAAAGCATCTTTTTTGTGGAGAGAGAAGGGTTGCTGCTGCAGGGACACTTGGCATCTTGTGCCAGTTGGTTTCAGGGAACAAGAATGGTCCCTGGCTGGTTTTGATTACTAGTATCCTAACAGATGTAGCTGTTAGGAGCAGGGCAGGTTGAGGAATGGCATCCTTGCAAGCTGACCGCCCACACAGCAAAACGATTTGGGAGATAAATCACTGGAGGCAACATTCTTTTGGTCTGTCCAAAAAGGTGGAATTTGGGGATATAATAGTGAAGTCCTCTGGTTTGCTCCTTTATCATGCTATGTCTTAACACTATGTCTTAAGGAACCTATTGGCATCCAGGCAGCATGCAGACCAAACAGTAGCTCTGATGGAATTGCAGCTGTGATTCACCTTCTTTTTTATACCTCTGGATTTTTTTTTTAATTTTTTTTAAAAAACCTCAGCAAAACCAAAGTAAATAACTATGCCATTTATTTGTAGTAGATAAGTTATTTTACACTGCTGTCAAAATCTATATCTTCATTATACAAATCTATAATGGCATTTGCTTATGTATGCTGCTGATGACCTGCAGTATGCTTTACTTTAGAACCCATCCCTTGCATTATCTGCAGTCTTCTCCAGGGTGGTATTTCCAACTTTTGTTTTCCTCTGCTAGTCAAAGGCAATCACATCTGTTTCTCCCTCTGTGGCATGTGAATTGAGTCAGAGGGAGAGGCTGCAGGTTTTCAACTGTAAACGTGAGAAAGGCAAAGTCCTTTTTGAAAGTAAACAGTAGCATAACCAGAAGACTGAGGGTTTGGCCCCAATTAATTAAAATAATATATGTTTCATTACTCTGCAATCTGTCTAACGTTTCTCTTTCTCATGTCACGTCGTTTACCTACATGCAATTTTAGCCTTACACATAGTGCTGAGTTCTGTTCAGTTCATTACAAATGCCTTTCAGAACTGTTGCCAGAAATATTTTCTTCCCTATCCAAAACTGACCTGGATACTCCATTCACTACAGCACCTAGCCTTGACTACTGTAATTCCTTGGTTTGCTGGGCTTGAAGCCAAATCGATTGGCAGACTGCAGCTTAGTCAGAATTCAACAACAAGGCTTCTGACCCAAACCATGCCAACTCTATATCCTGTCTGTGCTGTGAATCTATATTTGAAAAGCATGTTATGCATTTACTGTAACAGTTTCCTTTACAATGTAATTTTATGGGTGGAATTTTTCTTTTACCCTTCATGTCAACTGTCGCACTCTTATAGAATTTTTCTGAGCTAAATTGCCGTATACTCTACCCTTACACTTACAGTAATTTATTGCAAAGCGCTCTTCATCCTGTATCCCTAATTGGTGGAATTTGGAGAGAAATTATATGTGGAATCCGATTATTTTATCTGCCAGAAAAGACTTCTGTTTTTATTTTAACATATTATTTTTCAGCTTCTATTTTGTTTCTTTTTTTAATTATAAATTATATTATATTATATATACTATAAAATAGTATGTATGGCAGCTTATAATGTAATAAGCAAAGGAAAAATTGAGTACTTCTTCTCTCCTGAACTCAAGGATAAATTTCAGCCTTCCCTCAGTCATGTATTTAAAATAGCCTGCTTGGTAAATATAATGCAGGCTAAAAGTGTTCTCTCTACCTCTTAATCTACAGATGAGTCTATGCTTTGGTTCTCATTTATTTCTATTCTTCTTTGGTAGTATAATTTTCAAATAATCTATATCAAATATTCTCCGGCCCTGGAGATATACTAGTTTTCCCTTTACTACAATCTTCTATGCAACTTCAGCAGGCGTTGTTTAAGGCACTTCTGTTGATATTCCTAGTATTTCTGGTTGTTTTTACATTTATTCTTGATAACAATAACTTATCCTGGTAGCACTTTTTATGGCAGTAGAAACTGAGGCTTAAATATTCTTTTAATGTCCTTACTATGAGCTGGCACCTGTAATAAAATGTATAGTAGTTGTACTGCATTGACACTTGCATATCATTCTGGATTTAGTTGTTTGGGTCTTTTTAGTTATTTATAACACAGCAGAAAAGCAATTAGATAATAACCCTTTGTCTGAAACATGCCACAGAAATTACCAACCACAGAATAAGTCATTAGGAAAGCTGCAATTGCTTACATCCTGTAAGTTATATTGATATGAAAAACAATGACATGTTATGGACCCTTCCAGAACAATGCATTTTTTTAAATCCTAATTTAGTAAGGAAACAGCTTTGCATGTGGTCAGTGAAAATTTGATATAGCACAGAATTCAGTAACAGATGTTTGACAATTATTATTTCATGTTACTTAATAATTCTACTTATCAGTCACAGTTGACAGTATAGTGCATCCTGGAGTTCAAGGTGCCTTAGAGAGATTGATATGACCTGTTATTTAGTTTTGGAAATTTCTTTCTAGAGATCAGGAAATAATCTGAAAACTATGGTCAGCAGCAAGACTGGGAACAATTGTTTCACTCAGATTCTGCAGATATCAGTCCAAAATTTGGGGCCTCTCTTTGCCCAAGTTTTACCCAGATATAAACAAAAAATTAGTCAACTGGAGAGTTTCTCAGATACTATAAACCTTTCATGGCTTCCTCTTAGGGATGAATCTACCATCCCTACAGGCCGTGTGCTGATGGATCACTTACCCATACAAATTCGATACTGATCAGAAGTGAGTATATTGTATCTTGTCTTCCAATCACACAGAGCACGAGCATTATGCCAGCTTAAGGTTTCCTAGGTATCTTTGGCAAAATAAACAAATCTTAGTGCAACATGAGCAAATGTGAACTGGCAGAACGGGTTTATATTGAATTGCCCTCTCATAACACGTGAATACAGATTTTGATGCAATACAATCATGGCCTTGGCCGCTGTTTAGCTCTAATGTAATGGTTGGAGGCCTTTTATGTTGGATGTTACCTGTGGATATTTGCAATACTTCATAGCCTAGATAGCTGTGAATGTTGAAATGGCTGTACATACACTGACACTTTCTTTGAATAGCATACTGGGATATTGGTCTTTGGTACATACTAATTTAGTATGCTCCTCTACATTTCTCTTTTTTTTTAAATCCCTAGCTGCCAGTTTCATAAAGTTTCTTTAAATACCTTGATTTTTAGCACGTGATACTCATACTATCCTACTACCTATAGTTTTTTGAATTCCTAAAAGTTGAGTAAGTGAAGCAGATGCTTCTTCTGTTTGCTTTGTCTCCTGCAGTTATACAAGAAAAACTCTTTGACATCTTCCTAGCTTGTGTTTCCATTGAGGAGAGTTTCTGAAATAGTCGGATAATGACTTTTGATAAACCTTAACACCTGTTCACATAATGGAAATTAAACACTTTAAAGTTCAAACGTTTTTCAAAATTCAGATGATCTTATTAATACTTATTAGTGGAAAATGGCAAACCAGCTCTTTCTCATATCTTTGTGAATCTTTTCTACTTGAATTTCCACTTGCAAACTAAAAACAGATTGTTAATTAAGCAAAATTTTCTGAGCACCTGGGTCATCAACACAACAATAGTAATTAAATTCTAACCGCAGTTTCTATACACATAATAATAGAGTGCTTTACCATTTTCAAATTAATTGAATAAATATACGCAGTGTAACTTCCACTCTTCAGTCCAAGCAAGTTCTAAGGGGCTGAAATTATCACATCTGCCTTTAAAACTTGAATGGATTACAAATGGATCAGATCACCACAGTAATGTTGAGGCACATTCTTTAGTAAAACTGCATATACAGATTAATTTAAAAGAAAATTAACTACATTTATTTTCTATGACTTTAGAAGGTAAATCATCCCTGAAAGAAAAGCTTCCATATGTGATTCAAAACATTATAATCTTCCTGAATATTACAGAACCCAACAGAAGCAGTAAAAAAAAAAGAGAGTAGAATAAATGTGCTCCTATTCAAATGACTGAGGTTAATTTTCAGATCTAGAGGTGAAGATACATAACTGCTTTAGTAGGTGAGTTCACCATTTTAGCAAGGGTAGGTTGTTATGTATAATAAGATTCTCTACATCTCTGACTCACGGGAAGAGAGCAGATACTGATCAACTCAGTGAGGGACCAGATCAGAGGGCACTAAGGCACGCCTGCCACCACTTTGCAGTGAGAGGGGTGGGTGGTGCTGCAAGCTGCAACTTTATAAAACAGGGGACATAATTTCAAGCCAGGAATATAAAGAGATAAATAGCCAAGAACCTTGTTAAAGAGTTGAAGCATTTTTCAGTTTTTCATAGTTTGGCAGAGCTGCTCATTCAGGAGCACAGCCCAGGTCATTTGTAGAAAATCTGAATTTCTTGGTGGTCCTTCAGTTAATTGTGCTGAGATCAAAGCAACTTACCTCTTGACCGTTTTTAGTCAAGTCACTGTTGTGGAAAGACAATATTGCTTCTTAATGATGTGAAGAGAAAGAAAAGAGTATTGAGAGAAAAGCTTTCTCAGTTGAGATGAACAAATAGCTAAAAGCTTAAGAATCTTAATTGTCCTAGGTAATTGACCTAAATATAGATGTTTGGGTTCAAAACAAATGCATTGGAATTGAATGAAGGAAGCCCATTTCACATCTCTTCTTCATCTTATACAAAAAAAAAAGTGTCTGTTCATGTACGTAACCATACATAGGCCATGGACACAGGACAGAATGATCTACCACAGGTGAGCCCATTTATATTAAATAGCAGAGAAGCAGCAGCTGCAGCCACAGAACGCAGTGTTAATGTATGCTTTTGCCCTTCCTGTCTGCTGACAAATTCCCACTATCAGATAGTCACCCTTCAAAACAGAGCCTGCTTGTCTTTCACACTTTCATTCGTACAGCCTGCTCTCCACAGCTGCCACAGGGGAACATGTGTCAGGCTTATGTGTCTAGTTTTATTTCTATGGTCACACCCCTATAGCCACACACGCAAAGGCATGTGCCAGCACAAGGCGTTGTAGCAGACATCAGGGGGAAGCAGCTGCATGCACGGTTTTTGGCACAGAGTTATAAGTTGCATAGACTAAAGTTATGGAGACAGACTTGAAGGGAGACATCTCCAACATTGATACAATGTAAGTACAAAAGACACATCATTGGATGGATATTGATGATGTTGTTTCAGTAATGACATCATCCATAGACTCCTAGTGTCTTTGCTTTGCTTCTCTATAGTGATCACAACATAAATTGCTTGTCTTGTTTGACTTCCTTGTTCACCAAAGTTGAGCAGATTGTCGCCGTTTTCAACGCTTCTACCAGACAAAAAGCTTGGGACCATTTCTCGAAAGCCCAGCGAAAGAACATAGACATTTGGCGAAAGCATTCTGAGGTTGGTGATTTTATTTTTACCTTCTATCCATCATCTCGCAGCTGGATTGACACAGAACGGGTGTGATTATAGCTGGACAGAGTGTATTTGGCAATATTTACAGCTACCATTTTAGCTGTTAATCAATTCGCCGTTTGCAGTCGCATCTACAGTATGAATTGCTCCCATTGCTCTCATTATGATAATAGTTGTTAAATAACATTAAGACAGAGAGCAATGTGTTTTTATTTTTCATTCAAAATTTGCGAAATCATTGGAAGATTATGTTTACTATCTAAAATAATGAACTCAAGTAGTGAAATTAGGAACAACATTTTCAGCTAAGGATAGAATTAAGAATTATTCCTGAAAAAATATCTTTTTAAGAGTCATCGTTATCTGTTCTTAGAAGTATTCTATAGCACAGATTTTTTTTTCATTGTGCCATCATATGGTCATCATAAGATGACTTTGAGTGAAAATAAAATAGAAAATTTCTCTCCTAAATAACTATTTAAGTGTATTAAGTCCAGAATTACAACATATTCCTTCCTATTTGTTTTATGTGTATCTTTTAAAAAGTAGATACATAACTTATTCTAAATATTATGCTTGCAAAGAAGCCAGTATAAATGTAATCATACTACCACACAGAGTGCATATGTGACTGTCATAAGCATAAGTGGAGGAAATGGGATTCTAACTCCCCTTGCTGCGAGTGGCAGCAAAGGAAGCACTAGACCTCATCCTATGTTTTGGTCATCCAGCTTTCGTTTTTAATTCAGTATATACGCTATGAGCCTGTATTTTAAAAAGTAAGTACCGCTGTCTTTGTTTTCTTTCTTTCTACTTCCTTTTTTTTTTTAATATGGGCAATTTACATGCACTTGGCTTACCTTCATGTAGTACAGAGTATTACTATCACAGTCTTCTAAATGATTTTTCTCTGTCTCAGAATAAAAACTTTAGAAGGTAAGGTGCACTTATTTAATTATTTTGTAGTACACTTGTAAAATAAGTGTTGTACACTTAGTTTGAGAAACACTAAAGTGCGGTGATATAAATCATTTGGATAATGTTTTAAGTGTCCATTAACTAATGCTAAATTACAGTTGAATACCAATGACACTAAATGTAACATCCACATGAATACCAAATGAATACTTTATTATCAGTGCTGTTATGGTGAATACCAAATGACTTCAATAATGGGACACTTAAAATAACATGTTAGCATAATTTATTGGTACAAACTGTATTTTGCATTTTATTTACAAATATTTCATATATGTAGTGGATAAAGCCTTTGTTCAATTGAAAGTTGAGAAGTTGGGGGTTGATGTTTGTCTTATCTTTTAGAGACATATGAAAATATTATTTGTTAGTTCATTAATTATATTGACTATCCCTTCTTAAAATAACTTTCTGTAAAGGGATGTGGTGTGGCATTCATTTGCTGGTTTCTAAATATTTAATAAACTGAAATGTATAAGAGTTAGACTTTCCGGAAATGTTAATTCTCTACTCATTTTTTCAAATATTGTTGCCTTTCGTTTTTCTATGAAGAGGACAACTAAAACAATTCAAAACCATGTGAATATATTTTGGAAATGCCTGTTTTTCAGATGTGAAATATGTTGAAAATATACCAAATGGTAGCTTTGATTTAAATCGTATTTCTTAACCATGATATTGTTTGCTGATTTTTTTAATTACTTGATCACCTTTCCTTTTTTCTGAATTTGGGAAAGCTTTGCTAGAAGCCCAAACCCAAAAGGAGCACTCATACACACAGACATTCTCCATGGAAAATTATTGACTTTGCTGACAGTGTAGGCATTTATGCATCAAGGACATTTGTCCCCTAATGAGGGAGTAAATATAAGCGAGTGTCTGCTCATGGATGCAGTAATACTTCCCCAGAAAAAGGTACAGGTGGCCTTTTTCAATAAGGAATTCAGAAATGACTTGCCAGTTTATTCCAGAGATGCTTCTGATTTCGTGAGACACTGATTGACAATTTACCTTTTTAATCATTTTTTTAGAAATTTGAAATCATTCTCCTGTAAAACGCCCGCTAATTAGCTTCCTTGCCTTTGTTGGGATTAATGGGCATAGATAGATTTTTCAGGATATTTGAGATCCACCAGTGAACTAATGGGACAGCTCAAGAGAAACGCCTTCCCTTTTTTCATGCAGTCCCTCTCTGACAGCTTATTGTTAATTGCACGGAGCAGTTGTCGGACTCCTCAATGCTGTCTCCTCCTTCCACGCGACTCTTCCTTGTTTCAAAGATTTTAAACCACCTCTTTGGGAATTAAGCTCTTTGTTGGCAGAAAAATTAGCTGTCTGCGGATGGACAAAGCCTACACTAATCACAGTGCAGCATCCCCATGTTACACCTGACAGGATTATTAGGACAAAATAGAGTCCTCTCAATCTTCTCAGTGCTGCCATTAAAAAGCCAGTTGCTGCACCCGCACCAGCTTTTCTACCCAGAACAAAGACTGTCTAGACTCCTACAAAGCCTGCGTGCCTGCTGATCGTTTTCCTGGTGACATGCGCAGGGGCTGCCCGCCTGCCTGCCTGCCTGCACGCCTGCCTGCCCTTGCAGTGGTCACCCAGAGACCAAGCTGTCCATGCTGGCACTCATTTTGGATCAAGATGCAAAGATTTTCAGGACAGTGTTACAGGACTGAGTCTTTTAAAGCCGAGGCAATCTGGGCAATAGGGACAGAGGGTGAGATTCCTTTGGCCAGCATTAAATATCTACAATACAGAGAGCTCCATCTGCACTGACTGCTCTCAGATCCCTTTGCCATAAGCAGAGGCACTTTTAGGATGCAGTTAAAATGACTTTGTTTAAAGGAGACACCTACATTTGGCCAAATGAATCATACTCCAAGTGGCACTGGGAACCAAGAATTAGATATACCTTAAGCAGGCTCACAAATCTTTATCAGTCTGCTTTATATACAATTTTAAGTTCTACTATCCCTGCTGCTAAAGCATTCTACTATGTTTAGCAGACCTAAAGATCACTCGACACTGAAAGTCACTTTCTCTCTTGTTTTCCCTGAGTGTTAGCTTTGATAAAGTCAGTTCTTTCACAGGAAGAATTCCCTGTGCTTCTGTTGTTTTAAATATTCATACACAAATAAATATGATTACAATGATAAATGATGTATAATTAAAATCAGAGCAGTATTAAAAACAGATACTAAGTAATACATAATGACTTTTTGGAAGTTCATACTGACAAAAGATAATTTTGGGTTTTAGGAGCTCCGAAATGCACACAGTGAACAGCTCATGGGAATCCGCCGGGAAGAGGAGATGGAAATGTCTGATGATGACAGTGGTGACAATCCCAGTAAAAAGCTGAGAGTAGATGATTCAGGTAAAGTCAAACCCCTCTATAATGTCAAGTATATACAAGTGTTGTTTTATTAAAAGCAAACAAATACTTATATATGAGAAGTGACATGTTAATATCTGATTAGATAAGACAGTATCTTATTTTAAACCCTCACAAATTATTTATTTGAATGATGCAAGCTGTCTCTATGAGGTGTCTGTTACCTGCTATGTTCTATAATGATGAAAATTCTCCAGTTCTGCCCTTACCTGGAAGCGTTTTTTTCTTTACTGCACTCTCTGCAGTCTTGCATGACATTATTTCATTCCATCATTGTAACAATGTCTTATTATGAGACCAGTTGAATTTATGCTTTGGTCAGTATTCTCTAAGCCTTACCCTTCTTTTCAACGAGGACATAATAATCTCTAATCTCTATAACAAATGCGCCATACCATTTTAACTGAGGGTTTTTAGTCACATACTGCACTTCTAAGGGTACCTATTTCACAATATGGTACTGCGTTCTGCATGAATTGACACTCATTAGATAGGTATCAGGGATGAAAGAACAAGGGGGCATGTAATGTGAATAAAGAAAAGGAACTTTTTCAGCCTTCTACAGATACACTGCTATCCAGGGTGGACACCAAGGGGTAGCTCAGAAGCTACCTGAGTTACTAACTGGTAACATGATCCGAATGGACGATTTGCTCTATTTCTTATCATTGGCTAATAAATTTGTGAGTAGCTAACAAGGGTTTACTTGTTTAGATGCTTATCTACAGAGAGAAAATTTACAGGAGCTGAAGCCAAAGCTTGACTGGAAACTGCCAGCCAGCAGTGAACTTTAAGGAAAATAAAGAAGGAAGGAGTAATATGGAAAGAAACTGAGAGTCTCCATTAGGATAATTCTAATCTAATCCTTTGCATACAGGTACCATATTAAGAAAGGAAAGAATTTCATCCATTAAACTGTTTCAAGTCCTATTATGCTAGTCAAAAAGTGTGAATTCAAGCTTACATAGAGAAGAACTCTTTGGCTCCTCCTGTGACAAGATGCTCTGTGAGGTGAAAAGACTCCAGAAGTAAAGACCAAAGGAGGGAGTGTCATCCTAGCAAAGAATTTTTTACTGTGACATCTCTCTTGAAGGGAGATTTAATATTCTTCCTGGAAGAAAAATGCAAAAATAAAATCTGTAAAGGGTGGCCTTAATTTTTGCTTGGATAATTGTGTGGATTTGGATTTTCCAGACAACACTAAGAAGGTTTTTGGAGCTGAGACAGTAGGTCACTGCAGTCAGCAATTTTTATGACTGTATAATCATCTTACCTTAGCTGTGTCCACTCTTACGGAAGAAAGTCATTAGAATTAACAACAGGAAAGCAGAGCCAGAAATACCTACAGCCTGCATGCCAGAAGAGGAGCAACAATGTTTTGAACTGTCACACCCATCAATACAGCCAGGTTTAACATATGCATTCTTAGGGCTACGCTGGTCATTCCTTTTGTAGCATCACAAATTGGAAAGTGTGTTTGGTTTTCTTGCATGAAAAAAGACATTTCTATCAAAAACTTTGATATGTGAGATTTCTACAGCATTCCATCCAAAATAATTTCAGTATTTTTACTGTTACAGTGTGAGCACTTGAGTGATAAAAGTAGCAAACCCACTACTATGTAGCATTCTAAATCAAAATTTAGCTATATGAATCCATTTGAGTACTTGTCCATCATTGTTCATTGTACCATTCATCATCCTCTTGATCTCTGTGGAGTTGATCCATCCTGCTGCATATGTAGTCATCCAGTTCTAAAACTAATGTTATAGCTTTCTTCTTTCAACACTACACTCTCAACTAAAGAAGGGCATTTGATTCTTCTGTCAATGACAATAGAGGAAAATTGGAGTTAAAACACAGGAGTTATTGGGTAGAAAACATTGGTAAATGAAAATAAACTGAGATAAGGACTTTTTTTTACTATTATTTTTATGTACAGAAAAATGATTTTTCCTTCCTTCTCTTGGCATTTTTTCAAAGTTACTATTTGTATTAGCTGCCTTCTCTTTTTTTTTTTTTTTTCTGTCTTTTTGAGTATGTCATTTCAGAACTACTGCTTTTACTAACTGGAGTGGCTATTTGTAATGACAGTAACCTCTGTTCTACAAAGAATGTCTTTTAAAGAATCTTTTATCACAAAGAAACAATTCTACACAGTAAGAAAATGTAGGCACTCTATTTTTAGCCCCTTTTCTTAAAATGTTAGTCTAAATACTTAATCATGGGAAGAGCAAGGCTTGAATAACATGAAGAAGGTATTGTGCCTCTTCAATTCAAGTACAGCACGCACACATGACGGTTTAAAAGTCTAAATCTGAAAGTGAGTGAAGCAATGAGACACGATGAATTGATTTGGATGGTTCCAGAGCTCTGGACTGCCTGTTCTGCCATTCCAACAATATTCTTGAGGACATTATTTTTCAGCCTGCCCTTCTTGACCGTGAGAACAAGACTTCAGGGAAGTTATCATCCCCAAAGCTATAACAAGTAACAGAGATTCCCCCAGGCTTCAATATCTGTGTCAGGTCTTTTTTCACTGTTTCCCTGGTTAAGTAACCCCTAGTACTAGAAGGCTTAATTAATTCAACAATTTAGAATGGGTTCTAAGGCCTCATTCTATCTTCTTAAAATGTAGTTTCAGGAGTCTCTCAGCATAATTTCTTCTGCGTATGTCACATCTTCTCACAGCTAGACTGGGACTGGTTAGAATGAAAACTGTCCTCTAGGATATCTGAAGAGAAACCTATTCATAACCTTGAGAAAAAGAGGGTGGATTTCAGCCCCAACATTTCAAAATGCAGTGCAACACCTCTAAGCCCTGAGGCTGGGAAAAAGTACTTCAGTATCTGAATGCTTATCCAGAGTTACTGGACTTTGGGTTTCAGAGTGTTGTGGTTTAACCTAGCTGGCAACGAAGTATGACTCAGCTGCTCATTCAATCCCCCAGCCCACTGAAATGGGGAGGAGAATCAGAAAAAAATAATAACTTGTGGGTTGAGATAAGAACAGTTTAATAATGGAACAAAATGTAACAACAAGAACAACAACAGTAGTAGCAGTAGTAGTAGTAGTAGTAGTAGTAGTAGTAGTAGTAGTAGTAGTAATGAAAAGGAGAGAGAGATGGATATAAAACCCAAGAGAAAGAAGTGATGCAAAATACCGCTGCTCACCACCTGCTGACCGATGCCCAGCCACCTGTCCCCAGCAGCAATTTGCCCCTTCTGATGAACTACCCTCAATTTATATACTGAGCAGACCAGTAACTCTGTGATATGGAATATTCACATGACTAATTTGGGTCACTTGTCCTTGCTATGAGCCTTCACGGCTTCTTGTGCACCGCCTCACTGGCAGAGCATCAGAAACTGAAAAGTTCTTGGTTTAGAGTAAGCACTATTTAGCAGCAACTAAAAATCAGTGTATTATCAACATTATTCTCATACTAAATCCAAAACACAGCACTGTGCCAGCTACTAGGAAAAAAATTAACTCTCCCAGCTGAAACACAGAGGAATGTTATGGGTAGCTGAGGCTTTACTACACAGTAAGATCTGAGGATTTGGGGTAGAAGGTGAAAGAGCTATTGCTAAGAATCATTTGCATTTTACTTCAAGTCCTGCTAGATATTAAGTCATGTAAGTGATCAAGTCACAGCACCTATTAGAAATCTGTTAATTACAGTTTGTTTGGGAAGATTTGGTCTTGCAGCAATGCAGAGCAACGCAATAGGAACTTGTGGCAAAGTGTGTAACTCCTTTCTAGACTCAAATCCTCTTCTTTAACCTGCTTCTCCTAGTCATTTATTAACTTGATTTACTGATATCAGTGACTTGGAGAAAGAGTTGGAATGAGAACTGGGACCTCCAGTCTCCTAAACCTGTCTTCTACCCTCTAGTCCATATTTCAGGGCTTTGTCATTGCCTCCTGCACAAAGACCTTCTGCTAATCCAGGTGTTTTACCCGTCATTCTCCCCAGGTTTAATCAGTACCCTACTTTTTCGTGTGCAAGTTGAATCTTCAAGGAAAAGGAAGGCTTCGCTACTTGTTGGTTATGTTGGAAAGCCTCTCAAACTGCTGCAAGGACACCCCAAGGAACCCCCTAGGAAATCCAATAAGATGGTTGAACTGTGCTTGGTTTATAGGAAATCTGCATAGTTTCACAGACTAAAGGTCCTTTGCATTACAAGGAAAGCTGGCACAAGGCTGACCTGAGACTGAGTGAATCTCACCTGCAGGATCAACTATTACTTTAGAATCTCCTTTAATTTTTGGGGGTTTTTTTTCAAAATTCAGCCTTTAAATAGTGATTTTTCTGCAATGTGGATTTTGGAGTTTGAAAGGGACAAGAGGATTGCTGAAGTAAAGCTGGGAGATTGCTAAGAAAAAAATAATAATGATGATTGGCAACCCAGTTAATATATTTTAAAGTCAAGGCGCAGCTACTGAAGCGTTAGCTCAAGGGACAAAAAGGAGATTCAGTGCTAGAGTCTAGAGGATATACAAAAAGCTTCAGAATGATCAGGATTTATGGATGCTTCTTCTCCCACCTGCTGGCATGGGAGAAAGGAATCACATGCAAAAGCCTCCAAAGTAATTTTAAGAATTAGTGAAGATGTGTGTTGTAGAGAAGAGCTGAAGTTTGGTTGATGCCTAGAAGGCACCTGTAATTCTACTGTAAGGGGAGGTGGGTTAATCTCTTCCTTTTGCAGTTCACAACAATGTGCCATTAATTCTAGCAACTCCAACTTCAGACTGCAGCTGGCACTGTGGAAAAGAACAAAATGCACTGTGCTTGCAGTAAGAATAGTTATCTGGGATCCCAGAGCTCTAGGCCAAATCCGAGCTTCACTACATGTCTCCTGCCTGGACTAATCATTGAACTTCTGTTATCTCAGTTCTCTATTATCAGATGGAGAAAACGATTCTTCGTTTCATTCAGCCACTGACTGCTCTGTCCAGGTGAATAAGTTTCTTGGTACAGGGCTCTCTCCAGCTCAACAAACTTGCAATAGCCTACTCATTGGACCCCTGGAGCATTTCACCACCGTTATATTAGCTGTTATGAAGTAGCTTAATAACATCACAGGAACTGTGCACAAATAATAAATTGCAAGTTATGTAGTACAAACCCACTTTGAACATGTAAGATCGCTGCTGCTTTGCAAGTTAGGAAGGACATGCTCTATGACAGGATTGTGAAACATGCCTAAAATAGGTGTCAAACATTGAAGCTTTTCTCTCTTGAATTAAAGATCTGGTAGCCTGGATCTTTTAATGCTCTCCTGAACTGATCTGTCCTGTTTGCAGCATCAGCTAAGTCACTTGTCGTAAGAAACAGGCTGAATAGTGGGTAGTCCATCTCACAAAAAGTATAAGGCCTTGTGAAAGTCAGTATTTGAAAATCGCACCTTGGTCCACACAGCATAAAACAGACTTTGGGATATTGTTTGTAAGCCTATCTTGAAAGTTGCAAGCCTGGCAAGTTTTCAAGGAAAGCCTGAAACAACACCAAAGTGATCTGTGTGATGCTTATTCATCTTTTCTCTGGAATTTAATCCTCATTTTTCTTTCTCTAAGTCTTTTGTGAATGCAATGATGCACACATGGAATAGAAACTGTGTCTTATAGGTGGATTAAACTGGTAGGAAAGCTTTATACGGATTGTTAAAACTTTGAATAGAAATTTCTGAGCCCCAGCTGTGTGGAGCTGAGCTTTCTCTTTCTTTTTTTCCAACTTGATAAGTGTCAAGGCACTTGGTGTCAGATCATCATCTTCCTCCTATCGCAGTCATCAGATATTTCTCCCTTCCCTTCTTGTAAGTGTAACCTTTTGGGTTTATGGGAGATTTTGTTTTAAACAAGAGCCTGATTTATTTTTCTGTTATTACCTCTCCATCTCATAGCTTTCTGGTGTCAGATATTGTGAAAGTGATATTGGTATTTAACAAACCCATAATTTGCCGATTTTAATTGTAAACACTTATTGATAAAGATAACATAAAATAACAAAATGTATTTGCTTTAAAAATTAATGGGCTAGCATAGGTTTTTTTCCCTTAAATAAATTGGTACCATTTCAAAGCCATCAGCTGCTGGTGTCATAATCAGCCCTGATAAGCATAGAAAGACATATGAAGAGGAAAGTAAACCCTGTTAATAGAAGCTATTAACCAGGTTTTAGAAGCAATCTCAAAGAAAAGAAGGCATTTAAAATGTGAAGCTCTGAATTGTCACTGTACTGACACAGTCCTCTCTCTGTCCAGAGAAGACAGCTGAACAACCCCTTTGAGCTCTGTGAGCAGAGTAACTTCCCTTTGAATGGAAATGCTTTGGCCTAGCAGACAATCAGCTTTGCTCCCTGGGACCATCAGGGATATCACTAGAAAGCAGCACAAGATGATTATTCTCTCTGTGCTGGGGAAAGTCTTGCTCTAGTGTCTTCCACATTATGCCAGTTCAGAGCTGTTATCATCAGGCAGGCTCCAATTTTGTGCCATAAAATGCATTCCATTTTTCCCACAGCTTTTACAAAAACAGGCTGAAGTTCAGGAAGCATGTAGGCAGGGGTCTAATTTTATGCCCCTAGTTTTAAGTCCATTTGGCTCTAATAGTGCTTCTCGTGCAGCTGAATTTAAGAGAAAAATCCTGATGAATCAGGGCTGAGTGTAGTTGCCCAGCCTGTCTTTCCTGGGGAATAAAAACAGCCTCCTCCTGTCCCAGGTACTGGGCCAGTTCCTCTGGATCATGTACAACACATAGACTCTGGGATGAACATCTATGCGGTCCTGTGGACGCAGCAGTGAAGGAGTTAATCTAACTTCAAATTCTAGAGGAAACAGATGCTTCAAAGGCATTTTCCTATCATGAGGTTTAGGAGGATGTCCTGTTTACTATGAAACAAGTTTGTTGCACTTTGATGCTTTTCAACTGCCAGAAATACTATTATCTAGATTACATTTTATCATATTTTCTGGGTATTTCATACTGATAAGATTTTATGCAGGATCATTACATGTGAGAATAGATTTAATCCTGTTTTTAGTAAGCTTTAAGGACACTGAGGGATTATTTATGTAATAAGATGCAAAGTTGCTATGGAAAATGCTATAGCAACCTAACATCTTCACAAAACCAAGCAGGCACTTGTGACAGCAATCTAAATTTACATTTATTTTAGTGTTATTTTATTGACATTCTTAGTGTCTCATTTTGACAGCATGTTAAAATATGTTTTGCATTCATGCTAGAACAAAATTAACAGCATGTTGTTGGAATGAAGATGATGCTTATAATTTTTGGAGATAATTTAAGCATATTTCATTTTGTGTAAATAGCATTAATATAATAGTGAAAAGATTCAGGTGCATCCTATCTGTTTGTAATAGAGAAAACAATGCATATTGGAAGTAATATTTTACAAGTCAGTGAAAGCTAAACTGCTTTTATTTGCTTTATATCAGAATGAAAATATTTTAAAGAAAGAAATTATTTTGTTATTAGAATTTATTTCAAATCCTATATCTTTTATTATAACTTTCCCAGTTCAGGATACAGGCTATAATTTTTCATTAGGTTTCATAAAGCAGGGCATCATTTCTGAATGTGTAAACTTACAGTTTGATAGGGGATTGCCCTACTTAAATGGGACTTTTGTAAAATATAGGATAAAAATACACATTGCCCCTTAGGAGGTTAAATAAAAAGGGAAAGAATAAACAAACACAAAGTGATGAAACAGTCTGAACTCTGTCCTCTGCTCATTGCAGTTAATAATGAAACTCGTATTGACTTCAATGGAAGCAGAAGCAAGCTCTGTATATTGATTTTCTCCATCCCCCTCCATTAAGAATCCTGAAGTGCGGCTGTAACATTGTTGAAGTGGGATGTTGGCAGCAAAATCGATAAAAGACAATATTAGAACATATGCTGTTTTCAGCTTCCTCACAATCTGATATAGCTGGTATTAGCATTCTTCTCCAAATTACCTTTCATGCTTTCTATAAAGTGACCTTCCTTATAGCGCCCTCTCCAAAATAAAACTTTTGTGCTTTTTCTTTCGTATTTGGTCTTCAAGAGAATGAGCCCTATTTATAACAGTGAAGGCAGTTGATTCTGAACAGAGTACAATGAACGGATTCCTTCAAGAGTGACTTTAGCCTAACACTATTTCTGACCTCCAAGAAGTCTTTGAAAAACTCTCTGAAAGATCATTTCTATTAGTGTTTAAACTAAGATCTTGATTTTAGGTTTTCTCAACTGCACTGCCCTTTACACCCTGTTGTTTTTAGAAGCCATTTTCACCCCAGCACATTAGAGAAGCTTGCAGATACTGCTTGAGGTGGAGATTTAGGAGCCTTCTTATCCATCATTATATCCAAGCATCATCAGCCATTTCTAACATGTCAGATAAGATAATGATCAGAAAGCAGAGTTTTTGCAATATCAGTACAAGCATCTAAGCTCATAACTGCAGGTTTAGGGAGTGTCATTATGTCATGAGACATGCAAGGCTGGCTGAAGCTTCCAAAGCATTAAAAGCTTCCTTTTCAAAGCATGAAGCTTCTTTCTTGTGTGTCCAGCTGACTGGCAGTCTGTGACATGGTTGCATGCCAGGAGTAAAAAACACACACAGCAGAATTTGTTCTTGAAGTTGGGTGGCCACAGACATTCCCAAACTACTGCTAATTAGTGATGCCATTTTACTTTGGTGAATGAATCTTAGATTCAGAGGAGCTTCAGGATATCCTGCTCTTTTGTTTAGGTTTAAAAGCCATCTCAAGAAAATAAGCTTCTTGCTTATGACACATATCCGTAGTATAGCATTTTTGTGACCAGTATGTTGTAGGATTTGGTGAAGTTGAAAGCCAAGTGGATTCAAAGCTGCTTGGAGGTGAGTGATCTTCTTTTAGTCTTACTTGGATTTAGATTCATGGCAGAGAGAAGAGAAAACAAAGAACTGTCCTCTAGGATTTGAAATGACAGACTAAAGAACTAGATAACATACCATTTTATTCCAGTTCTCTGGTTAATTTCAGCATGTGACTCCTTGAACACCAGCATAGAGACAAGTGGTTCATTTTGTTGGTGGTGTTTTTTGGTTTTGTTTTGTGGTTTTTTTTTTAATTAGGAATTCTAATTGCTTTTTTTTGTTGTTTGTCCTTCAATGGGCAAAATAGTTTGCAGTGGTTTTGTTTATTTATTCATCCTTCCAAATATTTGATGAATTGCACATTTCATAAAGTGCAAGAATTTTGCAAGCACTTGTATCTGGTGATTGCTGAGCTGCTTCTACAGTTGCCAAGTGCCCACCTCACGTATCATCCTCATATCTCTCTGAAGATACTTGGGTGGTTGCTAGTTCATAACACGTTTCTTCATTGCTTCTTTGTCATGTGTCAGATACAGACTGTCTTCCCTCTTAAATTTGTCTGAGCTCTGGAGACGTGAGCATTTTTAACTGTCAAGGAAGAACATGATAAAAAGCAATAGCTCTCCTTATGTTGTTCTATTATGAGATAGTCCTATCTGTCTCATCATGTTTTGTCAAAAGATTTTGAGATGTCTGTGCTGTTAGACCTTGATCCCACAAGATACTCCCTGCTGGTCAGTGTTTTCTGAAAGGCCCAGAAGTAGGTAACTAAGCTCTCTAACTAACCCTCTCATCTGCAAGTTTGCAACACATTTGATTTGTCAGAAGCTGAGAAAATTCCTACTAAACGTGTTAAATTGCGGAAAAGCACAGTGGTCTCTACTTGCATATACTGCACATCCTGAAGGCAGAATGGAGGGGAGAAAAGGAGATTTTGGCTTGCAGATACAGCTCCGATCACCCTTCCATTCACGTAAGGGATAAATAGCTCCAGAAATGTTGTCTCTGAATGTAAGAGTCAAAAAATTAGAAGCTTCATGCCATCATTTGCTTATGTCTTCTAAGGAATAAAGGGGTAAAAATGTATTCTCGTATTTAAGATCCATTTTTATCTAAGGTGGATGGAAGTAACTGAGCAAGTATTTCAGTATTATGCACAATTTTAAAGGAATAATTAACTCAGCCCTCCAATTCAGTACAAGATCAGAGAGATAGCTGGATAAATGCTCTCCTGCAATTTAAGGTGCAGTAGAATTTTGTACAAAAGTGGTTTATTCTCAACATTTATAGAAAGCACTTTACATTTATGAACAAAATTTTCCTATTATAAATCAGAACAATTCAAACCACCACAGTCATTTAAACCACTCCCATCAGCCCTTTCTTCCTAATGAATGTGACAAACTGAGGGATTCATATGCACACTGTCAAGTTTGTTTCCAAGTAGCAATGGCATTTTCTTCATAAATCCTACCGATTTTTTTTTTTGAGTTGTTGCAGGGGTACTGGACCTGAATGCAATTCCTAGTTCAAATGCCAGCAGCAGTGATGCAGCCATGCATCTTGTAAATGCCAGTATTTATTGTTGAAGTCTGAGTAAAAATATAGCAAGCATTTTGACTCCTGAGAAATAGCCATCAGTGGGCCACCTATGTAAAATAATGCTTAAATATCCCAAGTGATTTATGTATCATATGTACACACATACATACAATCAATTTATGCAATATATATAAGATGAACATAGCATATGAAACAGCATTCATCAGCATCTCTTCTGCTATGCAGAGTTCAAATGTCTGTACCCTCAGTTGCAAAACACCATTAATACAAACAACATTTTTCATTACTGATGCGGGAAATGGTCATCAATGCCACTTGATATCTCCCTAGTAAGCAGCACTTTTCTTATTTGAGTGAACATATTCCTTCACCTTCGAGACTAAGATTTCCTCTGTTCATTTTTAGTGTTACAGAAACACAGTAATTTTTTTAATATTGATTAGAGGAAAAAGCAACTTCTTTGCTAGAATCTTTAAAGCACAGTCTCTGTAAAAGTGCTGTAATAGTCCTATTTCTCAATTAGGAAAAAAAGTAGAACCAGTAAAAGATATTCAATACTTGATTAATTGTATTTAACTGAGCAGCAGTTATCAGTGAACATAAAGTATCAGAAAAATTCACCTCATCACAAATCAAATACACTAATAAGCAGAGAAAAGAAGTGGTTTTACTGAATTTTGAAAATATCTGAGAATTGCATGTATTTTTGATCACTTATATGCCTATATGTTCCTGTGATGGCTTTCTTCCTAACCAACTCAACTAAAGGCCACCCATCATAGCTGTTTGTGCAAAGCCAACTCTTCTCTTTCCTGTCTCAACTTATATACACAC
The DNA here is from genome assembly GCF_009829145.1 of Chiroxiphia lanceolata. Classification (NCBI taxonomy): domain Eukaryota; kingdom Metazoa; phylum Chordata; class Aves; order Passeriformes; family Pipridae; genus Chiroxiphia; species Chiroxiphia lanceolata. The sequence continues at coordinate 59,796,493 of NC_045638.1, forward strand.
CAAGTCAGTTGGGCTTAGTACATATCATGGGTGGCAGTAGAAGAAGTGCAGCCCAAAATGTAGAGTTTAAAAGGGACCTTTGCTTTAAAGAGGTAACCTGGAGAAACTGGTCTCAATGGGGCAGACTAGCTAGCAACTGTCAAAATATCATTTACAAGCTATGTAGATTCCTGTTCTCCGAAGAGATGCTGTCAAGTAAAATAGACCTAAAATGTATCAGGCTTTGATGCTATTGTAACAAGGTAGTCTCTTCCAAATTCTAAATATTCCTCTCAGTAACGTGATGTGATATCTTTGTAGGAAAAGTACAAAACAGCTAGTGCTGCAATTTACCTGGGTAAGTGGGAATTACAAATGAACAACTAGATGGACTCATACATTAAGAGCTGACTGAACAGAACCAGTACAGAGGTAAAAGAGAGGAAGATATAAAGACAGGGGTAGAAAGATTGGCTTAAAGAGGGAAATTAGCCTTCCATCTTTGCAGCTATTTGGAGGAAGTTGGATCATTGTTTTCTGCAGCCATGAGATCTAGATCAATATTCCCAAACTGATCACTGGAGTCAATAATCACTTGCAAGACTGTAGTAAGTAATCTACATCTTTATTCCTTGGATGGGCTAAAACAGCAAGATTAAATTGCCTTGCTAGTGTTTTTAATTAAAAGTCAGTTTATGAGAGCATGGTGAAATAGGAAGAGCCAATACTGATCCACAGTCTAGAAAGTTTGCAAGCTACTATTCCAGAAACTTAAAGCAGAGGTTTTCGGTTAATGATCTCTCTAGGGCTTTAAATAAAAAGTCAGATATCATGGGACTCATCATAACACCACAGGAGTTGGTGGCAGTGCTCTCTGGGGAATTTTTAGTCCACTGCAGAATGAGTATTTGCCTACAATTTTTGTTACTCGTCCCAGCTGGACAATAATCAGCCCTCCCTTTCCTTACACCTTCTCTGCTATTTGCAAAGAGATATGCTTCATTACACAAGAAATAATAAGCCTTCATAAATTACTAGTGAGCCACATGTGGAGCAAACCTCGGAAAGAGCAGTGATATTGCTGATGTCTTCTAAACAGGAAGAAGTTTTATAAACTTAGAAAATCTCTCTTCGGACAAATGGCGTGATTTCTCAAATGTGACAGAGATCTATACTGGATGGGATGGATAAATGCCATGGTCTGAGGGGGGATGGGGCCGTGACACAGCACGGATGGGTCCGGAGACAAGGTAGGGGTGCAGATGGAATCTTTTATTGAGGCGTGCAGGGGATTTTTTTATCAGTTCAGGCGGGGAAAGTGCCAGAACATGGGGTGGAGCATGAGACAGACAAACAGGGGAACAAATCGGGATAGGGACACATGCAAAAGGAGAAGGAATGTGGGAGGAGCCGGAGAAGGAAAGGGCAAATGGTGGGTGCCTCCTCTTTGCAGCTTCTCCGGCCAATCAGAGAGGGGAGCGGGGAAGCAGGGAGCAGGGAAGCAGGCGTGCCTGGGCACGCCCGGGAAATATAAACATAGGGGCAACACACAGTGTGTATATTTATAAGCACATAAAAACTGTAAAGTCCGTATAATAAAGTCCTGTCAATTGCTGTATGTCTTCCTGCATACCTGGAACTGCTCCCATCCTGAATCTTGCTCCTTCACAGATAAAATTGCAGTTAAAACGTGATGCAGCTTTTCATAGAATCGTAGTCACAGAATCATAGAATGGCTTATGTTGGAAGCTATCTTAAAGACCATCTAATTCCAACCCACCTGCCATGGGCAGGAACATCTGTCACTATATCAGGCTGCTCAAAGCCCCATCCAATCTGACCTTCAACGCTTCCGGGGATGGGGCACCCACGACTTCTCTAGGCAACTTGTTCCAGTACCTCACCACCCTCACAGTAAAGAATTTCTTCCTGATATCTAATCTAGATCTTCTTTTCATTTGAAGCCATTCTCCCTTGTCTTGTCACTACGTGCTCTTTTAAATAGTCATTCTTCATCTTTCTCATAGGCTTTCTTCCTTTTTTTTCTTTCCTTTTTTTTCCTTCTTTTTTTCTTTTTTTTTTTTTTTTTTAGCAGCATACTTCCATTTACTAATTGTTTGCCAGCAAGTTTTATGTGAATAGGAAGCCTGAAAATAATTCTCGTAAGTATTCAATTTGAACATCTGGTATCATCATGAGTGTAACTGGTATAATGAGCTTCTCTGCATTGAACTTGGGCTGCATGGTAAGGGAAGGACTTTGAAGCGACTGCACCTGAATAAAATGGGTTTTACGAAAGAGTAAATCTCTCTCTCAGTGTGTGGGGCCTAACTCCCACTAACATTAATGACAATAAACCCTCCTCGTATAGGATAATTAGTGCCCTCAGAGTTTAAATTTGCAGGTACTGAGACATTCAAGTGAAGTGTGCTTAGCATTTGAAAATAATGTGGAAATTACTTCATTGTTTGGTTACATTATGTCTGAAGGGGGAAAGAAAAAACTGTTCGTGGCTAGGTTAGCTTGTAATTGCCCCAAATTATTTATTTTTATACAATTCTAATTCTGGTTTTAGAGTTCATTCAGGATAGTTAGCTAGCTGTTTTCAAGCTTTAACCAAAGGGTGTTTTTTTTTAAAAAAAGTCAAGTGGCATAGTCTATTTTTGTCAAAACAAGAGAAACAATTTGTTAAAGAATGCAATACAGGAACAATGTTGCTTTTATCTTCTAATATCAGACATAGTTCTACGCACTCATCACTGGCATCTGAGCACTGTTTATGCTGGTGATCAGGTATTTAATAACTGTCTGTAAAGAAAAGAAAGTGTCCTCTGGGAACTCAAGGCAGTGGATTAAAACCACTTTAGGTATTGGATGACTCAGGATCCTGACATTGTTGTAAAGTGGGCTGAGAAGATGCTTCAAAGTGACCAAGGTGTACCTTAGTCTTACTCTTCTAGAAAGCTTCTTTGAAGATCCCATCATAGTTGCTTTCCCAAATGCCTTTGAACTGTGTACAGAGCACATCTAACTTAAACCTATTCTCAGTTTAGTTTTTATGGTAGTGTTTACAAAAGTTATGTGTGAGATACATGGATCTATAGCTGGGCAGTTACAGATAATAATGGCCTCGACTCATTCTGCCAGGAGTTGACAACTATTAGAGAATACAGAGAGTGAGTCAGCTGTGGCAGTTAACATTTCTCAAAGTTGCTCAGTGTGTCCCTCCACCTCAAAGGCCATCCAGCTTGCCATCTGCAAGGAGGGCTTCCTTTCCACCACCTCACAGACCTCCTACAAACCCAACCTTCCCACACACATCAAGAGGTGTGTGGCATCCCCTCACACACACCCTGCCACTGCGTGATCATAATGGGATCCTCTGACTGTAGCACAAAATTAAACTTCCTGTGGGCTGGAGCACTAAGTAGAGCCTTATAGAGTGAAAATGAATGAGGGTCCAGTGGTCCCATCTAGTTATAATCATAGAATTATAGAATGGTTTGTGATAGAAGGGACTTCAAAGATCATCTAGTTCCAAACCCCCTGCCATGGGCAGTGATGCCACTCACTGTATCTCCTAGGACCATCCACACTATATTTCTGCAAAGATCACCTTCCTTACCAATGACAAATGCCATTATTGCATAACTTACCCTGTTTTCTACAGCATTAAAACACAATTCATGCCCTTCCAGGTCCTCCAGAAACAATTTTCATTGCTGATTTTCCCCTGGTTGTACTGCTTCACAGTTCACCTATTTGGAAAACAAGCAGGCTAGCTAGAGGCCAGGGATAAGTTTTATTGTTTGTATTTATAGTTGTGAACTTTGTGTCCTTATTTCTCTCTACTCACATTTGTTCAGTCCCTCAAACTGAAAACTCTTTGAAGAAGTAGTTGGGTCTTGCAAGATGGCTTTATTTGATATTGAAAATGCTCTGCAATGGGAGTGATGAAAAAAATTACCATAATATCCATTATTTTGACAGGTTTTGATGCTTTTCTTGTTGATGTTATCAAAAGGAGCATTATTTACAAGTCAGGAAATCAGGGTAATGGCTTTAGTAGAACTCACATGTCAGGAAGGTTTGGGAGTGTGCTCTTTCTTTGATTTCATCCACCTCACTATATCAATACACCAGCTAAAGTTCAAAAACTCTGAAAAATTCTGCTGAAGAGATTAGTCTGAAGGCAGACAAACATTAGAGAAGTTCTCATTTTTATGATCTATTTCTATACAAATATAGAAGAATCTATAGAAAATAAAATCTATAGAAAAATTTCTGCTAGGAGGACCTACAGAAAGCCTGTGCTCTGAATTTACAGGCAGGTTTTCTGTTGCTGTTTTTAGTGTTTGCTCATTTGTTTTTCAGATACTACTTTCAGATTTCTTCAGACTCTTGATATAACCTACTGCCTATGCTTTTAAACTCAGCGTGTCCCCAGTATATGAATTAGTAGACTGTCATTTATGTTAACTGTAATGTTATTAGGGCATCATCTAATGATAAATACACGGTGTAGGTGTGCATTACTAGAACTGGTAGAAAATTCTGAATTCTCCCTAATATCCTCAATAAATACATACATTCAGAGATGTGGGGTGTTAACTTTATTTCCTGGACGCTATGACATGATGTGGGTCATAAAAGAGTATAATTACCTTGTATCACCTGTGAAAACTTACTCTACTTTGGCTCCAGTGGATGTTATTATGTATTAGTTTAAATGTAGTCACTAAGTACCAGCTAAAAGTAAAAGGTACAGATCAGTACTAGTCAAAAAGAAAGCACTCTCCTAAATATCCAAGACAGATGCCCTGGAAAAATAAAGTTAATTGCTTGTTTCTTCTGAGACATCCTTAATGGGCATGCCCTTAGACTTCAGTGGATTTCTCATCACCCAGCCACTTCTTGTTTTAAAAATAGTGTCGTTTTGATTTGGATGTAGCCTAGGACCACTGAAGGGAGTCTATCTTGCAACTGAGGCTGTTGCCAAATTGTATATAACACTTCTACCCCAGCACAAAAAATTCACACTAACTTCTTGGACGTCTTTGAAATATCAGTGGGAAGGTTTTCCCCACTTATATATGTCTCATCTTCCTTCAGCTGCTTCTCTGAGGCTGGCAGGTATCATTTTGCATCCCTCAGTGAAAATGCTGTAAAGCAAATATTGAGCTGATTTCCAGCTGTGTTTGTTTAGATAGGAATATTTTCTTCTACTTGCAGCACAGGCAGTTATTTGAGATTGTTGTCAGAGTTTTCTTTTGATATAGCTTCCTTGTATATAGTTCTTCTGTAAATGTTTTCAGCATTCATTGTCTTTTTGTCCTAAGATGCTTTTTAGCCTGCCTCACAGAGGGATTTTATAGATGAATATCTGAACTACTAAACTTAAAATGGCTTGAGATGAGCAAACTTGTTCTCTTTTTCAATTAAAACTACATTCATCAGCTTTGTCAATGCGCTCTTAGCAAAAATTTATGCAGAATTTGAAAAAGTTTACTTTTTAAAATGCAGATTCCCTCCCCTACAAATTCTCCTCTATTTTTATTTTAATATTAAATGAAGTGCCTTTTTTTATATATTACATAATAAATATAAATACAATATAATTAAAATAAATTATAGTAGGGTTTTATATAATAGATATTTGCTTGGAATCAAAGGAGACATTGATCTGAATTCAGAGTTATTTTAATCTTATTGCACTCAAACGTAAATATCTTAAACTTATAGTTATGTTAGGTCAAAACAAAGAATGTTTCTGATTTTGTTTGAAACAGTTACCCAGTGTTGAATAAGATGGACAGCCTGCATCAGATGTCTTTCTTTGACTTATTCTCCTTTTCTGCTAACCTTTCTGTCCACAAATGTTAGGAACCAACTATTTGTAGCTTTAAATTACATGTGTTTAATGTCATACCGTTTGTGGACTCTTATATATAATCAATTCATTTAAATCTTGTGACTATTTAATATTCTGTTACACTGTTGCTATATGTGTTGCATCTTCCTTATTTAAAGATATGTTTCTACCTGGGACACTGTTGTTAGTTGCTTACTATGAAAGGTTAGGAGGATCAGCTAAGTGTGTAATAATGTTGATAAGGCACTGTACACCTCAGAGAATCCTGCCTAATATTACAAACTTAGCTCTCCTGTATTCTTATTCTCCCACTTTAGGTTGTTTGGGATGTTTCCATTTTGTATTAAAATAGATTGTAGCACAGCCTTTGTCTTCTGGTCTCTGCAAAAAATAGTAGGGCACCATTCTTGGATGGAACTTCTTGGTAGCACTGCAATGTAATTGTTGTCATATAGGTTTTATTATGATATATTAAATATCATTTTTAAGTAGCATTTTTAATAATGGCCTTCAGAGGTGTGTCTCTAGGGGGTTTTAGCAGTATAAAAGCTGTATTGCATTCCTACAGGGAAAATGGATGGCTACCTTCATTGCTTCTGTGTATTGTGACTTGTTCAATTTGGAGGAGTTATTTTTTAAACTCTAATATGTTCGTTACTTGCAGCTTACTTGCTTTTGTGAGACATTGTGGCTCTTTTCGTTTCCTCTATTTTGCTGCCCCTGTACCAGGCATCTCTTTTTGTCTGTAGCTGCACTTAATAGCCTGAACTCACCTAGAAGAACGAAAAGGAGGAGGAGTTTTCCAGTTGAACTATATTGTGACCCAGAAAATAGTCAAGGAGCAGGTAGGGCAGTCTGAACCTCAGCTGAATCTGGGTCACAGTCCACATTTCACTGGGGAAATACAGAAGCCTTATGCCTTTCACCTGTACAGCTGCTCTCGTAAGTTTTTTAAGAACTGGAATAGATTATGGTAAGTTACTGCTCCTGAGCTGCTGTAAAAACGGTCTCTATTCCTGTTCTGAGAGCAGAAAGGTAGGCAGTTTCTAGATACAACTTAGTATTACATAAAAAAAAAAAAAAGGTTTAAATTTTGTGATAGTCAAATTGGTAGAAGAGAATACAAATGACAGAGAGACTTTGTCCTGTAGTGACAGAACAAGGGGAAACACTTATAAGCTGAAAGAGGACAGGTTTAGATTGGACATAAGGGAGAAATGTTTTAGGATATTTTAGGATGAGGGTGAGACACTGGCACGGGTTGCCCAGAGAAGTTAGGAGTGACCCATCCCTGAAAGTGTTCAAGGTCAGGTTGAATGGGACTTCAAACAACTTGATCTGGTGAAAGGTGTCCATAGCAGGTGAATTGTACTAGATCATCGTTAGAGGTCCATTCCAACACAAACTATTTAATTTTTACTTGACTTTTTGTTAGACTGAGGTTTCTATTTGCTTGGCCTCCTTTTTCTTGTTTTGTTTTTTTTTTTCTCCTTTCTTTTATTATAGCTTATTTGCTCTTATAAAGATAAAAAAATAAAAAACCCCTCTCATTCTCTTATTTGCCCATTGGACTCATCATTGCAATTTCTTAAGGGTAAATTTTGTCATGGAAGGATGATTGCATGCCTTTTAGAACAATTTAGTCTGATGTAGCAATACTGTTACTGTTGCTAAATCTTCCAGAGAGATTCTGTAAAATATCCAAATTAAGCGCAGTAACCAATCTATGTCTATATTTAACTAGTAGCTAACTGTACTTTATTTTGAATAATGCACTTGTACTATTTTAAAACTAGTAAAAATGATCTGAGATCAAGGTAGATTTGTCCTACCAAAGATAAAACATTTTTATTGCTATTGAAATATTGTGACATTCTATTTAAATGCTGGTATAATTTCACAAATGTGCTGAATCATGTTATCATGGGGAACAAGGGACTCTTATCTGTAGCAGGTCTAGTCAAGAGGTGCCTAAATGGAATTAATATGCAATTTCCTATAATTTGGAGTTTAATCATATTGCTGTTGTAGGTGGGCAAGAAAGAATTCTGTGATACCAAGTCTGAAATCATTTAATCAGGAATGTAAATCAGTTCTGTGCTTCACTTACTGAATGTTGATAGAATTGGCTAGAGTAGATTGTTGTTTTTTAATTACAGCTGCTCTGTAATGTTGTTGTGTTACCAGGTTCCAAGAAGGAAAATAGTACAGTATGGCAGTTTGCTATGCCAAATGACCACTGCTACTCCCAAGTATAAATACTACCAGGAGTGGGTTCTTCTGTGGGATGATAACCACATCCCTAATTAATGAATGCCACCCTTCCCTATATGCATTTATGTTCAGATAATTTATTTAAATAATGTTCCTACTACATGCTTTATAGCCTTCTGCCTTTTGCTACACAAATTTTAGCTTATATTGCAGACTGTGCAAGTCATTTGGCAAATGTAATTTCCATCTCTGCATACTAATCGATTTCTTCACAAACACCTGCTATCAGTTATGATAATAAAAATGCCATTCTAAATTGAAAAGGGGCCAAATGGAGCTTCCTAAGGAAATGACTTAAGTGTCTTTCAATGCCTTTAATGTAGTAATGTTCTTGTAGTGCCAACACGTTTTTTCAGCATTTGCATTTTATATAATTTTACTCTATTACATCATTTTCCTGTCTAAAGGGTTCCTTATAACTGTTGCTACGAAGTAGTTCATCACAAGGCTGGAGAGAAATATCTGTGTTTCCTCTCTCATGGGTCTAAATCCACCAGTTTTACATTTGGAAAATTCCTTAGCACAGGCCTGATTGGAACATCTGGCCACTATGCTAGTATAAATACTAAATGGCTGTATCAATTCCTATAACATCACTGGGAAAATGTTGTAAAGTTGGTTGGTGCCTTGCCCTTGAACCACATGCCAGTTCCTTCCTAAAATATAAACCTAAATTTAGCAGGCAGATTGCAAGTAGCATTTGAATTATCCGGGGTCACGTTATGGCTTCTTCCATCTCAAAAAATAACTTCCCAGCAACAGTCTTTGCCAGAACCTAATCATTTTCAGCTCTGCTGGGTCTTGTCTCAGCTCTAAAATGTCTCGCTGGCTTTCAGCTGTATTGTCATCTCCCCAGACAATGTCCTCTATATTATTTGTAAGGAAACAATCCGTTTTACTGATTTCTTCACATTTTCATTTTCTCTTAGCTCTAGCTGCCCAAGCATATGCGCTAAAGGAAGAGAACGATAGTCTGCGATGGCAGCTGGATGCTTATAGGAATGAAGTGGAGCTCCTGAAACAGGAGAAGGGACAGCTCTTTCGAACAGAAGAAAGCCTTACAAAGGACCAGCAGCTGCAGTTCCTACAGCAGACAATGCAAGGCATGCAGCAGGTATTGCTAAGGAAGAGAAGAACAGGTCTTCTAATTTAGGAAAGTGGTACCATGGGGCTGTGCTGTACTCAAGACTAAAATGTTAGGGACGTTAGATGGGGATATATTTAGGGATAGTCATTTTGGAAATTCGTAAACTGTAAACCCATTGATCATTCAAGAAACTTTCTTATGCTAGTTAGGAGAAAATTACTCTATTGCTCTCCTCACTTAACCCAATTGGCCCTAGTTTTGCACAAAAGTTAAAAATTTTGTCCAGTGTATCACAGTCAATGGTCTGTGATGCCTTCATTTGCATTCATCTGCATCTTTCTTTCTGCTCTTGTTTGAGGATGACTGAGATGCCTCCAGCTTGTCCAGACTACTCTGCTGCTGACTTGCAAATGGTTAGCAGCATCAGTGCTATCTCCTGAGCTCTTACATTTATGCTGACCCATGGACATAACCTCTTCATTCAGCCAGTTTTTTAAGTGGCTTAGTGCAGCAGCAAAGCTTTTTCTCTGACACCAATGAGAAACTGTAGTATGTCCCTGCAGGGGCAAGAGGTGTCAGTTTATCATAAGTATTATCCCCTATTTGTTAGTGTGCTCCTGACGTTGTGCTGGGCAAGTCTTGGCAAGTGTATCCAGACTGCTCCCACTGCTTTGTCTGACATCCACTGACACATGAGCAGCCCTCATTCAACATGCATGTGTACAGCATCTTCCCTGCCCAGGCACTAGTTCGGATGGTACATGGCAAAATGCAAGGTCAGTGGCTCACCGAAACACTGGATTGTGCTCCCATCTATAATGGAGCTTCTCTAGATGGCATTGCAGAAGTTAATTTTGCTTCCTTCGTCTGTCCCCTGAAGCTGCTCATGCATTCCTTGTCACCCCCCGTTATTAGGTTCCGGAAGGGGACAAACTGTACCCACTACTCGACTGTACTAAGCTGCTTTTGTATGACAAAACCCGAGAGATATTCATTGGCATATGAGCTGCCAATTGGGTTAGGAATTGCATGGCTATCACGGTACCCATTGAATCCAGCAAGTCTGCAAATCCCAGCTAACACCAAACAGCAGAGCACAAGACAACCCTACACATACATTTCTATGAACATAAGCCCTTTTAAGCCTGCAGAGTTTTACAAAATTAGGGTGATTTATTGTATAGTGGAATAATTCTGAACAAAATATTTAAAGCATAGAAAATAAATAATTGATAATTCAGGAATAAAATCTTTCCCAAACTTCAGAATTAAGTCAGAAATACTTGAGGTTTCCGTATGCTATAGATAAGTTTGAGGTCTGTTTGTAGTCTTATCCTTATATCAATGGATACTTAAATATCACTGGTTTTATTAAATTTAACATAGTATATATAAAAATTGTGCGATATTTCATCCTGGTGCTAATTCTCTATTAAAATTAGTGAAAAGTGGGCATAAAATACTACTAAATAAAAATGCTAGAGACCTAGCACCCATTTTGCATTATTATAGTTTCCTACCTAGGGTCTTGGATGAAGACCGATCAAGTCTGTAGAATATAAATAGATTTCTATTGAACCTCAAGCAAATGTTAAGAATGCAAATCAATAACAGCGACTCCGTTCACCTAGCCATGGACACTGTAGTCTCTATTCCTCTGAGAGTTTCTATGTTCGTGACAGTTCTGCTGTGAGGTTCTCAATTTTTCTAGTTTGCCATCTCAGGGTCAGACCTACTTACTCCCAATGGGATATAATTAGAGATGGCCCAAGGAGCTGGAGAAGACACTGCAGATAATCCAGTCTGACAATACGCTGAGGAGAGCAGCAACACAGAAGCACAGGAGGTGGAGTTCAGAATATTTGGTGGGAAATTATCAGTCAGTTAAGCAGCTGGATGATGGTTTTGGATTTCAATAATTAGCCATAGTCATGACATCCCGTAACCTTTGTGCTTTTCATGCAGTTCATGCATGAATATTTAGAAATAAACCTTTGATTTAGGTAGACTCAGTTTTATCTCAGCTTGGTTTTGTAAATGTTGAGAGATGACAACCTTAGCTGAAATCCATCAGTATAGCAGGTGCTCAGCATCTATGGAAATCAGTCTCACTATGAAATATTAAGTATATATCTGGGACTTGAATGTAAATAATTTAACAAGACCTGTATTCCCTTTTATCCTTTTGTATATATTAAAATTAATTTCAGACAAGGTAAACTGAATGCCATTGAATTCCTAAACCCTTCATATATGTCAGCATTAAAAAATATATTTCTCCTTTTCTCTTCATTTTCCCCCACTTTTTCTTACACTTCCTCTAACTCTGAAAACTAGAGAACAAGTGACTAGAGCTGCAGGCTGAAAAGCAGATTATCTGAGAAAAAGTGGATGCATTTTCAGAATCAAGACTTTTTTTGTAAATATATTTGATGCCAAACAGTAGCAAATAACACAACACCAATGTATTTTTAATGTACTTCTACCATCTGGATGTTTTTCAGGATTCTTTCCTACATTTGCAGGACTGATGAAATGAATGTTTATTTTCTTTTCCATCACTCCCACTGATCCAAAGTAGCATCAGCAAAATCACACAGATGTTCACTGATGAAGTATACCTTATGGGCCGTAGCAGTAACCTCCTTATTTACTGTGTCTAAAAAAAGAAAATCCTTTGGACTAATGACATTGAACTTACAGGGGTTTTAGTCAACTTCATCCATAAAACTGTGTCACAGTTTAATTTCATACACACTGTGAGATCTCAAACAAATGGAAATAATGTCTTGTATCCATGGTAACAAATGAGATACACTTTACCTGATTTTGAGATGGAAATTGAATTAACTTGTCATTGCTGCATAGGTGGTATTGCCTTCAATTTATTTCTATATGAGAACACACATACCAAGATGATCACTTCTTGAATGGCTCTTTTTCCAGCAGTGTTTGGTATTCTCTGACAAAGTCTGTATTAGAGAAAGGAAACACAAGAAAGGATGTTTTAGTTGTAACTATTTTTACAACACTTGACAGCACAGCTGTAAGAATTTTTTTTAGTCTTGTCTCTGTCTGAAATGTTTTACCAGATACATGACTATAGATAACACAGAAAATATCACCCCACAGTGTTGCTTAATTCTTGCAATTATAAGGCTCAATTTTCAGTGGATATGTAGTTTCTCCAAATTGTAACCAGTGAGTTTAGCGCATTCCATGTGGAATAGCAAGCAGAATTCTTTCAAAAAAAATTCCCAACAAAATCTTTCAGCCATTCCAAGAAAAAAGCAAGAAAAATATAATTTTATTGTATGTTGTCCATCAAATATGATTCTTGAGGAAATGCACTTGCCACCTTTATGCTTTCAAACAGGGGCTCAGCATTCGACAGTGAGTCTCTATTGAGTTAATGATGTGGTTTCCAGATCCTTTATAAAATCTGTCTGAAATTGATTATGTTAGCAAACCTTTGAAAAATGTTGGTTTGCCACATAGAAGATGACACTCATTAGCATATGTCCAAGTAAATTTTAGGTTTTTAGTGGTCATCCAGGGTTGTTCATGAACCGCTTCCATAGCACAGCCATCAGTGCAATGTTTTAAGCCTCAAGGTAGTCCTAAGTCTACAGAGCACGCTGTAGCATGGCTCTCTAATTTAACAAGTTAGCTCTACCTTTTTTGTCAGGCTTAACTGGCCAAGATACGGGGTTGTGCTTGCATAGCTGTACTGATTCCTAAACTGGTACTTCTGCCAATAGACTGTTAGTTCTGCATGGTACTTCATTGCATTATGGAAATGTATGATAACATTCTTTCCTCTCATAACTTCCTGAGCACGATGAGCTGAATTTAAGCTCCTGCAGGCAAGGGTGTCATCCAGAAATCCCCATTTAAATCATACCTCCGTCTATGCAAACTTCAGGAAATGTACACAAGTGTCTACAGCTCTGCTATTGCACATGCTGGGGTGTATTGGGGATATTTAAGAGGCACCACTTTGCCCCCGTTACCTTAGGGGCCTGATTCATTGGCTGAGCTTGGGATCATACTCCTAACACACAGTGACAGCATAAGCTCCCCTTCGTTGGCGGTGATGCGTTAAAGCCTAGCCATGGGGTTATTGCACAAGCAGGGGACACACAGCAGTGCCTCTCTTAAAATTAGTGCTCAAGGTGGAAGCAAAGAGCCAATGGAACAGTCGTGGGGGATAGAGCTGACAAAAAGGCTGATGCGCTGCTACAGGTGCTGTTGGCTTGGTTAGCTCGGCATATCTCAGCAGGAGACTGAGCATATTCTGGACCTGCTGATTGACCCACATGGGTATCACTCTGATGAAGCATGTTGAAAATCCACTTTTGTCTTGTCTTCTTTTTTCTCCCCAAACAATTCCAGTTTCACTTGAATCTAAATGCAGATTGTGAACCTGAACACTCAGAAGCTGGGAACTGCCAGAACCACTGCCTGTGCCTTTTGCTTTGTATACCTCAGAGACCCTTCCCTGTTCAGTGCCGCAGGCAGAGAGTACACAGTTAATCATCATCTATTCAATACCTTCCTGTCCTTGCTGTTCTGTATGCAACTCAAGGTCTTTCTGCAAAGGCCACATGGCTCCTGACATTTCTTACCTACCGAGGACTAGCTTTTGCAGTTTACTAAGCATTTAGCATGTAGAATAAATAGCACATGCACCTGAGACTTATATAGGTTATTTAAAAGGCTTTGATAAGTACCAGATGACTAGCAATCATAAAACCACAGAGTCATTTAGGTTGGAAAGAACCTTTAAGATCATCAAGTCCAACAATTAACCCAATACTTCCCAGTCCACCCTAAGCACCTACACTTCTACACTACACTTCTTTAAAATATCTCCAGGGATGGTGACTCCATCACTTCCCTGGGCAGCATGTTCCAATGCTTGACCACCCTTTCAGTGGAGAAATTTTTCCTAATATCCAACCTAAACCTCATTTCAGGCTTTCAGTGTTCATCCAGGGTAGGACAGTTTGGTCTGTGGTACACCTCACTGTTATGGTTGGGAGGGTGAGAAAAGCTGCTGGAGTGCATTGTAGCACCCTCCTTACACTCACTGCTCCCTCAAAGGAGGATGGTCATGGTACAAATTTGGTGATGAGGACTGTGACGTGCGCACAGTTTCCACCGTGCCATCACTGGGAGATGGATTAGGACTCTTTTGTCTAAGTGAGATGGCACAAGAGTGATCTATCATGTTACGAAGCAAAATCATGTACCCCTAAAATATAGTAACTGCTCTGAGTAGAAAAGCCAGAGGTAGCTAGTGGTGCCTCAGCGTGGTGCCTTTGAAATGAATTGGATTTCTACCATTCCCAGCCACTGGAGTAGAGCCAGTCCATTTTCAGATGTCCTCATAGAGTTAGCAGAAGGTTTTTTTCTACAGGAAAAGATGGCATTGCTCAGGTCTTTCTTCCCCTTTTTTCCTAGCTTTTTCTCATACATTTAATAGAAAAACTTACTATTCCCATGGTCCACACTCTTTCAGTGGGAACAGAGACAAAACGCACATTTCTGTGCAGGAGGTTGCAAGAGATAGTAGGGTAGGGCATCATGAGGACTTTTCTCCTCATCAATCTTTTAACCAATATACTAGCTATTAAGTTCCAATAAGCCTCAGCTGGCATTGAGATCTGCAGCTCTCAGATCCTTCACACATGTTGTTAGCAGTCACAGCCATTCCTTTCTGTCACATACAAACTTCTGAAACAGCGGAAGTCACAGACACAAATGCTGTTGGCTGAAAGTTGCTGAATCTGATGCTGTGTGAGTGCCATGACCATTACAACAATCATTAAATATAGAGGTCGTAGTAGCAGTTCAGTGCTGAAATTAACATCGTTGTTGAATAGATTGAGCATGTTATGGCTATATTTACTAATATAGCCTAAGTGCAGAGGAGATTTGTAGTCTTTTTTTGATTCCATCTATGTCTTGCTCACCAAACACCTGTTCAGGATATAATCCACCCAATGTACTTACACACAACTATAAACTGATTCTTCTCTGAATGCAATATTAAATAAGAGTAAATATAAGAGACAAAAAAAATTATCCCTTATATTTGTGTTTTACCTGCTGAATAAATGGGCCAGAATTAGTGGGAAATGTTTTTAATTACTACTCTTGCAGTATGAATTCCAGTTAGATTGTTCTTTTTTCTTGTAAAAGTGACACTGGAGTAGTAATGGCAATACCAATAACCTTATAGGGAATGGATACAAGTTAAGTGCAAGGGACTGGGCCCAATGTCCAGATGTTCGCTTCCAGACCTGTCTCTTCTGTCACCCAGTGGCCGATACTTGAAAACTGTTTAAGAAATATGTCATCTCAGGAGAGAGAGAAATGCTCCCATAAGTGTTATCACTGTTGTCTAATGCTTTTCAGGGTTCTGTACAGTACTGCCCATGTTTAAACTTCCAGAAAACAGTTACTCTTTCTGATTATATTAAAAAAACCCAAGAGCAGCTGGCAATTAAGTGCTATTTATTTACCTGATCTCAGACATGCCAAATGGGTTCTCTTCTCTGTTTAACAACCTTTCTTTATTGAAAGTAGTATTTGATATCCCACATCTGTGACCACCACTTCAGTAATATTAGAGAAGTGTAAATAAAGGTCCACAGATACTTTAAGCACCTTATTCCTGACAGCTGTTCTAGTGGGAAAATGGAGGAGGGTAGCATCTTTCTTCCTGCTAGTGCTGATAAAGCTAAACTGCGATTGGCAGCAAGAATAAACCCTTCATAGAAAAATAATTGGGTGCACACACTTTACTTAAAATATGAAAGAAATCAACTAATATCTCCATTAAAAAGCTTGTATAGTCTAGTGGTGGTGAAGGAAAAATCTCATAAGTTTTACAGTCCAGTGATCTTACATGAATTTTTTAAAAGATCCTAAATACTAGAATTGGCTTGCTGATTAGAGTTTCCAAATGTCTTTGATGCTATCAGTACTAGGAACTGTTTCCATTTTAGGAATTGTGTCTCATTAGAAATTACACTGAGTAAATTGATTCTCTTCCATAATGTCATTTTTCTAATTAATTTTTTATTCTCCTTCAAAACAAATAAAATATTTTTCTTGACTAGAAAATCAAAATTTCAAAGATCTAATTTTGTTTGTTGAGAAAAGAGCATGCTGTATCATGCTTACTTGCAGTTCCATGAAAGAAGACATGGGATTATACAGTCCAGGTACCATTAACTGGTGAGGAGGTATCCACAATGGACAGTATTGGTGAAAGGTTGGAAAAGATGAAGATGAATGGGTGATCATGTCTTCTTTTGACTGTGCATCATGTGAGATGCCTTGTAGAACAGGTATGAGGGCAGAGGGAACATGATGCTCATCTGGGATCAGCTTGCTTTCGTTGATCGGGATCAGAGAAAACTGTAAGCCCACCTATCCACTTACCTATTGCCGGTAAAGTCAAGGGCTGTGTAATATTCCAGTCATCTCATTTAGCAAAGGCAGGAGGGAGCTTTATTGATGAGGTACAATGGGCTTTGGTCAGACTTCTCCCCTCCACAGGCCACAATCAAAATTAAAGACCTTGCGTAATTTGCTCTGAAAGACAGATCCCATAGAGGGATCCCTGATGCTAGCCCTAAGTGTATATTAGTAAATTGAGAGAATTTAAATTCTGAGAGGAGGGATTGATTCTGTACGGTTCCTAAGGACTTGGGTCTTTTTCTGATTTACTGCAGAAGTTCATAGATGACTGAAGAAAGCTTGGGGGTTTTTTTGAGGAGTAAGAGATATACTAGAAAATTACTTGACAGAGGAAAGCTGTAGAGTATCTCTTAAGCCATTCATTTCACCATACATGTTCTCCTTTCATCTGCTGCCCGACTCTTAACGCTGGTGTTCCTGAACTGCTATGCCTCACAGAAACAAAAGAAACTGAGAGCTAATTTTCTGATATCTATTAGGTCTAGAACTAGAAAAACTGAAGTCAGAGGGTACATCTAGAGGTTGTGTACACCTCTGCTCAAAACAAGAGCATCTCTGGAGTTGTCTCAGTTTTGCTCGGGACCTTGTCTAGCTATGGTCTCTGTACCCCCAAGGATGGAGAGTCCATAGCTTCTCTGAGCCCTTGTTCAAATGGTTGGCCACCCTCACTTTGGAATATTTTCCTTATATGTAATACGAATGTTTCTATTTGTCCTCAGTCCCCATTCAGGACAAGACTGACTCCACCTTCTCTGTAACCTCCCTTTAGGTAGTCTCTGTATGTCTGTGTCCATCTGTCTGTTTTCTCATTTGGCATATTTCTTGTGATACAGGCCTGCCTGCAACTACTCTGAGTACTGTAAATCTGTAGGACCTCTGCAGTCAATCTAATAGCATGGAAGGGAAGCATGGCAAACATCTCCCTAAGAAGCAGCTGGACAGAGTTCATCTTTAGTGCTACCATACACACTCACCCATCAGATGTGTGTCCACTGCCTGGCCCCCTCCAAGGCAGTTCAGCTTTGGAGTTAACATGTTCAGCATGATCTTTGCCTCTGGCCGGAGAGCCAGGAAGACTCACTTTGCAGGTGAATGTCCATCAAACAGGAGCTGGGCTGTTGATCTACATGCAGCTCTTCACCAGCCCTCTTTTGTCACTGCAAACCCCATGATCCATCCAAATAATGCCATCCACATGGCCAGGGACACAGCCAGTCCCTGAGAGGTGGGAGGGATGAGAAACATTGCACTGTTACATTGTGTTTCTTTTTAATCCTTTTAAAAAAAAATCCACAATCATACTCTTTATTTTAATAATTCCTTGCTGCAACATGGCTAACTTCCTTGAGGGCTCATTTCTAAAGCTTCTCTGACTTGTCTTTCACATTCTCCTGTTTCCTTGGTGATTTGTCAGGCCTCATCAGCATCTTGTTACTAATGCATATTTGCTCAGCTGGGAAGTCACTTTCTCATTATTCAAGCCTGCCATGTGCTGGCCATTTGCGATATGAAATCTTGTCTGTCTTACAAAAAGAGAAAACACTCTTCCAGACAGTCCACGGGAGTACTAGGAGAGGGATTTGTATTTTTATTTTGCAATTAGTTGATTTCATTTTAATTCATTATTTCTTTTCCTTCTAGCTAAGAAAGATTCTGAAAAAAAATATTTACCATCCTTCTCCTTCGTATTTGTGAACAGCTTCTAAGAATTTTGAAGCACTTATTTTCCTTGCTGATTTTTGTCCTCTTCCAACTTTAACTTCTTTTCTTTGTATAAAATAAAGTTAAAAAAGACAGAGCAAGGTTTTACATGAGGAAATAGCAAAATATATAATAAACCCTCAGAAACTGCTATCATAAGTGAGTCCTTTAATTTTTAGGTGAACTCTGCAGGCAGTTCAATGCCTGTGATCTCTGATTATAGTGTAGTTTAGGGGAAAGGGCTTCACTTTTGCACACATGAGAACTGCTTTCCAAGGTTACTGTTTTATATGAGTGCCTTGATTTCATTGGGACTGAAAAAAGTAGCCTTGACTGGGATACCACCTACCTATATGAGACATGTAAGTTTCACCTTTCTTTTAGGCACCTAGTGAATCAGATATTCCCATTTTTTCTGTATAGGGATATCTTTACTATAGGTGATAAGTGGAGAGTAATATGAGTATGCTGCTCCATGAATTATGTGGATAGGAACTCAGTTTGCCCGAGTTCACTGGGTGTCTAAGACAATCATTCAACTAAGTTGATTTATTTGGACTATGTAAGACCATTCCTCTTTGACTGATACACTAATTTCAGAAGAGTTTGCTGCAGATCATTTCTGGACACTCTGTAACTACTCCATAAATGGGAGAGCCTTTGCCTCATTCCCATGGCTGAACAGGATGTGTTTGCTGAAACTACCTGCACAACCTGTGATCAAAGTCAGCACTCACACCTCAGAGGTGTTCTTTTGTCTGCTCTTCTTTACTGCCCTTTCTTTAAGGTCTTTGTAACCCTTTCATGCTTCATTTCAAGCAGCTGTAGAGAAAATCATAAACAAAGTAGCAGGGGCTGGACCATTCAGCAATATAACTGCTAAACTTGTGGCGAATGCTGATTTTCTTTTTCCATTATTCTATCAGCCTTACAGTATCCTAAGTACAGCCTCAGGCCCTGTTGTGGCTTCTGATCTGCCTCGTTTTTGTTTGCGTGCAAAGTTGATGGTTTCATGCTGGAAATCGTGCATTCCTTCTGAGATCCTTGTCTGTCCTACTAGGCTTGGGGTGTGACCACACTTCTAGATATATCCATAATTTATATTCAAATGTACACTGCCTTTTGAGGAGCAATGAAGAACTGTGGACAGGGAGGAGGAGAGGAAAGAGAAGGAGTATTTCATGGCTGCACAGTGGTACACAACAGCAAGCTATTACTTTCCCTTTAGGGCTTCTCGTATATTCTAAGGCAGTGTGTGTTGTTCAGTTGTTAGCATTCTTGGCCACACTGGTACTGCATTGTACACATCCTGAGTAATTCAGCTGGCTTCAATAATGCCATCTATATTTAATGTTTCAGAAGCTGCGAAGATTGGTTTAAGATGGTAATTTTCTGTCTGCACTTTTGAGATCTGTGCAATATGGGTGGTACTGAACTGTCTCTGGTAGAGATTCAGCCAGAGGTGGGAGTGTGTGAAAAAAAACCCAACAAAATAAAACACACCCCCTCTTCTCCCCCACAAATGAAATTAGCTAACCACTTATTATGTACAGGGAGGAACTGGTCCTCATGAATGAAGGAAGCTTAACACAGAAGAGTGATATTTACCATTTCTACACAGAGCAGTTTCAGAGTTGCCATTGGAAACAATGTCTTGCATTTTTGGGGGGATCTAAAATGGACTGATTGGTATGGATAGACAACCAGGAGATTAATTCTTTTCTGCTTTTCCATCTCCTCTCTGGAAATACCAGTTAGAGGATATTAGTGATGTCTACCAGTCTGATCTGGTCCTACTACACAGCTTCATCTCAGAGTCAACCTGGCAGCCATGATAACAAATGCTTTTGGTTGCATAAAGACCAGTTGAGCTTCCATACTGGTACTGGTGGAGCTCTAGGCTCTGCAGGTGTCTCTCTCCAGGATCATCGGAGCTATAATGATGCTGTGACATGGTTTTCTGCTTCCTCACACTTGGATTTTGGCTCAAGGAAGACTCTTGCACAACTTGCAGGGCACTCTCAGAGACCCAAAGAACTGCACACTAAGGACATGGAAGACACCAAGAAAATGAGCCAGGTATTTCCTGGCTGTGTAACCATGAAATTACTCCTTTGCCTGATGACACTGGGGAACTGCTGTCTGAATGCCATGGACATGTCACAAAGCTGGAGATATCAGGGCTTAAAGGAAATGGCCAGAGACATGAGACAAGATGTAAAAAAGGGGCACTTGTATAGCTGTGGTGGCCGTAGCTGTGTGGCTAAATGGGCACAGGGGGAAACTCTGGCAGAAAGGCTAGGTGAGATGGCAAAGCAGGTGGAACAATATCAGACAGCAAAACATTAAAACCAAGAATAATTTATTTATTTTGATTGATTGTGGTATATACTTGCAAGCAAACTGAAGGGCAGAAGAAATACCTATAGGATCAATTTTTAATAAGCACAAATATATGTGAAAAACAAAGTAATTCTGAATACCATCATCTTGACATCATTCGTTATAATCTTTATAGAGAGGCTATCTGTTTATAAGCAGGCATGACAGCAGTCCCAAGTTATGAAACTTGTTGCATTCCTGCTAGTGTAAGATCCTCTTCCCATTTGCTTCTAACTTTGCCAAACATCAGGTATTTGTGCTGAAATTTTTCAGGCTGTTCATTTGTCTTAGGCTGATATTTTTTCCACTTGAATATATTTCTTCATTTTCCAAAATAAGACTAGAAGAGAAAAATATGCTGTTTGGCACGTATAGCTCCATGTTACAACTTCTTGGTGGCAGCATCAACCACTCAGGAAAAAGAAATACCCAAACCTGATCCATGCAAAATTAGCAGGTTCTGCAGCTTTTAGAGATAAATATGAGGGAGAGAAATAGAAAGTTAAACCCCCAAGGGTTGGCTACAAATTTTAAATAATTTTATCATCTTTGAAGTTTGGATGGGAAGGTACCACTTCTGTGAATGAAAAACCTTTTGTATGACTGGGAATATGGTGCCTTAGTTAAAGATATTCTGCTTTCCACCCCTGTGAAAATAGGACCCTTTGAAAGTATGAGCCTTTGTACACACAGTAAGCCTTCAGTAGTTGACAGTTTAACCACTAAGACTGCAGGAAGATTTTTATCTCATATCAAGCACTTTATAGCTCATACTGCAATGAGAATGCACACTCTCTTACTCGAGGGAAACTGAGCATGTTGGATATTTTCCTGGGATTCCTGTTCCTCGCTGGTCCAGAGCCAAGAACAAAGATGCAGAGCATCACATCTCTCTCTCTCATGCTCTCAGTGTCTTCCACACCAATTCCTTCCATGCTCAGACAGTTTTGGAAAAATACATTAAACACAAAACAGGAAAAGTCAAGATCAAAGGAAGAGGTATATAATTAGACTAAATTACAGTGGGAGATCACAGTGGGAGATGCAAAAATAAAACAGTAGAAGTTTGTGAACTGATCTGCAATATGTCAAATGTGACCATGGAAGAACCATGGGGAGGGGGTGGGTAGGATGGGGAAGGAAATAGCAGTTCAGTTGTGTAACAACTTCAACCTATAAGTCAAACTTGGTTTCCCCTTTGTAACAGACATTCAGTATTGAAAAGGCTATTCAGGATCACGATAGACTGAAAACTCACTTGGGATCTTCCAGATGGGAATTTATGTTGTTCAGAATGACAGCCTCTAGGGTTTCTCCCAGAAGCTGAAGTAAAATCTCTGAAGCAGGTTGAAGGTAGTCTGGCCACACTAGTGAGACATAACTGCTCAGAGAAGACTCCGAAATGGGGGAAAAGGCTCCTTTCTAATAACAACCCTTTGCCATGTTCAGGTGTGTAAGGTGAAACAGGTTGCAGGTGCGAAAGAGAGGACATTTCACCACCTGCTGCTAAGTGACACATCTGCTTCTCAAACCTCAGGTGTTTCGGCTAGTGACCCTTGAAAGGGTTTATGCCATATTTCTAGTATCTTGTGTTCTCTGCTTCTCTTCTGAGTCCTGGAATCCATTCTTTCTAAATTGCAGACATCAGCTGGATCTATCCTAGGTAAAACTTAATG
The DNA here is from genome assembly GCF_009829145.1 of Chiroxiphia lanceolata. Taxonomy (NCBI): domain Eukaryota; kingdom Metazoa; phylum Chordata; class Aves; order Passeriformes; family Pipridae; genus Chiroxiphia; species Chiroxiphia lanceolata. The sequence goes on from NC_045638.1 coordinate 59,818,958, forward strand.
GTCTGTTGTAACATGAGTTTACATGGGGTAACTAAAGGGGGTTACTAAGCAAGTTTGCAGACAATACAAAACTGGGAGGAGCTGTTGACTCCCTTGAGGCAGGGAGGACCTGCAGAGAGATCTCGACAAATTAGAGGGCTGGGCAATCACCAGCCACGCAAAGTTCAACAAGGAAAAGTGCCAGATTCTGCACCTGGAATGGATCAATCCCAGATGTTCGTACAGACTGGGGAATGAGATGCTGAAAAGCAGTGCCACAGAAAGAGACCTGGAGGTCCTGGTCAATGGCAAGTTGAATCTGAGTCAGCAGAGCCCTGGCAGCCAGGAGGGCCAACCTGTCCGGGGGGGCATCACGCAAAGCATCACCAGCCGGTCAAGGAAGGGGATTGTCCCACTCTGCTCTGCACTGGGGCTGTCTCACCTGGAATATTGTGTGCAGTTTTGGGCACCAAAATATAAGAATGATATTAAGCTATTAGAGGGTGTCCAAAGGAGGGCAATGAAGATGGTGAAGGGCCTTGAGGGGAAGCCATGTGAGAAGTGTCTGAGGTCACTTGGTGCGTTCAGCCTGGAGAAGAGGAGACTGAGGGGAGACCTCATTGCAGTCTATTACTTCCTCCTGTGTGGAAGAGGAGAGGCAGGCAACCAGTGACAGGACCTGAGGGAATGGCCTGAAGTTGTGTCAAGGGAGGTTTAGGTTGGATATTAGAAAAACATTCTTCATGAGGGTGGTTGGGCACTGGAACAGGCTCCCCAGGGAAGTGGTTTCAGCACCAAGCCTGACAGAGTTTAAAAAGCTTTTGGATGATACTCTCAGGCACATGGTGTGACTCTTGAGGATGGCCCCATGCAGGGTCAGGATTTGGATTCAATGATTCTTGTGGGTCCCTTCCAACTTGGCATATTCTGTGATTCTGTGATTCTGTAATGGTCCCTTCTGGGGACCTACATAGATATTACTGTGTGACCTATGACAATATACACAAATTCAGTGTATCATTTGAAAATGTAGGAAGTAGTACCCAACAGGCAAGATGAACACAACCCTGGTCAAGAAATGCCAAAGTAGAGCTTCCTACACAAAAGTTGGTTGGGCATAAGCCTCAGTGGAAGAGACCCAGTTATTTCATGGAAAAGTCTCAAAATTTGAAATGTTCTTGTGCTGTGGTACAGTGAATACATATACCAGAATGTCTCTTGAAGGCTCCCAGGGAGCAGTCTAGGTGGCAAGATCCATCAAAAAACTAACTAACCTAGCTGGACTGTAGAGTGTATGAGATAAAATCAGACATATACTCACATGTATTTTTACTTCAGTGGCTGAATTAATCCATCATACTGATGTTCACTTACACAGAAATACACTACCAATAACTCCACAAGTCCCTGAAATGTCACCTGTTTCCAAGGTGCTCTGAAAACAATACTGACACCATGTCCTTTGATGCCTTCTTCCTGTGCAGTGGAAGAAGGGCTTTTTCTAGGTTTGCTATCTGTAACTTACAAAGATGCTGAACACCTGCAACATCAGTTTGAGTCCGTTACCAGCCTAAGCTGGTAACTAAGTTTTAGATGTAGGTACATGGTTAGATCACTAATGCATGCTAGTAAAGCAATTAGTCATTCAGTTAGTCCTTAAAAAGACATGTGCTTACAAGCAATATGTTGCCCCAGCAGAACACAGTTTCCTTTCTTGATCACTAAGGGAATACACCATAAACTTCTTTTTTTAACCTCACATTTGTCTGCTCTTGCTCTTCAGCAGTATCTAACATTCTTTGCATCAATATAAAAATACATAACTGCTTCAGAATTAATTAAATCTACTGACCTGTTCTTGACAGTCGCAATAAATCTATGCAGAACCTAAAGCTAGCCAAGAGCAGGAGATGTGGGCTTTTAAATATGCTCCTGCATCCCAGAATTCTCTTCATAAAAATAGATTTTGGTCATAGTTTTTTGTTTTGACAGGTAAGCAGTCTTCCTGGCTGATATATTGATTGTAGGGCATCAGTCTTCCTGATCTAATGAAATATCACAGCACAAGAGAAAAAAAAAGGAAAGCTTTTGTCTTCTTGGCAAGTCAGTCTGAAAGCTTTCCAGAATATTGCTTTGCATAGAATGAAAATGGCTGTGGGCCAATGACTAATTATATTAAAGGGCTGTGCTTTTAAATTATTTACGTACCATAGTGTTTACCCCAGTATTATTAAAACCACTGCATATACTTCTACAAATAAAATTTTGGTTCAGATGAATGTGACAGTCACTCTGTGGGTGATGTAGCAGGAGTTTCTACTTTAATGTAATAAATAGCTTAATGCACATTAGCAGATGCATTACTCTTGGATCACTGCTGCAGAAGGAGATGCAGATGAAAATAATTTACCTCTGGTCCATTTAGACACAGCAGATTATGCAACAATAATAACTGTAGGAGCAGACTGCAAAACATTGTTTGAAATGAAGATTTATCAGACTGAGGATTTGAAACTGCTTTGGATCCAGATGATGCTAACCAGAAGCTTCTTTTCTTTGTGCAGCAATTGTTGAGCATACAGGAAGAATTAAATAACAAAAAATCCGAACTGGAGCAGGCAAAGGAAGAACAAACACATACTCAAGCAATGCTTAAAGTCCTGCAGGAACAGGTGAGTGGTTTGGCAGGAGAAAAATGCTGGCTGAGGCATGCTAAGAGGGTGGAAATCTCATGGCTTCACCTCCAAAATCCACAGGATTCTGATCGTGCTGTGAGTAAGAAATAACCTTATGTGACCTGTATGTCTGTTCTAATTAGGCTAACAGAGAGTTTGAGAAAACAGAGTGAAAAGGGACCCTTACTTTATACTATCCAGTATTGAAATTCATGTCTTGAATAACATTTCCTCTTAGGTATTCTACATAGATACCAGTGATATGCGTTTTCACTCTGACTTTAAAAAAAATATTGGGTGAGTTAAATATACCTGAAACAAAATATTTATTCCTTCTAAGTTTAGTATTCAAAAAAAAAGATTTTGGCCTCTCCTCTGCAATTCATTTTTATATGAATATATAAAATAATGACATTATCATAATGGCATTAAAAAAGTAGTTAATGCACTTATTTAAGCAGTGAGAAGCAAATCTCTGTAAATCTGATTATCACATCTTCTTTGACGCTAAGGTGTTCTATGATATTGAGAAGTATATTTGATAGTATTGTTTTATAAGCACGGTAAGATGGATACTTACACAGCAAAAAGAAAGTCTGGTCCTAAATCTGTAAATCTAGAGAAGAAACAGTGCATTGTGTGCAAGCCCAGTGTGCACAAATACATTTTGTCTCAATAGACCACATGGCATGGATGCACTGAAATAGCAAATACCCACCTGTGTGGCACAGCCACAGTCTTTGCTTTGAGACCGTATTTTAATCCTTTCTGCATAAACTTTGAGCTAAAATATTTGATGACTTAAAGTATTTGCAGTTTAAAGTCTGTGGGATCTGAATTGCTTAGATGGCAGAGATTCAAACTGCTGTTGGTTCTTTTGTTCAAGATTTGTCGGCATGTATGTCTGAATATGTCATCAGACAGATGTATGCATTTAATGTACATATTGGGAAAACTAAATTATGCTTATTTCTGATTTTTTTAATGCTTGTTACAAAAGCTGTAACATTTTTTCACATTTAACATTTGTCTTTGAACATATCTAGTGACAAATATATTCTACAAACTAATAATTTACATTCTAGAAGCTTTTATGTTCAGATACATGTTCTTAGCATTTATGGTTACAGAGATAACTTAAATGAAAGCTGATGCAAGAGTGTAATAAAGAAAATGCAATGAGGAATAATGGATTTGGTAATGACAGAATCTTTATAAACACAGAATCCACCAGGTCTCTTGAGTTAATTGCATCTCATTTCCATTTTCACATGGCATTCAAGGTATAGCATTATAAAGTATTTTTTTTTAAAAAAAAGGAATTGCATGAAGTTATTTTATGTCTTTGTAGCAATTAAATGCTACAAAAACATATAGGAAGATCTTGCAATGTGAGGCCCAGCAGGGACCACCAGGGCAGACTTCTGAATCTCCGCAGACTCCTACTAATTGCAAATCAAATGTGTGCTCATGCTAGGCAGACAGGAGAAACAGTAGTTGGAAAAAGGCAGGATAGATCTGCATTTGTCTTGAGAATTAGCTCTGAAACACGCCTAAGGCCAAGACTGTAAGTAACCAGAATTTCTAAAGAGTGCTAGGCAGCCAGTGTGCTTCTCCAAGAATCCTGAACAAGTTCGAAAACTTTCCAGAACAGCAGAAGCCATAGCAATAATGACCCCCCCCTTGCCAAGGCTCACAGCTTTTCTTTACAAGCACCACAGCTTATCTGTGTGTTTTATCCACAATGGGTATTGAAAATCATTCAGCTGAGTCAGGTATTTATTTTATTTCAAAAATAAATAGTGCAGGACTCCAGCCTTGACTGTATGGCTTGGTTTTGTGATAGGTTTGCTAAAAACTGCCTTTTCATCCCAAGTTAGCAGAGGGATCCCACCTTGCCTTACTGAGGGCATGTTTGCTCGGAGAGGTGCAGCTGCGTCCAAGCATGGTTGTTCCATTCACCAACCCAGCCACATTCAGGCTGGGATGTCCTGCTGGGAGAGGTCCTGTTTGCTTGTGCACCATTTTGCACTGCTGTAGTCAAAAGGCTGCTGGATCAGATCCAGCACATGACCGTCAGCTCTGGTTGTCTGAGGGATTCACATCCACTTGTTTGAGTCAGATCTACTACACCGTAGTATTAGATTTATCAGAGACTTCTGACTCCTCATCCCTTCTCCTTCTAGGTAGGCCCTTCCTTGTTACTGGCACTGGCTCAGTGTGTTGCCTCAGCAAACTCTCTGCTGGTAACATCACACTTGCCATCAACTTGCGATGAAGTCAGCCTAGAGGGTAAGGCAAGTCCTGCTTTTCCAATATTGTATATTTTTTCTGAGCTTCCTATTTCAACATGTCTCTATTTAGCATGTGAGAGAATAATATAATTTAAATGTTAATTTAGAAAAAAAAACAATATTGGAAAAAAAAGATACTTCATCTCTTTAGCCTTTGGGAATGCAGCTGCACACTTTCTACCCTTAAGTTTTCCACCGTTATCTCCACTGGTTCACCTCCACTTCTTACTGTGGTGGTCCTAGTCCAGACATGGATGCTAGCACCTTCTTGCCTGAGCTCTGGCATCCTTTTCAGAGTGTAGCATGCAATAAAAGAGATGGAAAGGCTCAAGCATCCTTTCTGCATTATATTAACTGGTGAAGCAGTGCCAGGGCGATGGTGGTGGGAAACCATGGTGAGGTGTAAGCCTGCTGGACCAATGTAGGCTGGAGGCTGAGCCCACTCTCCTGTCAAACGTACATGTGGCTGATGGTGTGTCACCAGAAGAACAAATGAAAAGCATTGACAAGGAGCCAGCAGCCACCAAGGGGTGATGGCACTTTATCAATCTGGAAAAGGAAAGGCGAAAAGTAAGTGATGAGCGGCATTCCTTGAGCACTCAGGATGTGGCACTGGCGTGCAGATGAGTAATTCATATTCAGATGAGTAATTCAGCTGAACCCGACAGGACTGCTCATGTGAGGTGAATTTCTATAATGAAGAATTGGTAGAATCAGGAAACAGCTCTTTCCGTCACACTGTGATGCAGAAATACCTAATTCTGGTATTTGACTGGACGTAGCTATCTCAGGTTGTTCCTACCAGCCATCCTCAGGATGGTTATTTTTTTCAGTGAGGGAAAACATGTAGCCTTTACTGGAAATGCACCACCCTGCTGTCAGTATAAATTGCAGACTTTTCAAGGATATTGAAAGATGAGCTTTGGTGAATTGAACCAGGACACTTGATGAACCTGCAGTCCCCAGCTATCCTTTGTACTACTTTATCAGGAATTGTTGTCCCCTTCCCTCTCCATCAGGACTGGTTTAGTGGCTTGAACAGCAGTTCCTGAACTGGTGCAGTTTACAGCCCTGCGTAATAATAAGGTATGAACAGACCATGGCCTGCTTACCTTAATAGTCAAATTGGAAACTGTGACAAGTTGGAAACTGAGTCACACTCACTTCAGCTGTTGATGCCACATAGCAAAAATACGATGGAAGTAACTTAGCTGCCCTCGGATGGTAGTTCACCAACACTTCTGAGACAGGCATCTAATCGATACATAAGAGAGTTCCATTTTACCCGGATTTTAGGACTGTTGTCAGTCAGAGCCACAGCTGTAGCATCAACGGTTGCATCAAGCCCAGCTTCTTTGGCAAAAAACAAGGAATTCAGAGGAAACTTCTGTTTATCGTTCCCCATCCCTCCCCCCAATCCCCAGATATCTATTCCGAATTAAGTTAGAATAAAAGCACAATTCTTCAGAGCTTTACCTAAAGAGCAAATGGTTCTGGGAGCTACATTTAAGTGTACAAACCTCCATGGCTTAGAGGCTCAGGAGAGCTGCTGTGTCTCCTCTTTGCTCTGTTTGCTCAGTCACAAGATGAACAACAGCATATTTCACTGTGAGCAAGGACTTTCTTAAAATCTCTTGAGAGTGAACTTTACTACCTCTCGTGTAATCCTGGATTTTCCCCAAAAAGCTAATTCAGGAGGGAAAAAAATTTTTGTTCAGGTCATATATTTGCAGTGTCTCCTCAGCTCTTCCTGCCACTGGTTAAATAAAAGATCTGTCCTTCTCCTCACCTCCTTTTCCATCATATTGATGAGCCAGGAGTTATTTAGATGCTTCCTCAGAAAGACAACATATAGTAGCACTTTGGCACCCTAAACGGCTCAAAATATATCATTCAAAAGTAATTGTTAGCAAAACACTATTTAGCTAGTAGCAACTTGCAAACATTGTAAAGTTTAAATTAATAGCAACAACAATGGGAAATGAAATTGTTTATTATTCTTGAGAGCAAATTCTGTACACATTTTATGCCTTGAAACTACTTTCTAATCTTATTATTTAAAAAATAATGACCCAATCTTATTATTTTTCTTTTTTTTTTTACCAACCTATCAAGCCTTAAGTATGTTGGTTTCAAAATGGTTTGAGCAAAAACTCATTAGAATTATATGCTCCATCTGTTTTTCTCATTGGAAGCTTTATAAAATACTCTTTCAAATAAATCAAAGATAACTGTGTGAAATACTCAAGTAATGTGCTTGTTTTGTTCTATTTTGTTTTTTGTTCACTCTTTGCAGTTAAAAAGCGCCAAGGAATTAGCAGAAATCAATGGGCATGATGAATCTCAAGCAAATGTAGGTACAGCTGTCTATGTACAGATTTAGATATATGCATGTGTATGGTCTGAAATTTACTATTTGTGTCTTAAGGCTGATAGAATGGCTGAATGATTTGCACATCAGGTTTGAAGTGCCTGTTTTTTCCTTGAAGCCACAGGTTCAAATCCCAGCAAACTTCATTTCGAGGTAGATAAATTGGGTTCCGTGCAATTTACTTTGTAGGATTTATTTGGATGAGACTTTAACAACCAGTGTCCTACTTGCTATATGTGGGTGTTAAAGATACCATGGAAACGACTGCAAAAGAAATGCTTTTCCTTAGTGTCCTGTCCAAGATTACTCAAGCTACAAAGTTATATCATTTGTTTCTGTAGCTGCCACCTTGAGCTGGGCAAGTCTGGCCATATTTCAGTTCTGAGCGAAGTGATTTATGCAGGTGTATAATTTGGAAACAGTTAATTTGCACGAGAGGACTAAATTAATTCATTGAATCGTTATTTTGTGCAACAACATGAAAGGACTGTTAAGGTCATGTTTTTAAAACCTGCTGCCAAAAAAAAAAGAGCTTCTGTTATTCCCTTAATGATTGCAGTCAAAATAGCAATTTCCATAAGGGGAGAGAGAAAAAAAGGGTAAGTTCTGTGCTATGTTTGTCATCCAAACCATGCAGTCTTGTGCTTTGTCATAAATATATGAAAATTAAAACTGATTATATACAATATTTTCCTCCTAGATAAGAGAATTAGCAACAGTTTGAACACTAGTATATTTTAACATCTATTTTAGTCCATGCGTTGTCTAATGGCTCAGCCCGGAAAACAGATATATTTTAAACCTGAATAGAAGGCTCAAATTTTGTGAACTGCTTAGTGATAAGGAAATGTTGTCCTCCTTTTTTTAATCCTTTCCTGAAACTCATTCATTGTGGTTCGTTTCTGTGGTGAAGTCAATAGAGCCTCATAGTTCTCAGCATTTGAGCAGGAGACATTCAATATTGTCTGATAGCTCCAACAAACTGCAACTGCAGTCTGTCTGCACAGCGTCCCATTGCTCCTTTGAAAGATTCTGTTGGCAAACCAAAAATACATTAATCCAAGGATGATCTTGAAATACTCATATATGCTGCCTAAAAACTGGTATTGTACAATAGTTGATTGCAGGTTTCCTAAAGGAATGTATAAATGTATGGCTTAGAAACTCTCTAAAGGAACTTGCTTCCTTTAGAACTTTACAGCCAAAACTGTGGATGAAACAATGTTCTGCAGTATTGAAATGTTTTAAAGGAAAATTACCTGAATGCTTCAACTTTTATCATTCTGGCTTATATGTAACTGGAAAAAGAGAAGAGCTTGAAAGTTTTATTTTTATATAATATAGAGGTTGAAGTAGACTTAAAAGGAAACATTTTGACTGTGTAAGGAGAGTGCTTCAGTACATCCTTCCCAGATATCTAAAAAAATATATTTCAGAATCTTTGGTTAATGGTAAGTTTTTCAAAATGTAGTATTTTGATCCAGTTTGTAATTGTAGCAGTTCTTCAAATGCCTGAATTTTCCATAGGATAGAAACTCTGCCCCTCTTTCCCATGAGCTCTTCCTATGCTGATCTCATAGCAATATATGACTCTTAAGGAAAAAGTTAATAGCTAAATTAATGGCAAAGAAGGAGTCCAGACAGTTACAATTATTGAGTCACAGTCACAGCTCTGTATTCAACAATAATGCCACCATGAAATCAGAGAAAGCCTAGCAGTACAAATGGAAATAGAGAAATAGAGGGAAAGAACTGATCTTAAAGCATTTGCTACAACAATGAACTTTGTAAAGTGGAAGCTGAGATACCTTTTAAACAATTGTCGTTTATATCAATTATGTAGTGCTTAGGTGTTGTGCCTTGCAGGTCGTCTCACCACCTATATTCTCAGCAGACACCGTGGTTCTTGCCCCTGGCCACTGTGCAAATCAGGGATGATCAAAGAGAAGGCGGCTTGGTGGCTCCTACATGGTTGTTAGAGAACTGTGATGCATATAATGGGATTAGGACATATTAGTTACAGTTGATGGGTTGAATTCAGCAAATGAAATACCTCTACAGGCCGAACAGTAGTGGGAGGTATTGGTAAGGAAAAATGGTAATGTATGTCTGTATACTGAACACACAATCTAATCTTCACACTATGGCATATTTAGATTACTTACTCTGAAGAAAATTAGACTCCTAGAAAGGAGGGGAGAAACTTTAGGCACACTGCATAAGTATCGAGAAAGCCCGTATTGTAACCTTAAAAAGATTACTTTCTGCAGTCCTCAGGATTTCTCCTGATGGCACTAGCCTGCATCATATTTCACATTAGAAAATGTTGTTACTGGAAATATTTTTCTTAGCAAAAAGCAGAAAATCTATACTCAGACCTATCCTGTTGAGTCTTTTACATGTCCACTGTGTGAGACCATCCTGAAAGGGAAACAAGGATCTAGACAACTTTGGAAAAAGGCAAACATCCCTCCTGAAGGAATTTATAGGTTCCTAACCTATAAATTGACCTTCATTTTTTTCCTCATTTTTTTTTTCAGGAGAATTAACTAGGTTGACTAAGAGGCTGGAGCAATTGCAATGTTACATTCCCTGCATGGCTGTTCACAGTCAAATCTGCAGGGGTGGGGGGCATCAGAATTTCAGTGTATTGCCTGTACATCTGTTATTTCCAGAAAGCAAAACCATCTTACAAGGCTCTGTACAGAGTCATAAGGGTGTCTCATGAGTGACTTGCCAGGTACATGCAGTAATATTTGTTATGGCTGTTGACATTTCCCAGCTATACTCTGTGTCAGGAAAGGCCAAATATTGGGCTCAAGCAGTACATAGAGCCCGAGACACTGGCCTGGTGTTAACAGAGATTTCAACATCCAGGACTGCCAGAGGTGCTGTCACTGAGTGTTTATTTCCTTCAGCTCTGTGGTTAGAAAGAGATTACTTCTTGCTTCTGATCTGCCACCCTTTTAATTTCCTCTTCATTGTTGCATATAATGATATTTCATTCACATCTCTGTCTTAACTGAAGAGAAAATAATGATCGATGGACAATCATAATTTGAGATTTAATCCTTTTCCAGGATGTTCCCAGACTGTTGGCACCTGAATAGTCCCAACATGAAAAAAAAAAATCTTGCTTCGGTGGCATGCTCCAGTAGAGACCATTTTCCAAACTGAAAATGCTGATCCCATGTTTTGTGACTAACTCTACAAAGACAATTTATTCTTCCACCATTTCTGCAAGTTCAGTGGCTTTCTGTGTTTTGATCAAAGTTCTCCTTATGCTCACTGCTGAGTTCAGTATAGATAGGGCACTGCATGCAAATACAATTATGCAATCTCAGTGAATATATCCCTGTTTTTTGGGTGGGAGGGTTAACATCCATAGTATCGCTCTATTGTTAACGGAGAAAGGGAGATTTTTTTTCATATAAGTCTCCTTTTAGAAGTACTCAGTAATCTTCTAGGAGTTTGTTGCTCTCCCTTGACAGCTATCTGCCTTCCTTAGATAGCTGCTTTGAATAACTCCTACCTTTTGAAAAAGTGCTGTAAAATGGTAATCAAGAGTAATCAAGTGCTCCAAGTTCAGACCAAAGCAAGATGGATCATGATCACAGAAGCATTTTGAATGCCCAGATTGCAATTGCATGGTAAAGTCCTGATGCTGTTGTAAGTCATTAATCAAATTCCCATCAGGTTAAAAAGCCAGGATTTTGCCAGAAGACTTTTAGGGTTACTTCATTATCACCAACACACAATAAAATGAATATATCTCAGAGGGTGAAATTGATTTCACCACAAGTTTTTTACCAGCTTTTTGTTCTCTTTGAGTTTCACTGTTTGAACAAAGCTCTGACTTTGACCTCATTTGTCTGTCTGCCTTCAGTTAGCATTTTCCACAGCTTGGACACAATATTCTATGGGTTCTTCTCCAGATGTGAAATCAATAACATTAAGTAGGGATGTATTTTTCCATTTGAATGTTTGAAGCTGTTACCAGAGCATTTCTTGAGTTCAATCAAGCATCTTACATTTCATGTTGATCCTCGTTTTAATTTTTCTCTTCTGTATCTGCTTTTGAAGCAGCTACCAGATGATCCCTGACGGAGGAGGGATTGAAATCCAGGTTGAAATATTTCAAGCATTTCACTATACTACTCACTGTATACTACACTGAAAGTGATGTTAGAAAGTTCCTAACTACATCCTAGTCTTCTCTTTTTACAGAGTATGGTTAATCACTGATAATCTTCCTCACAGACAAGACAGTTCTTAAGTGAGACTCACTTTTGCAACAAAAGTGAGGCAAAGATCCTCCCTGCAGGGGATGCCAGAAGTTGAGGTTGGTTTCTCTGCCCTGAGAAGCTTCAAAGCTGCATTTCTAGAGAGGTGCATGGTCTTATGTGCACCCTCCAGCCCATTTTTTTTTTGTAACTGCTCCCCTTTGCAAGTGGATTGTCTAAAGAGAACAAGAAGGAATAATGGTGCAGTGCAGGGATGAGGATAGCTCCTTGAAGAGAGAGAGATGTGGAGTTTGGTTTCTCATCATGGGTGTGTTATGTCATTAGAAGAAGGTGCAAGGACTGGAGTGTAAAGCCCTCAGGGATTAGAGAGACCCATTTACTGTCTGTATTTAGATTCCTCTGTCCTGGTGGAGTCAGGACCAGGGGGTGAGGAGTGGCTGTGCCTCTTTCTACTCCCTGCCTTTTGCATTCTGGGCATTTATTTGTAGCTCTTCCATCCCTCATTTCTTCTCATTTCCTTCAATTAAGGCACATGGAATATGATAGATTCAAGCAGCTGTGACCATTCACAGATCAGCAGCTTTCCTACTTAGTGCAGCAGGCATGAGGAATGACCACCTCCAGAATTCAATACCACAAGGCCTGAAAAGTAACAGGAGTTTAACAGGCTGTTTAGGATGTTATCAAAGACCCTGCTCAGCCTTCCGAAATTCTTATGCACTGGTAGATCAAGTCTCCTTGAGTTCCCGCCCTTGCCACCCCAGCTCTGGTCCAGCAGGTTAGAAGACAGAAAGAGTTTCATTAGCATGGTGCAGATGTCTCTGCTGGCTAAGTCACAGTCTCTGAGGTTTCAGCCATTACTGAACCCTAAAGGGAGCAAACAGGGAGTAGACCAAGGTACATTCTGACACAGAATGTGCTACCTGAAGCGGATCCAGGCAGCAGCAATAACCCTTTTGTTAACGTGCAGCAAGAAATCGCACTACTTCCCTTGTCCCTAATTAAGAGTGTCAGAGTAGCTTGGCTTTTGATTGCAGTGAATTCCCATCATCTGAGGGAGGAGAAAGAGAACTCTGAGATACAATGATAAAACCTATTCAGCCACCCACGCAGCAAATCACAAAAGTTTTTTGACTTTAAATTTAATATGAGCTCCACAGGGACACCGTTCTTCAATGCCCAGAGCTACTTGACATTTTAATAATATCTGATCATTTTGTGCAGCCTTTCATCCCCAAGCATATTCCCCAAGTATTTATACTGCACACGTTTACAGGAGTCATCCTGTCATTTCTGGTGAGGAATAACATTCAGCCTTATACGTATGCAGCTGTGTGCTTAACCCACACAGTGTACAAGGCAGATTGGCTTGTCAGAGCACTCAGGCTCCCCCGCAACCACCTGAAGGATGATGGGCCACCTCTGATTCAGCCACAAGCCTGCTGCTGCAGTCCTGGGGGTTGTACACCACATTCACATTCCTTCCAACCTGCTTTCACAGAAAAAAGTGATAGAAGTGAAAAGGGAACTTCAGTATCCCCAGGAGCTACTCTTCATAGAATCATAAAATCATGGAATGATTTGCAGTGGAAAGGGACACCTTTCACTAGACCAGGTTGCTCAAAGCCCCATCCAGCCTGCCCTTGAATACTTCCAGGGATAAGGCATCCACAGTTTCTCTAGGTAGCCTGTGCCAGTGTCTCACCACCCTCACAGTAAAGAATTTCTTCCTTGTATCTGATCTAAACCTGTCCTATTTCAGTTTAAAGCCATTCCCCTCATCCTACTCCAACATGCCCATGTGAAAAGTCTCTCTCTAGCTCTCTTGTAGCCCTTGTAGTACATGAAGATGCTCTAAGGTCTTCCCAGAGAGCTTTCTATTCATCAGGCTGAACAACCCCAACTGTCTCGGCCTGGCTTCACAGGAGAGGTGCTCCAGCCCTCTGATCATCTTCATAGCCCTCCTCTGGACTTGCTCCAGCAGGTCCATGTCCTTTCTATGTTGGGGATCCCAGAGCAGGGCACAGCACTCCCTCCCTCAACTTGTTGGCCATGCTGGTTTTGATGCAGCCCAGGATACATTTGGCTTTCTGGCCTGGGAACACACACTGCTGGGTCCTGTTGAGCTTCTCATCAAACAACATCCCCAAGTCCCTCTCAGGAACATGCCCTCAGAAGGAGTTCATCATCAAGATCCACTCCAAAGGAATGAGAACTCCAAAGTGTTTGTTTTAAGTCATTTTTGCATATTCAGATGTGGAGATTTCTGTGAATATTAGGGTTGCTCGGGGTTTTCAGATACCTGAAGTTAATATCTTTCAAATACAAATCCATGATGAAAACCATTAACTCTCATAAAACAGTCAAGGTTGGTTTCCCCTGCCTGCTACTTCTTATTATTTCAACAAAGACATTTTCAAAACTTCTACAAGTCCCAGAAGGGAAACAAACCATCTTTTTTTTTTTTTCTCTCTTCAACTTTTCTTTTAGAAGTGCATCAGTCTAGAGATCGCTAGAGCAATATTTGTGCTAAAGGCCGTTTGAAAGGGTTTTCACAAATTCTCTGTCTCAAGTAAACATGAAATATCCCCCCTGCAATGACTTCAGCAGGGCTGGTGGGCAGGCAATGCTTTCATTCAGCCAGCCATTTGTCTGCTGCAATTCCCTAACACAAAGTGTGCAAAATGATAATTACCTCTTCCCTTGCAAAGCAACCAGCTTCACATCACGTAAACATCTGTGTTAAGTCATCAGGAACCTACATATAAATCCAGCTTTAGAAAATGAAGCAACCTGATCATACTTTTGAAAATAAGCATGAAGTAACTTTCATATTAGTCATCTGTATTTTGCATATGTACATTCCCATAAAATAAATGTACTCATATACAATGAGAAAAATAAAAAGAGATAGTTTCAATGAGAAAAGCATTTTCAGATTATTGCTAGTTGCCTAAACTCAGCAGGTGAAAGTTATAATAGTAAAAGCTTTGTAATGAAAAAGTTAAAAGCATCTCTGCAAATGGATCAGAAAAATAGGATGTCAAGAGCACCATAATACAATTAATCTCCAGTCCCAAAAACGCTTCTATTATGTAGGCTAAATCAGAAAAAAAAGTCTTAGATCCATCTATTTGAAGTTTTTCATTCACAAGGTCTTACATTCACTGTTCTAATTTTTCTATGTTGTTGTTCCTATAATTTTAATGCCAGATAATTTTTCAAGTTGTCAACTGTTTATTTGTTGATAGAAGTGCACTCTTAAAATGACAATAATGGTAAATTTTAGGTTACTGTATTTTAAAAGTAAATTTCTATATGAGTGTACTTTAAAAGTAATTACAACGTGGTGTTGCTGACAAAACCAGCACTAGGTTCTTGCATAGCACAAAATAAGTTACCGAGCTTAGGCTTGATCTGAACGAAAAGATAACGCCTAGTGTCTGTCATTTCTAATGGTAGACCAGTTATATTAACCAGCAGTGCAGCATATGGCAAATACGTCCTTCTGCATCACTAGATAGTAGAAGGAGAAGGATCTTGTGAGACCCTGGAAAAAAGTCCTGAAAAGCAAAGGGGTTTTTTTTTCTGAACTGTTGGCCTGGTGCTAACTCTAACAGTAGCGCTAATTGCTTATGAGAGCTTTGGTTATGGGCTGATGGTTGGATGCCTCATTCCTTGCCTTATTCTTTTCCTATGTGATGCAACACTGTAATTTGTTACTGTAAACTGAGTTATCCCAGTACACATAGAAAAGGCCAAGAAACCTCTGTGCATATAGACAGTGTGTCACAAGGCCATCTACCTTAATTCTACGCACTTTACTAAAATTAGTTTTTAGGCTATGGGGAGTCAGGACCAGGCAAAATATAATCTTTATAGGAAGTAGTTAATTCACTAGCACAAGATAATTCATTTGCAGTAGCAAAAGAATTATATTAATCAAAGATTATGAGCAATTTCATAGTCATTAGAGTATTTTTAAAGGAGTCAGAAACAGTCACTGTAACAGGACATGCTGAAAGAAGAGTTGTGTAACACATGCAATGTTCATGGAGAATTTTAAATTACTTTCAGAGTTCAAACACTAGGTCACATTTTCACACATCACATCACAGCACAGTGCCCTAGGTAGACTGTGAAGGGGAACAAGCTCCATTAAATAAAGAATTAGAGATATTTGGCCCAAATCAAGTATTGCTGCTTTTGGGAGATGCTGAATCCTGCAGCCTGACAAGGTGGTCAGACCTCCATGTGATCAATCTGCGACTACACTGAGCATGCATTCCCCCCAGGCATGTGTACAAACACACATATACAACACATGGATCTCATGCATACACATACACATAGACACATAGAGCAACACAAACTCAGCATTCATAAACATAAACAGTACTGAAGTACACAAACAGTCTAATTTTGCTCCCCTTTCTGGCTGATAAGGATGAAGGTCCATTAGCGGGAAATACATATGCAGGTTTACACATATATACAATGTGAATCGCTCCAGAAACTGGATTTTGACCTTCAGGCCGTCCCATAAATGGCTCCTGCCTCGCACATACACAGCCAAGCTGGTCATTTAGTCATTCCCCAGACCCTGTGGTGTCCCTAGTTGGTGGCTTGGACTCCCTGGTCTCTCTAACTGCAGTGTCCTAGACACATGGTTCTCTGATTACTGATCCCACTCCAGCTGCTGTGCTCAGACCCCCTCACAGACCCCCATGCACACAGAATAGAGAGTCCCTTACCCAGGAAAAGAGAAATTGAGTTTAATCACTGTAATACACTGATCAGGGCCTAGAATGACCAGCCAACTGGCTAGCAACCTGTTTACATGCAACTAGTCCCTTTTATCTGCTCCCAAAACACCATGATCCTTCCCTTTTCCTACCTTTTCTTTCCCTGCTAAGGGCACTCAACTGAGTTTTGTACAATCCCACAATGCTCGTCTCCTACGTCCCCTAAAAAGTCCCGTATTCCTATTAGCAGTACTCCCCTCAGACTGTAAAATGTTTTGGAAAGGCGGACTGGTGTTGATAGGTGTCACATTCGATTCCCAGGGCTGATGCTTTCCTGTGGCAGCCCTGGGAGGACCAAGGTCAGAAGATTCTGCTTTCTCTGATTAGGTTATCAGACTTTCCCCATCTGTAATGGTGCTTCTGTCCCTCTTTGTGCTTGTGGAGATACGACATTAATCACGAGTATCATGAGGATGGAGCAAGTGAAGGTGGTTGGAAAATCCTTTCTGCGGGGGATGGAGGCACCCATTTGTTGATAACAGTGCAGGACTGGCATTTTTTCAGAGAAACTGCTGAGGCTTGTCCAGCCATTGTACTATTACCTTTTTTTTGCACATCTGTGTGGTCTGATGCTGCAACTGATCCTGCTTTGAGCAGGAGGTTGGACTAGAGACCTCCCAAGGTCATCTGCATGATTTTGTGATTCTGTGATCATCTGAGTCACAATCACTGTCTGTGAGTGTACTCATACATTGCAATTGTAGCAATTTGATTTAAGTTAAATTTACAGCTCTTCCGCTGTAGTTTGGCTCAACTTGGACTGAATCATTTTGAATCCACTGTGGATAAGAACATAGACAAGGACAGTAGCCCATTTTAAACTGACAACCATGTTAAGCTGTCAGAAATTGTCCTGTATCTCAAACTTGTATGTCCCCATAAATTTAAGATACCTGACTTGATGTGCATTGAAACTATTGCAAGAGTTCCATTCACTTGATTGGAAATTGAATTAAGCTTCATTCAGATTAAAACAGCAAGATTAAATTTTCAGATATGGGTCTTCAGTACGTATCTGGAAAGACTAGCAAAGCAAACCCAATTATACCGGACTTTAGGAGGTCCACAGATAAATGAAAATAAATGAAATAAATACAGTCTTCATGTCACAGGCCAGTTTCTACCCAAGCTTGCAGTCAAACCTGTCTGGTCCTCAATAAGCAATTTGGGGAAACACACCTGAAGTATGCCTTTCAAGACCTTAAGGACTGCAGATTTGGTGTCACATGTGCATGGCTCTTTCTTCTATGAAAATCATTAAATTACCTTTTATTTCCAAGCTTACAGCATGTCTCTGGCCTGCTGTTTTTTGCTTATGTTTCAGATAGATAGCTTTTTTCTCCTCCTACTCATTTTCTCTCATAAGTCCCCTGACTGATGAGAAAGCGTGGTATATCCCTTACATCTAACAACATTCTGTAGTGGTTCTGTCATATGCCTGCTGTGACAAACATCTTATTCTGCTGCTGGTTTAATGCCTCAGACAATTGGCTTTGTACATATAGTAAGAATGCCAACATATCCCGCAAACTCTTCCAGAGGCTTATGGTCTTTCAGAAGACAAAATATTATTTTTACTCCCTCACCTTCTGCAGAATCCCATATACTACAACAAAGAGAATGAGGTCTTCAAAGACAGTATGCAAGCAGTCACCATTCCCTCTAGATTTAAAGGTAATTATCAAATATTTGGATTACCCAGAGAGTGAATATTTCATCTCTTTGGATATTTGCCATTGCATCCTGGTCTTCAATGTCACATTCATTAAATCCCATATTCTGCCTTTCAAGCAGAGTCCTGAACAACGGGTGATGTGGAACTGTACTCTGAAAGGAAGAGTTTCCAGGTAGGGCAGCTATTGTGCCAGCCCTGTTTGGCTCTTACTCAGTGTTTATGGGCAACAGCAAGTCCTCACTCTCTGCATTTTTAAGGATGCTGGATAGCATGTGTTTTCAGGATCACAGAAAATTTTAAGGTAAAGAGAAACTTTTCTGCTAAAGAGAAAAACTCCAGGCCAGAGTAAATATTTTGTATTCTGTCTGCCTTTTTTGCACTGGTGCAAGACTGACCTGAAGAGGATTAATGACATCTAGATTGAGATCTTTATTTAATATCTTACTTTCCCCTAGGGGAAAAAAGAAACTAATGAAGGAGTGAAAGACCCAAGTCATCCAGCCTAAATATCTGGGGCCTTCTGATCTGCTAGAGCCCTGGAATGCAGAGGTAGCCTTTTGTTCTTACAGGATCTGTGACTATCTTCTGTAGGAAGTCACCACATCTCTTCTACTCTTCAGGGCTTCAGTGTCTCTCTTTAAAAAGTGCGTTTTTCGGAGGAGTCACTCTCTTATTTGCTGAATCTCCAGTGCAGGACCCAGCTGCTCTGTGGTGGGCCATGTTGGGCAGTGAGACCAGGCACCTTATGGAGCAATCCACTTGCCCATGCCTCTGCATTTTCTTCTAAAAGAAGCCAGGATACATGAGTGAATGATGCAACCCAAACTTCTCTCCCACCTCACAACCAGGCATTATATATCCATGTGCAAAACTGCCACATATGACTCTCCGCAGCTATCAGCTCCGTGTCGGTGGTGATGTCAGAGATCTGCTTGTGGAAATGAATAGTCCATGTAATAAAATTATGTGCTGTCCTCCATTTTATCCAGCAAGTTCTCCTGAAAGTTTTCCAGAAAGACTCTCTGTCTCTCCCTCCCTGGTTCAAAAGCAGGGAGCCCTGAATAAAATGTTGGTCCCAAGGAATGTTTGCAGAATCATAGAGTTTGTTAATCCTATGAGGGAAATTCATGTCATTTCATCATCTGCTGATGGATGAAAGTGTAATTTGCAAGAAAAAGATCTAAGCTGGACACAGTAAGAGCATCACACAAAATAGTTTCATTCACACTGAGCAGCTCAAGCTGTCATCATCAAATTTTGACATAATTTGTGAATAATAAATAGAGCCAGTTTCCTAATGATTCCAGGTGTGATTTAACCTGAATTAAGCCTTCCACATAAATGTGTTGACTTCTTGCAAGGTCAGTTCATTTCTAATCAGTACTGGATTGCACAAGCTCAGCTATGTTCTTGTCCTTTAATGCAGTAACTGACAGATGATAGCAAAATATTCCTTTTTAATGAAACCTGCTGAAGAAGACTGCTTAGGGCCTCAGAAAATATAATTTTCCAAATAAAGAATGGTCTCCAGGAAAGAAAGGAAATACTGTAACGTAGGATGTATTAAGTAATTTTTCTCAGGCATCTGGTGATCAGTAGCTTTTTCTCATGTCAGAGAGGTGACCTAACTTTTTTTCCAATTACATATAGCCTCATTCACCTTTGTACTCTTAAAGTTCTTGTTTCTCTAGGTTGACATAGGTAGTGCCTCTAAAAAAGTGCAAATAAACTGCATGAAGATTTGCTGTAGAGGCTTCATAGGTACCAGATTTGTATCTGCAGTGTGTAGTCAGATTCCTAATGTTTTCACTTACATTATAATTAGCTTAGTTTCTGGGTGAATTTCACACTAATTTTTTAGACACAACTATTCCATTTCTCTGAAATCACTGTCAATTCATAACAGCGTTGCTACAGAATCCTTTATGTGACTATGCACATTGTGGATTTTCTCATGGCCAATGCAGACTTCCTTTGGCAGCTGAATACATCAGAGTGGTCTAATTTATCATCTTCTGTGAGGCAGATAGTTTTGGATGGCAGAAATGTCTCCTTTTCAAACCTCCAAGAACTCACAACCTTCTTCTAAAGCCAGTGGTTTGCTGAGTATCTATCTTTGCCACTCATTTCCTCAGGCTCCCTCATAAACAATTTTTTACTCTTTTATCCTCTGTACGAACATACAGCTAAGGAAGACTTGATGTGACTTCCTTTTGCATCCATTTACACTGTCCTATAAATCATGCAAAATATTCTGCACGGGCTCAAATCTAGGCATTAAATGACAATCCATCTGTTTGTTGCTCCCAATGGGATTATAGTTTCTTTCTCTGCATCACTGCTTGACAGAACTTCAAATCCCACCTGAAACTACTAGTGTGCTGGGTTTGGGGCCTCATATCAAATGCACATCTCTGCTCTCCTTCTTCTCTGAGGAATTGTTATTTTTAAACTGCTTTTCTATCTCTGATGGAGTCAAAGTTACATCTTAACCTATACAAGCTCTGGTGGCATATGCTGCTCTGCTCTTCTGCTGCAGCATCACGAAATCTGTCATCCAGCTCTGTTCTGATCTGTAACCCCCTTGTCATTACTGCCCTGTTGGAGAAATTCATGTAAACACTTCTCTTATTTCTGTTCCTTGCCTGGGTTTTCTTTCTCTGTTCTTTGATGTCATGGCCAGCAGTAGATCAGTATTTGCATTAGCCTTTGGCTCTGTCAGGAGGGGAATCAACAGTACTGGACAACTTAGGGCATACTACTGCTGCTGCTGCTATAATGTGCCCCGTGACTTACTGCTGGAGTGTTAATGTCAAGGTGATGTAACTGCCAGAGTACTCAGAAACACCATTATTTTAAGGGGGGATCACTGCCAACTCTTGAACTGCAGACTCCCTAAACTAAAATACACAACTAGAAAGTTATTTCATTTCTATTAACTGAAGGGGCTGACTAGCTTACAGGTACACAACTCCGCATAGATCTCTGGTCAGGAGACATGTAACAAATCCCAGATGACTCAATGGATCTCACTCTTCCTTCAGTGTGGGCTAAGGTCTCTCAGAGCCCCTTGTTGCTGGGGGCTGAGGATACACATATGCATGTACATCACTCATATGCACATAGGGTTTCTTAGCTGACACATGGAAATTTGTTCCTCTTCACAACACAAGGGAACATTTGAACCCATGATGCATCTGAGCTATCAGGCACTGCCTATCCTGGCAGCTGCTCCTTGGAGCCAGCCTATAAAGAGCACAAACTACATCACTTTGGTTTTTTTTCTGTATGTGTTGTGTTGTTTGTTGGTTGGGGTTTTTTTTCATTTTTTCAGTTGAAAATGAGGAAGTTCCTGATTCTTTTTACCAGTCTCACAGGTTGTGAATCCTTTAGTCACCTGTAAAGAGGCATATTTGACGTATTTTGGACCTTTTGCTTATTTTAGCGTGTATTATTCACACCTTCAGAAGTGCCTTAGAACAACCCAAGCCCAGTGTCCCTCTTTTATTGCCAAAAATGCTTGCCAAGAATTTTGGAGCAAGACACCACCCTGAGGGCACGTTCTAAATGGGCCACGTCATTACACAGAATAATACAAATCTGCTTGCATTTAAGGCTGCCCACTCCCATGCAACCTCCAGCTGCTCATCTTGACTCCCTCAAACAGAACAAGAGCACCATTCCTTCACAGTTACACCTCATACCATCACGTCTCCAGCCCCATGTTCTTTGCCTCTGAGGTTTTTCATGGAACTGCTGAGCATTTCGCAGAGCAGATGCAGCAGTGTGAGTCATTGCCTCACCGAGGAACAAGTTATTGCATATCAGTTGCTCCACGGAAACAGCCCATGTATGTGCTTGAATATTGTGCAATACACTTCACTTACATACCTTGGAAATGGAGATAATTTGTTTACTTCACATATAACCAGGATAAGAGCAGTCTGTGTCACACAACTGCCTGGGTACTTCTGATGGAGCATCTGATATGTGATCGCTTGGCTGAGATTTGGATGGTTCAGGCCACCCGGTTGCCGAAAAAAGAGCTCAGAGCAGGAGCCTTGATTTGATTGCCCTTAAGGTTGGTGCTCTTAACAAGGTACCTTTATGCAAACCACCTGTTAGGAATGGTCTTCTTGAAATGTACTGACCCCCAAAACGTGCCTGAGAATTGTCTGGGGTGGCATTGATGACACGCTAGGCACAGGTCAAAGAGTGTAACAGGCTAGATGATTGTAGTCTAGTAGACGTTGTAGTAGGTTGTAGTCTAGAAACACTGCCAGTGACTGCTGAATTTACTCTTATGGCTGTAGCTGAATGTTTCCATCCATGTTCCCTAGAGGCAGTCTTGGTTTACAGCTTTAATAGTTGGAAAATGTGAGTTTTCTGACCATCCCCACAATTTATGGCACAATTTCTCAAGCTGTTATAATGAAGAAGCACTAGCAACAAAGTTATTACTTACTCCACAAGCAAAATTTCTCTTCTTGGCAGCTCTTTGCATAAAGGTAGCTCAAAATGTGTCTTAATATTCTGCAAACAAATCAATTATTTATAATTGTCTCATCTTTAGATGCGAATTAAAGTAATGATTTTTTTATAGAGTTGAAAGGAAGCATACACGTTTAATTGAAGTAAATGAAATCTACGTGACCACCTGTTTGTTTTTTTAAACTTTACAGGAAATCAATGTATTGACAGTAGCATTGGTCAACCAAGACAGAGAAAAAAACTCAGAGAAACGAAGCCCGGGTCTAAAATCAGAGAAAGAGGCACTATTAATAGGTAAGATAACCCCAAAGAAGATTTTTGAGAACAAAATGCCTTTTAACAGATTCCTGTTTTGCATGTGTTTAGCCACAACTCTGTGCTGAAAAAAGTAAAGAAAAAAATAATTTTTTTTTCATCTGTATTCAAAATGGCTTTTAGTAAGAGAAATCCTAAAATACAAGTGCACTTTGCCTTTCTGAACAATTCTGCAGAGTTTAACGAAAGGATTTCAGGTATGAAGAAACTTGCAGGATCTGTATTTAGACTTGCAGCGTGAATCAATGAAGACTGTATTTTCATCAAGATTTAGCAGCCTAGAATTGTATAGCTTCTTATATGATTATTAGAGCAAGTGGTGAAGGAGAAGGGCATGGAAATAATATTAGCAAACTACTAAGCAAAAATATGTATACTGCATGTATTAAGCAAGCCAGATTTATGCTTTTGACATTAGGTGAGGGAATTAGCAATATGAATATTTATAAAGAATACCACAAGGACTGTCATATCCTTTACCTAGAATAAAATCTTTAAAATAAACGCTTAAAGAGGGCCTAAAGCTAAAGCTTATAGGCAATGGGCCAGCTAACTGATATCAGGCATTTAGCAACACAGAACTGGCTGTACCCATGCTACCCTTGGAGGGAACATGCCCCATTTATACCTATGCATATTCTGCATTTGTTTTCAGTGGGGCAGGTTTTTGTGGAGCCTGAAGGCTCACTGTTCAAAGTGTACCCTGTGGCATGGCAACAGAAATGTTGACCTCAGAGAACAGGTTTAATTTCTTTGGTTTGGTCTTTTCACAAAATCAGCAGTTCCCTGGTAGGTGATAGTTCCAAAACTACCTTAATTTGTTTAAATGCAGCTCATTTGCATAACCTAAGCATCAGGAAAGTTGCTGGTTTATTGCTGAGGCACAGATTCAGCAATTCACGGATTCAGTTTAGACCGAGAAGGTCATTTGAAAGTGAAGAATATATTTAAATGTTTAAAGGGCTTAGTACACGAACTCTCTGTGGCTGGTGAGATGCAGAACAATGGGTTGCACAGAAATGTATGAATTGTTTGAATTCTGCTTGTTGTAATAAAATCTGGAACTTTTAATTGCAGCAGACAGTACTTGATCTGTTCAAAGATTATTCTGTGAGAAGGACAGCAAGGATGGGATTTTAAGAAGAGAATAACAACCTTTTTTTATGAGTCACTCATTATTTGACTGAAAGAAGTGGTGGCAGTGTCCCAGTTGTTCAGTAACACACTCAGATAAACAAAATAATCTCTGTTCTGGTCATAATACCCCCACAATTGGTTCATTGTTACAGTTCAAAGGTCCTCAAGATGGATTTCAGGTTATCTCCTCATCTGGGGCATGTTCAGGTGTGATAAGGGAAAAATGGGCCTTGCCTCCATCCATTCACTAAGTTTGTCTATATTTTACAAAGTACAATATTGTCTTAGAGGAAAAGTGCATAAAATAAAATAAAAATTACTAAAAAGTTATCATGGAACTTTAGTCAATAACTACAAAATATTTACAAATTACTTATAATATATGAAAGACCTATCTTTGAATGTTCTGAATTGAAAAGTCTTGGGAACGGCATAACAAATGCAATGACACTGGTAATATGTGATGGGAGCACAAATTGGATTTCCATTCAACCCATCCAAGTGTGATGGTCTTGGCTTTTGCTTCTAAAGCTCTTGTGTGGTTGCTTATAGTCATCCACAGCACAAAGAAGGAAACTGCTGCTAGGACTCACCATAATATAAAATTAAATATACACCACTCCCTATGCAGGGCCAGAAGTCTGTAAATGCTATTCAAAAAAGAGGGAAGTAAAAAGGTGTTCTTTGCAAAGCCAGTTCTCAAATGAGTTAAATATTGCTTATCAGTTTCAACCATGGCCAGTACTTGGGGAAAAATGAAATCCAAAATTATCCTAATTCATTCAGCATGAAGAAAGCAGTATGGCCTGCAGTACACAAGATACAGTGACCCACTTTCGTCATTTGTAAGCATTTTTAATCCTGATGTTTATGATTTAAGTATACGAAACTTCCCCTAGGGTGGTTCAGCTAAAAAACCCATCCAAAGAGAGTTGAAAATATTTGTTCTGATTCTTACAGTTCAACTCTCCCCAAACAGCGAGTAATGCACATGCCATTTTCTATTTTCACTGTTTGTTTAGAACAGGAGAAATTGAATAGTGCCTTTAACACCAATACTGATGCCCCAAATCTTATTTTCACTGGTCATCATTATTAATGCTGTCACTTGATTTTCACTGCAGAAAAAATCTCTAGACTTAGATCTTGACTCCTCCTAAGCCACTTTTACTCTCATACCTTTTATAGTTATCCTGAAAATAACAATGAAGATAGACAGAACAGGCTCTCTTTTAAGAGAAAGTAAAACGTGTCAGAAAGGATTTGTGTTTTCTTCAGCACCAGTTAGGGGTAATACGGATTAAACACTTTTCATTACCAGCATCAGCATAATTACTAGAAAAATTTGAGGGAGTGAGGTTTCTGACACAATTATATGAAACATTTTCACAACAGAGCATCCAGTGAAGGAGAAAAAGGCAATAATTTTACCATTCCAATATCCACAATTTTATATTGGTAAATCAAGCATAAAATTGGCAGCTGAAATGCTTCCAGCAAGGCTTTGTTTAGAAATTCCTTTATTCATCAGTATATTATCCTGGTCACTTACTTGCTAACTACTGTCATTCCTGAAGATGAGCTATGGTATTTAGCATGTTACTATGACTGTATTAAAAATGTGCCATTTTGTTATGTTTATTGGGTTGTGAAAGAAAAATAAGAATCATAATTCATACTGAAAAACCTGCAAGAACAGACTATTCAGAATTATTTTGCCTATTTTAATGATACGGTGTCTGAGGTAATTTTAATATTTTGTGTACATTTGTTTTTAATACAGGTATCATATCCACATTTCTTCACGTCCACCCTTTTGGAGCCAATATAGAATATCTTTGGTCTTATATGCAGCAGTTGGACTCTAGGGTAAAAAAAATTTAATGAAAATCTGTTTTGTCTATAGAAATATTGTATTATTCTTTACTGCAGGTTAAACTCTTCATGCATTTCCATTAGAAAGATAATGGGATATGGGGCTTGGGGGTTTGCAGTCTTTATTCATTTGCAAATTACAGTGCACGTGCTTGTGTTGAGGTCTTTGCCTCGCACTGCTTAGCTATTTTTTATGGCAAAGAAGAGCAGAGCTTTAAATGGCAAAGACTAGCAGATGATTTTATGACACGTGATTCTGAAATATAGCTGAGGAGAAAGAAAGCAAAACAAGAGGTCCATGTAGCCAGGGCCATCAAACTGTGCAGAGTTTTTGGAGATGGCTCCTTATTCTTTGTGAAGTTGTTAGTCATGGGTCACACTGAACCGAAACTTCCATGAACATATGAGTGGACCATGTAGCATGTCCTTTTTCCGCACATGGAAGCAGAGAGGACCTCACAAAGGAACTGGATGACCTTACTGCTAAATTCAGAGTCTTGGCTGTGGCCAAGACAAAAGTGAGGCCAACACACAACAGTGTGCAAAGTGTTTAATACATCAGTTTGTACAGTCCACAGTCAATACATACCCGTAGGATAAGATTCTTTGACTTACTTTTTAATATTTACTGTAGGATGAGATGAAATCAAGCCCCAAAACGGCCTATTCCTCCGCCCTGAATATTAAGCAAGTCAACTGTGAAATAGCCACTTTTGATCAGGTGAATGCTACTCTAAGTGCTAAACAGCGGCTCTGCAGGATGCTAGGCTTCAAGAGACACTCAGCAGATGCAGGGGTCACCCTGTGGTCAGCCACAGGTCTGACCCATATCTCCCAGTACTTGTATGATGGTGCTTTCCAAGATCTTCTTCCAACACAATCCTTTGATCCTGGTAATATTTTGTTCCTGAACAGCCCCTCCAGCACATAGCTAAGATCACCTTCCAGCTGCTTTGGTGGTTTGCTTTCATAGCCTGCTCCATGCTTCTGGATGATCCTGGATCCTTCCTCTGTTTCTATGAAAAAGAGTAGAGCTAGAAGCAGAGGACAGCCTGAGCTAGAAGCCCACTGGAAATAAGACAGGTTGCATTGATGAATGAGGAAGGATAATGAAATTTTTAGGCACTGTCTTCAGGTCTTGGCAACTCAGTTTTGCTAGTGTTTTACAGTCCACTGCCACCCACAATGAACAGGGAGTAGGGGATGAGGATGGTAGAAAGAGGTGAGAAACTGGTGAATTTCAATTCTTTCTTAAATGTCTGGTTTTATTGAGACCTGATGCATCCAGAGCTTCACACCTACAGCCATTCCTCTTCTGTTTCTCTATTCCCTGCCTCTGCCATGTATACATTTTCCTTCATCTTGTCCCAGTTCCTACAGCTCTCAGTCTGCCCAGTCTCCTCAGTTATCTTTCAAGTCCTTCCTTAAAACAGTGTTTGGCTAAGTTTCAACTCCTTTTTCCCCTGGATGACTCCTCCATCTCTGTATCTCTTGAGTGATAAAAGTAATCATCTAAAATATGGACTCCTTAGGCTCCAGCCCTGCTGCTCGTTGCTTCTGCCCACTGAGCTCTTCAGCTTTCTCCCCCTGCACGGCTGCAGTCCCTTCTAGTGAATGACTGTGAGCTCAGTCCTTGAATTTCTACTCACGTTTGTAACGTTGGCTTCTGTGAGGCTGCCAGGATCAAACCTTTAACTTGCAAACAGAACCTTCATGGAAGGAGCATTGTCTCCACCTCTGCAGCTACCACTGGGCCTACTACGGCATAATAAACACAAGCTGAAAAATTTCACCTCACTGGTTTATTTTGGAAATAACTGCTTGTAGAAAAAAATTACTTTCTAATAGCACAATACAGAGATGCAATCTCAGAGATTAATTTCAGTTACTTTCCATGGTTAGACTGTCATTCTTCACCTGAACAGGAATGATAAGGTCAGCATACCCGTGTGAGCTGAGGGCTCAGTATAAAGCTCATATATAATGCGCAAAAGTAACCAGATATCCATTACTGCCATGTAAGTATCTAAAAGATAGATCTGGTTATTCTGGGGCTTTAGACTGCCTCCAACACTGATTTTTGGTGCCACCTTTAATAAATCATTTAATCTTTCTGCTGCACTAACCTCTAGAGGAAAATAAGAGGTAGTAGATATTTTCTCACCTCCGTTGGGTGTACTGAGGTATAATCAGCATATTTTATGTTCACATACTGTTTTAAAAGAAAAGTTTTCACCATGGAAGGTTCCTACTAATATGAATAAACAGAAATATCCCTATTGCCAGAGAAACCTATCAAACCATTAAAATACTTGTGGATATCAGGTAACACCCATACATTTGCTTGCTGTTCTTTTTATGACCACCATTTTAGAAGCAGTAGTAGTAGGATAAAATGGTTCATTTTCTATGACTGTTCCTTTCTTGACTTCCCTACTGATTATGCCAGAAAGGTTGCCTTTCTGAAAATGTTTGCTGTAATGAGAGCATCTTTCCCATTAGGAAGGTGACCAGTCATTAGGTTTCCAAAATGATACAAACATTCTGAACAATGCAGAATTGGGAACTTTACTGCTTAGTTATCTGGGGCTGCTGAACTGAGTAAGACTGGAAGAAGATGGCTCCACGGTTAGTCAGCCCTAAGTAACAAAAGGGAGCTGATTAAAGTCTTTTTGAAAGAGAAAAACTGATGGAGCTGGGAGAAGGAAGAATAAAGTCCCATCTGCTTCCTCCTCCTCGCAAGTATACCCATGACTGTAGTTCTTAGATGGACTTCATACAACACTGTGTGACCAAGCCCCAACACGGCAGTTGTCATTGTTTTACAGTGGGATGCCTCTTACAAGAGCAGAATCATTCCTGCAAGGAATTTACACTTGCTTTGGAATCTGGAAACTCATGTCAGGCTAAGGTTAAAAGAAAAAAAAAAAATGGTTTACTGTTTTCATCTGGCCTGCATTCATCTCTGCTCCCCCACCCCCCTCCCCTTATTTCCATTCTTAATGTTTTCTCTTCCCAATCTACAGAGCAGCTTTCTCACTTTACTTTTACTTTTGTTCCTTTCTCAGATCTCTGCAAATGAGATAGAAATGCTTTTGATGAGACTGCCACGCATGTTTAAACAAGAATTCACTGGTGTAGGAGCAACACTGGAAAAGAGGTGGAAGTTTTGTGCCTTTGAAGGAATTAAAACTGTCTGACTGTGACTAGTAATGAAGCTATGCAGAAGAAGAATTCCTAGAGCATGGCAGGGTTATAAAGTATTACAGTAAGAAATTTGGGTTTGGGCACATAGTAGTATGTTTTCAAAGTTATCCAAGCCTAATTTTAGTTACATTTGTGACGTTCTCTTGTGAGTGGAAATGTAGTTGTGCACCAGTTCCTAAAATAAAATAAAACAAAATTTAAAAAAAAGTTTCAAAATGTGACAGATTGTTTCCTATGAAAACTGGAGAAGATACCACAGTCATAATGATTTCAAAATACTACATGTCCTATATCTAAGAAAAGCTCATTGAGCAAACAGTTAAGGAGAAAGATTGCCCGGTTATGGTCACTAAGCTACAGCAATGTATGTGTAATATGTAGTAGAACTCATTAAGTTTTGGTATAGAAAATTCTTTCTGTTTAGTAAGAAAATTGAGTAATTTTACAGTGAGGAAAAGCATACCAAAAGAAAACTTGAAGATGTGTCTAAAGTTATTGTATTTTGTAAATTAAGTTATATGCTGTACCAGGGATTTTTGCCTTATTGAAAGAGGCCTGAAAATGTGATTGGAGTCCTCAAGAATGCTTTATCAAGAATATTATTTTTCTAATGTAACTATTCTCCATTACAAGTTCTTTTAACATGGATTGCATACCAATTTTCATAAACATGTAAATAGGGAGGAAACCAGTGTTACTGTATTGTATTTGGTATGTAACATTCAGGTTTATGCATCAAAATGAATATTCAGTTGCATTACTGTTACAAATTTTATAGCAGATATATTAATTTTTATCAATAAATATTACTTCTACCATATTGTTTGTGTAAGTTTCTCTTCTGATGTTTTTGCAATGTAGTCAATCCAGCAAGAGTCTCCTGGAACTTATCTTTCTCCTACCTGAACTATTAATTGCAGATAACTTGGTTAAATTACTTATGAATCAAAAAAGCAATATTAGCTAAGATTAAAATAATTCAAAATATTGGTAGGGGAAGTACCAGCATGGACTTTTGTTTAGCTGAACAGATTTCATTTGTTTTTTTTTCAACAAGCAGACAGATAAAAAATGAACATCTTCAAATATCTCATTTTCCGTGTCGTGTTGAGTGTTTGCAATGCATCCAATTAGTTACTTTTTCTAACATCTAGCTAAAGCTTCTGGCCTTTGGCCAGCCAGGGAAAGGAATAAAGCACTTTTAGTGGTGTTCCTTAAGTAGGAACATTGATATAAATTATCATGTAAGTTTCACTGTCAAATACACAGTAGTCCAGCACTCCTGTAAGAGCCAGCAAAAGCTAAAGTGTGTGTACCAACCAAGCCAGGAGAGCAAGGAAGGAATTTCTCCTCCCAGAGCCTTGCTTTAAACAAATGCATCAGTACAACATTTAGCATGGTGCTGGATGAGAAACAGCAGCCATCTCCAAGTCACACGTCTGTGTAGGCAGAGGAGCCAGTCACAAGAGAGCTGGCCCTATGAAGTGGGGCACCAACAGCAGGAAATATGGCAAATTGAAACAGATGCAGGGAGTATCCCAATACATGTCAAAGTGATGTTTCACTGAGGTTCCTCAACAAACAGCAATTAGTGTCAAATGCAATTAGTAATGAAGGAACCCTCCTACATGGCTCTTAGTCATTAGTACTTTAGGGCCTGTTTCTCTTACGGCATCTACCTGGAATATAGAAATATTAAATGAAATGCTAATTGTGTACAAAAGGAGAAAAGAAAAGAGGCTTAGCAGATCAATTATGGGAGAAAATTATGCTTTCAGGCAGTACACACAAAATTTTTAAAAATAAAGTACATCTCTGTTATGGTTGTACAGAACCTTTGTTAAGTCACTTGGGTGAAACTAGTAATTATATGCCAGTTATGCCAATGAAAAGTAACTAGTTTAATCCAAGTAACAACTCCTTCTTTTCTTGTAATCATACAGCTTTATGAATAATTCTGGCAAAAATGTGTTAGGTCTGACAGCTCTTATTTAAGTACTGTAACATAAATGTATATGGATGGCACTTAGGCTGGGGAAAACAGATGTGAGAAAACTTTCACCTCCACTTACTCCACACCATACTTACTCATTATATTCTGTCCTCCCTTTTCCTGTGTCCTCCTTTTTTTCCCTTTAGCTCATCTCCTCTCCCACAAAACAACTCCAATCCCAGATAGTCACAAAACATATTAATTTTGACCAAACTTTGTAACCTAATCATCATATTTGCTTTGCATGTATTTTCCTTTTTTTTTTCCTATTTTTTTAATGTCTGTCTAGACCATCAAAGCTTTAGGAGAGTACCCTTTTTAGTCCTTGTGTAGTACCAGCTAAAAGGGAACCTCCTTCACTGGCTTTTAGATACCACAAAGAAGATCTAAACTTTGAGTATAAATAGCATGTAGAGATGCTGTATTATTGTAACATATCAGTTGAGAGCTTGAAACTAGGGAACATCCTCAAAAATATCAGGTTGGGCCTCAGAACTGGCTTTAACTCTGTGTGCTCATTGACTGCGGGGGAAAATGGATTAAAATGCTCGGCTCCATCATTTAGTTGCTGAACTGTCCTTATGATGACCCTTGGGGTATTCAGCTTGGAGTCCTGAGGTTGATAGAATGAGATAAATAACAAGCCACCTTTGAAAGACATCTAGATTGCACATTAGGAACCATTTCTTTACTGAGATGGTGGTCCAAACACTGGAATGGGCTTCAGCCCCTCTGATCAGTGCCTCAAGGCTGTCAGTGTTTAAGAAGTCCTCAGGCAATTGAACTAGATGATCCTTATAGGTCCCCACAAGGCCTAAAGCACGTTTCTCCAGCTGAGTCAGGTTGAAGGAAGTTGCACATTTGGCAAAGACTCAAAGCCATTACAGTTAACAGAATCCTCACAACAGTAGTAGAAAAAAAAATGAACAAGGAAAGGCCAAAGAGACATGACATCATCAGACTAACCATGAGCTCAAGAGATGAAACTGTGAAACAGCCTGGCATGCAACTGCAAGTTATGGAAGAAAGTTATAGTAGTGTTTCCTCTTCTCAAATAGGGACTAGTGGAGCAGGAGAAGATTTTATTTCTGACTACCCAAATATGCTGAGGGTATTTTCTAAGTTCAGTTGGCCTGAACTCCTTTTCTCACAGGAGACCTTTTTGTCCTCAGCTTTGAATTGTCTTGGGCTGATGGCAGGGTTAACTTTCATCAGTTTAGAGGGCCAGCCTCTTACTGCACTGTATCTGATTCCCACTTGAAGGTTGTGCAAAACCTCTTAGACAAATGTGCATTTCAGCATACACATTAAAGGGAGATGGGTGTAA
Organism: Chiroxiphia lanceolata; assembly: GCF_009829145.1. Classification (NCBI taxonomy): domain Eukaryota; kingdom Metazoa; phylum Chordata; class Aves; order Passeriformes; family Pipridae; genus Chiroxiphia; species Chiroxiphia lanceolata. The sequence goes on from NC_045638.1 coordinate 59,851,346, forward strand.
CCTCTCTGTTAAACTGCATTTTATGTTCACAAGAGATGTTTTATGTTTGATCATGTTTGATGAAGACTGCATTTTCCCCATCACTGAAAAGGAAATTTTTAATATCTTCTCGTACTATTGCACATAGTGGAGTCAATTGTTTATTGAAGTGTGTGGGTTTTGGGCAAAGCTTGCATGTTCAGGACTGCTAGAGCATCACATTCACTTAAGGAACAACTATACTAAGATTTAGAGAAAATCCTGTATCAAGTTATGCTACATTTAGCTACACAAGATGTGCAGTAAATGCTGTGGAATCTAAAGCTCGAAAATTTGTTGTAAGACCATTCTGGGTGGTTTGCTAAAGTCAAAATTCTGGTCTTGCAAGCACTGTTTTATTTAAAATCAGAATGGCTTTTACAGTCAGGGTTAGTAAGACAAAAATGTTCTGTGCTGCTGTGAATTGATTTGGGGAATAATATTTGAGAAGAGGAGGAGGGAAAGGAATTAGTTGGTTTGGAAGATTTTTTTTGAGCCTCCAGCACCAATAGTAGCCAGGTCTGATATACGACTGATGTTCATTTTGTCCACTTAACAAATGCATCTCAGAGTTCAGCACTTGAAGTGTGAGGTTTTTATCATCCTTCTTTTTTTTTTTTTTCTTTGAAAGGGTACAAATTGTCCTTTGACTTGTCACTCTGGTTATCCTGCTAAGATCTGAAGCTCATTTACCGTATCTTTTCCCTCAAAAAGAAGTAGAAACAGCAGAAAATTTCTTCTGGTTCTGTTCTGTAGTCAATCTCTTCTGGAAGCAACTGCTGAGATACTCAGGAAAAACAAATTTGTCCTATATTTATTGGCATTAAGTGCCTATAAAGTAGGACACAATCTGGAGGAAGTCATTTCTTCTTCCAGGCTCTCCAAGAGCACAGTCATTGTGACTTTACTTACTAAGTTAAAACTGAATGTCTCAAGAACAAGTAAGTCAACTGAAAAAGCAGCCAAATCAGGAAATTATGCTTACAAGGTGCAGATCCTCTGACTATATAAAGCCGTTACATTGAATTCATGGAAATCATAATTTGTAAGCAAAATCAAATAGATACACTCAGGACTACCTTTGATTAAGTGTTTTGCCTCACACTGGGTAACATTGTGCCTGTTCAGACTTAATGGGCTGACTCCAATGTAATCCTCCTTCTCAATAGGGATATTTGGGTGACAGGAAGAGGAAAAAAATATAAATTCCTTTAAACCTAGCAGACAGCACTCCTGAAATCCTGCTGCAGACATACTATACCCATTGCTCAGACTTCTGGCTGATAAGTACTTCTTGCTAATTTATGTACTTTTATATACATAACATTGAAGCCTAAAAAAAATCATCAACTTGGACTGCTCGTATCATAGCCATGTCACAGTTAATTCTGTAGTGGTCCCAAAAGCCTATGGTGGATTCAAATACACCTCCCATAAAAGCATCCAGCCATAATCAAGGTTATCAAGTGATGAAAAGGATTTTTTTTTGCTTGATAGTTTGTTAGAAGAGATTAGCATTGTCAAAATTGTGTCCTAACTTCCTAACTTCATTTTTCTTCTGGCTTCCTTTAGCCAGTTTTGCTTTTCTCTGCAAGATTAAATTATCCTTTAGTACTGCATATTTTCTCCCCGTGAAGATATTTATATATTGTGGTCTATTTACTTCTCAGTATTCTTTCTCATAAACTAAACAGATTGAGCTTTTAAGTGTTTTGCTATAAAGCATTTATCTTCTCTTCCTCAAATCATTGCATCCTTTATTTTTTTTTTTAACATCCTTTCCAATTTTTCAAAACCTGCTTTAAAATGTGTGGAGAAAAACTGTTACTTGAATTAAACTGATCAGTTTACAGTATACAGACATGCAGTCACATCTCTGCTCCAATTCAGCCCTTTGCCTCCTACTCCGATCAGACTATTAACTGATTGCCAATGTCAAAGCAGTAATCCAAGTAAATCGCTGTTGCATCATTTTCTTCATCCTTCTGGTGTAACAGATTCCTCTGCACAGATGTGTTTCTGTCTGCTAAAGCCTGGCTTTTCCATCCCCACTGATAGGCTTGTTTGTGCAAGCACAAAGGTCTCACCCCACAAGGGTATTTTGAGGCTTACATCCCATGTGCAGCCTTGTTCTTTGCTATGGGGACAGTCTGGGTAACTCTATGATGTTTATAGCCTCTCCTGATTTAAAAGGGGGTAATCAGATCTGCTGTCAGGATGTTAGCTGATCACATCAAGCATTCAGAGGGCAATCGCACAGGCTTTGTCTAGACTAGGATTTAAATGCGTGTCATTAGCACATATTAGCTGATACATTTTAGAAGTCTGATGCAGACGAAGCATAATGCCTTTAATGTGAAAAGCTGGCTGAGTTAGGCCCTTGGGCATTGGCGTTGACACTGGTTTGTCTATTTTAGAGTTTCAGAATAAGTTAGCCAAGGGCTTGTCTGCGAAGACCAGTTAATTTGGAAGAAGATAGGCTATGAATTTAAAGGGATGCTCCAGGCTCCAGGACTTAAGACCAGAAAAAGATTAATTCTCAAGTAGTTGCTCTGAAATAGCTCAGTATAATAGTAATATGCACTTAACTAGGTACATTTTCTCTCTCCTTTTTTTTTTTTAACTTTCTCCATTAAAAAACAGTTCCCATATTAGAGTTGTTGTATTTAAAAATTAACCCTCTGGTGCATTTCTGCTTTTTATCACTGCTCCTTACTGAATACAGCTGATTAGCTTGGTTGTGTCTGGGGAGGAGGTTGGAAAACTTGTACACTCTGCAAATCTGGTTGCTGATGTTAAAAGCTGACTTGCATTTCACAGGGGGAAGACATGGTATGCTTGTGAGAGGAATGGGAGTGAAGCAACAGAAGACCATAAAATAGGATTAAAAATAGAGACTGGAGGGATTTTGTTAGAACCTGGCGTTCCATCAAAAAACCCCACACAAATCCCAGGACATCCCGGAAGCCTGTTATAAACTAAGAGGGGGAACAGGGAAGAGGAAGAGATAAGATTTCATAGTAAAAATAATTGTAAACTACAGTAATATTGAATCTATAAGTGTTTGTGTATTTCCTTAGCTGGTTCTGTCCATGGAGTTAGCTCTGTCAGGTGTTGTGTCTGAGACTTTGTAAAGAGGAACCTTCCAAAATTACTCTGCAGTTGGCTGTATCCCAAAAATATGCTCAAGCAATACGAACTTCCAGTGGCAGAGAGCCCCTCTCCACAAGAAAAATCTGCCTCTCTAGCTCTACAGTTCACTGGTTGATGATGATGTTAGCAAAAAACCTTTTCCTTATCCATGAAGGCTAGTGAGAATACATATTACTCATGGAAAACAAATATTTGCCAGGCGATCAAAACTCATTTCAGAGTGTCATTTCTACCCCTCCACTCTAACTAGCTGTCCCTTGGGTGGAATTTGTCCCTTGGTTAGATGGAGTTAGCTAAAGCCCCATCAGAGTGGAATCTACACTTTTGTCTTCAGAAGATGAACAGCCATGGATAAACATCATGCTACTAGTTCAAGGCTGATTTGTCCCAGGAAGAATTGCAAGGCAGGAGCTGCTTTGCAGGATGATACTGGAAGCCTATTTTGCACAATAAAACATACTGACAGAGAAGGAAGCCAGATGGTGTCTCAACAGCCCAAGTTTTCTAAAACTTTTCCTACCCTGAGAAGTTCTTGATTGACAGCTCTGGAAACAGGTGCTTTATTTGACCACAGGGCAGAACAGGGAAGACATCTAATATTGTCCCAGCAGAAGTCTACAGAAATCACCTGCCATTTCATTTTCATTGCTATGAAGTCCTTGCCTCATCTGTCCAAACTGCAGAGGAAGGGGATGTCTGCAGAATGTACATTTGACCCTGATTTGAGGCCACAGAACTTCTGCTACTTAAAACTTTAGTTTCAGGGCTGTTTGAATCTCTGATCTGTAAAATAGATATACTACTGTCCTAAAGAACATAGGAAATTATCCAATCACTGAGGAGAAGAAGGCAGCCTTTCTTGAAGCACAAATGAAGAAATACACCCTGATGACCCCATCCCCTTCAATCTTCACAATGAACAAGAAGATCTGGAAGTATGTGGCTGGCAAAGAAGTTCATCCTATTAGAAAAGACAAAAAAGAGCTCGTGTTATATTCACACAGAATGTTTTGAGATGGTTTTTTAAGCCTAAAGAAAACCCTCTGCAGTTTATAGCCATGAGATGCTCTTAAAACAAAGGTTAGTACAGGGAAATGGAGCAGCAAGGAAAAAAAGAATATTATCTTTTACGAGCACTTTACTGCTCTTCCTCTTTGAGAAGATTTCAGTGTGGAGGCTGAAATCCCTATTGTTTCAAAGGTTTACAGTCAAGAGCAGGAATAACATGGGATTTGCAGCCTTTGTTTGATTTTTGTGGTCTGTGCAGTTCAAATGTCCAAAGAAAAACAGGGAGGTTTGTGCCCAGGTGAAATGGAACTGGGCAATCACTTATGTAACACAGAATCGTTGCTTTTCTGCAGTGCAGAGTTTTTTATTTACAGCAATAAATCATGGGCAAATGATCAGAAGTTCAAGGATGTATATTGGTCATGTAATCAGCAAGAAATCTGTACATGTTTAGGGTCCGGACTTTAAATTTTTGTCTTTCTTTTGAGAATGATGAGATTTCTGTCATATGCAGCACCCAGAAAGACAACAAAGGATGAACTGGATGGATCTGGGGAAAGAGCCCTAATCAAATGCTAGCTAGTGATGTGACTGTCACACAGTACTGTGCAGACATATCCCCACTTGCAGTGAACAAGCTAGTTTGACCACAGGAGACATCACAGCTGTCATTGTAGAGCCTCTGCCCAGCTCAGTCCACTCTACTTACTGCTCCCAGGTTAAGCAATATGGTATCGTCTGGGCTGTCTTCTTCTGGACTTCTTCTTTCTGCTTGGTTTCTTCTTCTGGAAAGTTTATTTTTAAGTTGTTCAAGCCCTGTTTCAGGCAGTTAACAAGCTGTACCATGAACAGAAAACTATCAATTATCTGCAGCAAGAGTAAGTAAATCCTAATTGAAAAAGAACCTGGACAACTTCTTCCTAAATTTGCTAAAAGACTTGAAATTACTTTATTTGCCAATTTCCAAAGGAGAATGAGCAGCGAAAATGTTTCCAGAAATAACCAGAATAAGGCTTCATCTCCCAGACCCATTTGGCCCATACCTGTCCTATGTTCCCCAATCCAAGCATGTAACAACATTCAGAGGAAAGCAAAAGCTGTTCCAGAGTTTAAGTCATGTGAGTAATTTAAGGCTTTGGGAAGGTTATAAAAAAGTCCTTTGTAGACAATCCCACAATAAGTGCTACTGTTCTTCTGTGTAACTAATCTAAAGTAAGGTTTTTGTTAACTCTCTTTATTTGATGCATTGTGAAACAAGCTGAATGAGAATGTTTAGGCTGGAAAAAAAAGCAACACAAAATCCCACAAGAACAGGGCATAACAGCATATATCAAGAGTAACAAAGAAAATAACTCTGGATACACAAAGAGATGTTGGGAAATTACTGCTTTGTGCCATGAGATGGAGTATAACTGACTACTAAAAAGTTCTTGCTAATCACAGGTATATTACATGGCAATATACAGACTGGGGTTAAGACCTTCACTTTCTGAATTACTAGGTGTCTGAGAGCTGTCACCATACAAACACACAAGTAAGGGAACTGTGACCAAATCCAGTATTAAAGCTACTCAGCAACACTCCAAAACTCAGCTACACAGTGCATGTTTCCTACTAAGAATTTGATTTTAAAAGCCAGGATTTTCACCGGAATGTGGTCACAGAGCCAAAGATGTGAGACATGTCAGCCACTCAACTAACTTTGGATGATATCCTGTCATTGGAGGCACATGCCACTTCTTACTATAGCCCAGCGAACAGATCTTAATTCTTCCTTGTCCAAGTGAGCACTTTTATCTGCTCAGCTGTGGGATGTCCCACTGCTCCAGTTTCCATCACTTTGTCCAAGGTATTATCCATCCTGCATGTTCTGAGGACACCTGCGAGACTGATCCGCTACCTACAGCTGTAGGTGCTCACCTCACTCCTCAGCACTCTCAACACTGGGTTTTCAGATAGTCCTCAAATGTCTTCATGGCATACCTCCATGTAGTCATGACTGAGAAACATGGTCCTCTGAATTCTGGGAGTCAGTCACTTACATTCTTTGTAACATAAGGAAACACAACAAATACAGGCCTTGAAGTACAGCACATGGCTGGGTAGGACATTCTTCTTGAGCTTCTAAGGACACCATTCTTCACATCTTCTTAATCCAGCCTTTATCCCTTCTCATCATGCCTACAGATTAGTGTGAGTTTGTGTATGTGTGTGTGAGGTCTCCAGACCATTCAAGTGGACTACAGCTTTTGGTTTTCTCAGCATATCATGTCTTTTAGTTTATTTTACTGCAAGTCATATAGGTAGAGGTGAATTGCAAAGGAAAAATGTCTACCATGCCACATAATGAAATACATATAACAACAATCTCATACATAAGGAAAAATTTACCTCTAAATGGCGGTCTGTCCAGTTTACAAAGAAGAAAGGAACAAACAATTGCAACTGAGAAACCATAAATATTTATATAAATGGATAATATTAATTAGTCTTGAAAGATGAAAGGCTGCCTCCTCAGAGGAGAATGGACCAAAACCTATCACTTACTTAAATTTCCATTCAAATATGAAAAACAAGAAACCCAAATTATAGTGCCTGATTACCATGGATTATCTGTATCTAGCTTCAGGCACTGACACTGCTACAGCACCTAAATTCAAGAGAGCAAGTGTAACTCAAGATTTGTGTCATATGACTGAAAAAGGATCTACAAAGCCTCCATCCAACATTAGGCAGGTGGGTGCAGAATCCAACCTTCACTCAACAGGTCCCATGTAAACAGGGCACGGATGCCTTCACAGCCCAGCCATGCTGATAAACAAGAGCCAGATTCCACCTTTCGCTCAGGACACACTGTTTTTCAGGCATCATAGCAAGGGGTGTGATACTGCAGTTATCTAAGGAGGAACAAGTATGGGGAAAGTGCACTTGGTCTTCACTGCAGGTACCTGCTAGAAAATCAAGGGTTACAATATCCAGCCAATGATGGCTTTACTCAAAACACAGAGAGCTGAAGCGTCTGTGGTTGTGACTTTATCTCATCCCACTTTAGGCTCTCAAGCAGACAGATCTAGTGCTTAGTCACATTCATGATCCTGCATTGCCATCTCATTAAGGGGGTGCTGAATTTATGAACTCATCTTCAGCTGTGGCTCACTGGAAATGCTACAGCACAGCCTTCCTTGAGCCTTTCAGTTTTAGTGAAACAAGGGAACAGCTGGTAAATGTTGCCACTTGAAGGAGGATTTTCAGTGGTAGGGACTGTGATTACTGTTTCCTGGGTTGTTCTAGAATCTGCAGAGCACCTCCTTGGTGCTGCTACCCTCAAAATCAACATGACTATGAATGTATCATTCAGCAGAGAACACTGCCACTGCTGACACATGCAGGTAGTGATTAATTCACATCATCCAAAAGAGCCAACTCACACAGAGGTCATGGTCATGTAGACATCATGGTGATACAGACATCACCTATCACCTTCCCTATCCCAGCCTTATATACAAAATGCAACATATGTAATCAATGTATAAATGAGCAAAACTCGTAGTGCATATCAAATCTTCAATCCAGTAATTTGTATTTGAATGTTTTAGCGACAACTGACTGTGACTACAAACACTTCACAGACTAATTTTCAGATTCATGAGTTTTTGCTTGGTTTACCTACATGTTCTCTGAGCTCTGTGCCAAAAAAATATTTCCTTTCTTGCACTGAAACATAACACTGACATGTGTCAAACTACTTCTTTTGTATGGGTTTAAGCGTACTTCTTCCTCTTTCTGCTTTTTGTAGATTCATACATATTAGACACACATCTTTGGGTTTTAATTATAAAATTAATTTAGACAGCAACCAGAAATAAAGCTGACAAATCTAATTTCCCAAGTAACTCAATATCATCTCAGGATCTCTGAGGAGGAAAACAAAAAAATATGTCCAAGTGGTTACGGACAAATTAAAAAACAAAGAAAAAAGATGATCAGATTAATAGAGGAGCATTTCTCTAGTGTAAAAATCCATATTTATCATCATCTGTGAGAATGTGATGGTATTTTAAACATTAAATGACTTTTCATATTGCTTCCAATCCCAGACACTTAGGGGAAAAAGCTATATAGATACACATCATAAATGCATCTTAAAAGAAAATAATTTCTAAAATAGTTGCTTAATGACCATATACAGTTCTGTGCTAGCTCAAATCATGTAAACTCCCTCCCATTCCTTAGATTTAATCTAAAACTATTTTTGAAGTGATTGATCTCTGCCAAGTATGGACTGAAAAAGAGGCTTGCTGGAAGGTCAGCAGAGAAAGCTGTCAAGTGACCAGTCACAGCCATACTCAGCTTCACTCATGTGAAAGTACCACAGGCAGCTACCCTGTCCCACAACAGTGTCACAGATATGCAAACATGATCCTGGACATAATAAATAAATAAATAAATAAACTTCCCTATGAAAATACAATACCAGCCATCAGGAGGAGGTTGGGAAATACGAAGAAACCCTGAGAGAACAACGCAGTTTTCTAAACAGGTATTTGAACCCAAACTTAGATTTAGTGATCTTTGAGTTGCTGTCAAAAGCCAGCCTTTCAGCTTGGTAGAGTACAGCTCTTCTTGGCAAAAGCAGAGGTCCCAAGCACAGCCTTAAGGGTGAAGAGCTCTTACAGCAGTGATATTGTTGCAGCCACTGAAGAGAGACTTGCTGATGATGTGCTGCTGAAAGGAGTGAGTGGTGATCACACCTTCATTAGGCAGCCTGAGGATTAATGGATTATTGTTGGTCTTCAGGTTGAATCTTACCATCCATATATCAGCTGCAGAGAGGTTTCGGTCACTTTCAGCAGCTTCTGCTCCAGTCAGTCATCATGACCAAAGATTGTTATGCCTTTTACATAAGCACATGTGCACCAGCAATGATTCATCCCTGCGAGGGTAGAGGTCTTCCATCCAACATCAGTGCTGTCATTCCAGGTAACGATAGTCTGATCAGTGAATGTGATTTTAATGGCTAGTCTGGATGTAACTGGACATGGTTGATCAATGTAAAAAAATGTTACAGAGCTGATTGCACTATCTCCAGTGTCAAGTTGCTGCCTTCTAAGTAAGCTGATCACAAGCTAACAATTATCAACACATTTTTTTGAACTATTCCCAACACGCAAGATTGAATATTTCCTTTTTAAAGTACCAATACACAATCAATTGTAAAACAAACAGGTCTGTAAGGATTCAGTGTATCCACACACATATGAGGGGCAGACCTTAGTCTCCAGAGAAGTTGGTATCCTTCTCCACTGCTCTCAAAAGAGAAACCAATATCTCAGTTCAGCAACAAAAACTGAAAAAGTGGGCTGAAATAACTGTGGAAGAAACTCATGAAGCCCCTCCCAGGGCCACAGAGCAACTCAGAAATATCTTCATGACACAGTGCTCTCTGAAATCCTCAGCTCTCTTCTGAAGGACTGAATTGGAGTCTATGGACTCCCCAGCAGTTCAGCTCAGCAATGGGTACCAAGCAGCTTGTCCTACCTAAACCAAACCAGAAAATAAACACAAAGAGCCTTGAGACAAAGACTGGAGGCTTGCAGGTCTGTGTGTTCCCTCCTCCTTGGAAAGGAATCTAGGGACCTGAACCTTAATGTCCAATGCTCCCTAGTGCAGGAGCCATCAGACCACAGGAACTGCATGGCACAGCATCCGGTTTCTCTCACACTGCAATGTCTTTCCGGTGATGTCCAAATCCATCCATGTCTACAAGGAGTGAATCATAGAGACACATCAGAAGCCTCTGCTTACCTAGCTTAGAGACATGCAGGTTCTGCAAAGGATGAGGCTCTAGTTTACACTCCCAAAAACTGGTGTGTGAGAAGAGTGCCTATGTTCCAATTACAGGCAGTGGAAAAGAAAGTCATTAACCCAGGCTGAAAGATGCCTGTTTTAGGGAGAGGTACTCCTATATCCAGGCACCTGAGTGGCTCCCCAAACTCCACTCACTATGTGTATGATAGCAGCTTAGTCATCCTCATTACAGATATCTACAAGTTCATCTGTGTGGCATTTAGCTTAGGCTACTGTGAACCGTATCTACCTGCCAGAGCCAAGGTGGAAATTGAGAGCTACTTAATTTTCCAGCCTGTTAAAAAAATTAATTTCATCCATAGGCAAAAAGTGCTTTGAGGTTCTTGTAGCTTTTGTCCTATGAGTCTTGCTAACTTTTCCATCACTTTTTAATTTTATACAGTATCACACTTCAGTTGTGCGTGAACGTATTTGGGCACTACTAGCATGCAAAACTTTTCAGAATCTTGTAAAAGCTTTCATTTGGAAGTGGAATTTATTTAAGCGTGTGTTAATGATTTGGCATCTTAAAGGGCTTATTTTGAGTGCTATCCTTAACTTCATTATCATTAAATTATCCTTAGATTATTCCAAAGAGATTGTGGCCTAATGCTTTGAACCAATTTAAAAATTTATATGTAGAGTTGGTGATAGTCCACAGTCAAGAGGACATTTAAACACTGGAAACCAATTAAGCAGCCTTTGGGACATCACGAGATGTTTACGTTAGTTACACAGTGTTGATACTTTCCTATATTTTTTCTGCATAGAGTGAATTGGCAATCAAAACTTGAACAGGTAGAAATCCATCACAAATATCTAAATCATTTGGTAAAGCACAGTCCACACAAGTAATTGATGCCACACGCATGTAGTAAAGCTGAAAACCTTCTAGAAATCAAGTTCCATTTGAACAGTCAATCCCAGATGGTTTCATTCCGAAAGAAGACCGTAATTGGAAACAGCATCTTGAGAGAAACATTCACCCCCAATCATTTGGCTGTGCTCTGTAATGTCAGCATGCAGACAGCCCAAATATCAGGACTGTAATCCGTTGCCCTTATAGAAGTAATACAGAAGGACAAAATCAGGGACTGATGGGCTTTCTTAATCCTTTATGTGATCCTAAGACTGGCCGTAGGAACTACTGGTGTAAGGAGTTTCTAACTATGGGAAATTTGAGGAATATAGCTATTTCATACAAACTGCTCTAATAAATGTTCACCCTTAGCCAATGTGGCAAGGGAATCTCTGTAAGGGAAAAGGAAATACAGACAACTTAATGTACCCTTAGATTCATCCTTAGGTTAATGAGGTCAGAGTAAAGTTTTTTAGCTACTGACCAAGAGATCAATGACTTATGATCAATGACCGTTGAGAATATATTTGAAATATCTTTTCAAGGTGAAATCCTTGCCTTGTGAGGTGTTTTCTTAATTAGAAGAAACTTCCACTTTGTAAACATGACTTTTGGAGGTTAAGGGAAATATAAGGGGCAATTCTTACATGAACACTGTATTTTCTTGTCATATATTTCCACACCTTATGAGGTTTTGCTGAGCACTTTAAAGTTACAGTGGGATGGGAGACAACGGTATTACCACTATAAAATCATCCCCTCAGTCCGCCACAGCATGAATCAGAAGTATAAATTGCTGTGCCTAAGTGGGAGAAGTAAGAAATAGACTGTTCCCACTGGAAAGATAAGTGACTGGAAATGAGCCCAAAAATTTGTGCTTAGGAGTCTCAAAGCTGGAATACTGCTAGAGTGGATTACCAGGGAAAGCAGCAATGAGTAGGAACCAGAGCCTAAATATCTGACTCTGCCTGGCATACATTTTGGGGAGATGCAGTGTGCATAAAGACCTTGGATTTACTTCACTGCCCATCTCAATAAAAAGACATTTTCTACTAAAGTGCTGTAGAAAATCATTTCTCATTGGTTTAACCTTTGGTTTCTTAGAAGTAGTGTGCTCCTCTGTACATCTAATGACCCTGGGTTACAGCTCACAGTGCCTACCTGAAGGCACTGGTATGGTGAAATAGGAAGGATGAATCTGTTCCAGTTGAGCTCCTACCCCTTATTCTCAGTGGCACAGGACCCACTACATGTCATCCTTTGCCCAGTGAAGGAGGTAGAATGCCCACCCACCCTACTGTTTCCTCTTTTGACAAACATTGACTGTGAGCCAGCATCTTTCCAGCAGGCAAATCTCCCCCTCTCCATCTTTCCACTCTCTGGGAAAAAAAAAAAAAAAAAAAAGAAAAAAAGAAAAAAAAAGAGAATCTTGCTACTTATATATATATATATATGTATATATATATATATATATTCTAAATCATTTTAATATATTTTCTACATCTTCTGAATTTTGCATTTTCAGCTGGCCTTCAATCCCACCTTCAAGGTTTTTTTGTTTGCATTTCCAAGAACTGGACTTATATTCCAGAGAAGCATCTTAAAAACACTAAGGACCCTGAGATGACCAAGTTCAAATGTCTGCATATGTATAGACACACATACATGCAGCTTCTTTGCAAGATCTACTATGAATGTAGAATTTGCCTTAATTCTGAGAAACTCACTTCAAACCCTCCTCCACATTCACACATACTCTAATGCACTCCCTCTTATATGAATCCACCTTCTCCCACGCTGACATATATATTCTCTCTCTCTCCTTCACCACTCTCTTTGCCTCTGAGCTAAATTACTCTACTGTGGAAATTGCCATCAACAATCTTCACCCTTTGCTGCCCTTTCAAGGAGTTTATGCAATGGTGCAGCCATGATGCTCAAATAGCTACTTGATATCTTTTGAACTATTTTCCAACTGTTTGCAGGCATGTGTTACAGAAGAGCAATGTTTCTCACAACACCTCCATAGACTTAGCATGTACTGAACTGGCTGAAGTTGAATTTTTATGTTGATTACTAACTCAGAGTCAAATGGGTGTTTTGGGGATGACATTATAAGATCTCTGACCAGCTACAAAGCACCTGCATGTTAACTGTATTTTATGGAAAGAAGATTAGTTCAGAGGTTGAAGCAGTGTCCTAGGACTTGGAGTTAGCTCCTAGACCCTGGTGCTACCACTAAAGGGATTGATGTCCTTCTGGTCTTTTTGCTCAAGTGTGTGGCACCACCCAGCTTTTTGTTCCCATTCTCACAGCTCAGGTGAAGAATGGGATGGACAGAGTGGGAATTCTGAGGCTGTTCAGTGTATAGTCAGCCAGGTTGTCTTAGATCCAGACATATCCCATGAGAACACTGCATTATTCCCAGGTCAGATGTGTGAGAGTGGCTGTGAACCATTTTTCTGAAATACAAGCTTGAAAGAAAGTCAGAAGGTCCCAGCTGAATTCATGGCTTGAGCTCTTGATCCCTTATGACTTTCCCAGGTGGCCAAGAGAAAAGTCTTCCAACCTTTCTGCACTTCAGTTTCTTAGTTATAATGAAAGAGCCCTTTCTACTGCATGGGGAAATTTTGAGGACAAATACATAAAAGACTGTGGGCACTGTCATGCTGGAGTAACAAAGGACACAATTACCCAAGAAATTATTTGCTTTTCATATATGAAAATAAAAAAGCGACTAAATCAGGTTAAAATGTTTACATTTGGGATGGATGGGGGAGTGTTATAAGGCTTGCTTATTACTTGTCTGCAGAGCCCTATGATACTGTAGAACCAGCTGGTGGTAGAATTACACCATAATCTACATAGTTTGATGAGCTGATGATTTTTTTCTTTGAAAACCGGTCTTTCAGATTTATTTTTTGTGAATCATCAAATATAATCAAATGCATGTATAGGAGTGGGCTTAAGGGAGAGTAAGTAGTTTGACAAAATAGATTAATCTTTACTTCACATTAAAATGGTGGGTCCTTCCTTTTGATTATTCCCAGGCAATAACCTTGGTAGGTATATCTAAAAAGCTGTGCCTAAGAACTTAGTTGCTGAAAGAATAATAATAAGGAAAACTCATTCCTCAGCCAAAGTTGACATGTCATAGAAGTGAGAATTTAAGGAAACTATAGCTTCTTGGAAATCTAGATTATTATCTAGTATTCTCCTTGAAAAAAGCTTCCACTGACAGTACCTGTTTCTCCCTGCCCCTGTGAAAATCTTGTGCTGCCAAGAACAGTTTTTTGTTCCGAAGAAATGCCGATTTTGTGGGAGATGAAGGGAACCTTTACTCAGCTGTTCTGATCTTTTAAGTAAATATTTATTTATTTTCTGTATGAAGTTATAAAGTTTCTTGGGAATACAGATAATGTAGCAGGAGGAAAAGTAATTACTGTAATTTTGCCTGTGCTTTCAGAAAATAATCCATCTGATAAGCACCCCATTTACATTTAGCGAACTGCACAGCTCAGCTAGAGGCATCTCAACTAGATGCATGCAGTCCCTGTTTAACAAATACTATAATACTCCTGCTAACAGAAGTACTTGTCTTGGCCTTTTCACTTTTCAAAGACCAGATGATTAAGATGTCATTGACATTAAGCATGCATTACATCCATTTCTTAAGGAGTGGTGTGGTCAGAGGTGCTCCCTGCGGGTTAGCAATCCTTTGAAATAATAAAGAACCACAGCTCATAAGGACAGTCAGACACAAAACAGCTGCCTCTTCTTTTCAGGGACACAAAGTAGGTCCAAACCCCCTCCAATGTCTCTGGGAAGGGGACAGTATAAGCATCAAACCAGTTCTTCTCTTTCATCTTCCTAGAGGTTTATTTTCTAGTAGAGGAAAACATCTGTTCCTTTGATTTTTTGGGGATAAATGGGAAGAGTCTGAAAGAAAACCTCATTAATTCCCTGTGCTACAGATGACATAAAATAAGACATTCTTTAGGAAGTGAAGTGACAGGTTGCAGGGGAGAGGGGAATGAGAACTGACCTAGAAGCCATGCCTGCCAGGTAGCACGAGGACAGTGAGTTCCCATCAATGTGAATGAGGACTGAAAGCACTCAGCACCTTGCACGATTAAGCCCAAAATGAAAGCAGCCTTTCTCATCAAAATTGTACTGCCTTGCTCCTTCCCAAAAGGCATGCTAATTTGTTAGAATTCACTATCTTTGGCAGTTGTTTCCAACTGAGCTGTTTTGACCTCCCTTCCCACCATTTGATGGGAGAGTGAGACATGCACACCAGCTAAGAGTTTCAGGACACTACAAAGGCAGCCCACATCTACTTCCATTGGCCACATCGCCTTTTATTTCCTGAAAAAAAGTGGTATTTGGGCATGTATGGTGCAGAGAAAGGTGGTACCTTGTCACAGCAAGAGAGGAGGTAGGAGATGGGCCTCCTTCCCCACTGTAGGGTGGCAAAGGTGGCATCCCCATCAGGAAGGCCATGCAGTGAGTGGAAGGAACACAGGAAAACTATCATCCCACCTCGTCTCACCTCAGCTGCATCTCCTTTTTCCAAGAAAAGTCTGGGAAAAGGAAAGGTAAGTGCATCTCCCTCACAATTTAGAGCGTCATTCAAGTGTGGGTTTAGGGTTTGCAGGGATACCTGTGGGATACTTGTGTCATACACTGTCTAAGCATGCAAATGACAAAGGCAGAATGGCATCTGCTTGGAAGGGTCTGACAGCTTCTCTCTTTCTCCCCTTCTCCTGCCTGACACTTTTCTACCAAGCCTCAACCCTCATGGCAGCTGTGCTGTATTTTCTCGAGTAGGTTGCTAGCAGGAGAGGTGATTTTTTATGTTTTGTATAGAAATTTATAGCTCTAAAACAGCGTTCATGTGACATACAGCAATACATTTTTTTCCATAGAATACATTTCCCTGTGTTTTAACACTTTCTATCCTCTGCAGAGGAACACACAAAATATTTCTAAAGCATCAGGCTTGCTACACAGATTTTCCCTCACTGCCTATATGCCAAAGCATTTCACAGTGGCAAAAATTATGAGGCTGCGTACAGCAAAATGTAAGGAAAGCTGTTGCAGAATGACACCGCACAGTGTGAGTGGGAAAGGGAAGGAGGAATCAGTCATGAGACCAACAACTGAAGGAGAAATAAATTAAGGGTCATAAAACAAACTGCCATTCAAAACTCCCTTTCCACAGCAAGACCATTACTGTGGTTTCTGTCAGCTTCACAAAGTGAGGATAATTTGGGAATGGTCCTGAGGATCCATTTCAGTTCCTGTCCTGTGTGTCATAGCCACTCTTTGAAATCCAGCAGAGGACTGGAATAGGGAATTCATAAAGATAATGACAACCGCTGTAGACAGAGCAAATGGGTGAAAAAATGAAAGGGATATAAAGTTTGGCTTCCAAATCAAAGCCCTTTTCTTATTGGGACTCCACTGAAAGCACACTGCCTGGTACCTCCTTGTCTGGTATGTAGTTGTGGGATATACAGGTACCATTATTGGAGACTGGGTAGGCAGAACCCCTGGCTCATCTTGGTGGAACACCTGCCCCATCAGCTCTCTATGTTTTTATGCATTTGGGAGTCCCTCAGCGGACATGCAAGTTTCTAAGAGGTCCCACATACCTTAAACAGGGATGAAGTCACAGCTGGGTGAGCCGCCTGGCATGGCACATCATAGAGCACCCTTGCGTATCAATGCAGGGTGGTAGAGCCCTAAAGGAGGAATGCAGACTGGTCACTAAAAATGCTAATGTGTGATAGGAAACACATATATTCCAGCCCATGATTTTTATTGTCTGCCTGTATATATAGAGGAAAATACACTTGGCTCACCAGCCCCAGCTTTTAACATCTATCTGCTCCAAAGTGTATGGAGAAACGGGGGTCAGAAAATGGTATCACCTATCCAGGGCTTTCCTCCCAGAGAGCCCCCTTCTTACTGCCAGAGATGGAGTACAATCTAACTCTGTAAAACACATTTCTTGTGATTTTGGAGTTTTGTCTTGATTGCATTTGGATGTAAAGAAACATGCAACCCAAGTGTTGATTGCTTTGCATGAAGAAACAGTCAGTGCAAAATATAAAATAGAAGAAAAATTTCACTGGAAAATATAAAATACATGTGACATTAAGTCTTTTCAAAACAACAGGAGTCTGCATTTATTTAGTGGTCTCTAACTTTAATCTTAGAACAGCTCTTGATACACTGAACAAACAAAATATCACATGCATCTCTCATCAAAGCTCACTTCTTTTGCTAGATTTCATGATGAATCTCTACTCTGCCATGCTCAGCAAAATGAAAAACACCAAAAGGAAAAGTCTTTGCAATAAAGGCTAGATAATCTTCTTCCTCCTTTAGAAAAAGTGCCTTCTCTCTTGCTTCACCGTGCTTACTTTTAACACACGCACACAAACACGCACACACACTGCTTCCCACGCATCCTCCCTACCCGTGTCGGGTTTTGTGGACTCACAATCTTACTTGGTTTATAAACAACAACATGCTCTTGTCCAAAAGCACTGTACCTGCCAGCATGCCAGCAGTGCTGTGAAAACAATACTCTGTTTAATGCCTTATCAGTACCTATGCCAGATAAAACTAGAGTTCAAAACCTGAATGGATACTGGAAGTGAATATACAAACTACATTGACACCTAGGGAAAAATTAAGACTTTTACAGAGCTCTGCTTGGGATCAGTGGATGCAATGGGTGTGTTTCCCCATGTAGTGAAACAAACACGTCTCTCCTGGATGTGACGTGTTTGACAGACACACAGCCCCTAACTCTGCACATTGTCAAGACGAGGGAGGGAAAAACTAGATCACTGAATCCAATGCTACTTTTGAAGACTTTATCTATCCTCTGTCTAGGCCACATAGCAGAAATGTCATAGGAATGTCTTTCCATCCCTGTATGTCCATAGCTGTAAGGTACTCCTCAGCAATCGAGATCCTCATGCACCCGTTGGCACAGTATTCAGACTTTTATCCATTTCTTTGATACATGAAAAAATAAAGCCACTTGGATCTTGAAGCAGATAACACACAAAATCAGATGCTGTATCCAATCGACTTGCATGCCACTGCTGAAGCTGTCAGCAGGATGGCAATTTAGTCGATTTTAAGTGTGCAAAATATTAAAAGCCGTTTGTGCTTGCATTCGTGTCAAAGCAGACGGGGCCTCCTGCTTCCTATGAACTGTACTTAGCCCACCTCATCGCATACACACCAACCTTCCCAGTGCAAACAGCTAGGCTTTGCTATTGCTGGTTAGCCAAACTAACTGCATAAAATTCCTTGTGCATCACCACAGTCAAACACTTTGCAGATGCACACTGTTTGTAGCAGAACTGTAACCTACGTGGAGAATCCCATCACATATGATGGGTCAGACAGGGCTCCCCAGCAGGTCCATGCAGAGCAGAGAGATGCCAGTGTGTTCCACAGATAACAAACGCAAACAAGAGCAGTAGGTCTTTCCTCAAGTGCTGGAAGCTGCATTTCTCTTCTTATTTCAAGAGTCATTGATATCTTTTAAACAAACAGCCTTTGGAGTCGATAAGAAGACATTAGACTGAGGGACATTACAAAGACGTGTAAAAGCTGGGCTTGAGTCTCTTTGAGCTAAACACAAACAAAAAGATGAAGCAGACACTTCACATTTTGGATTGAAAGATATCCACACCTGCCAAAATGTTTTATGTGGCATCCTCAGAGTACATCTATCTGTGAAGACCCCTGGTATCACAAAATACTCACTGTGTACTCAGAGTTTGCGCAGGAATTTACAGCCCTGCAGCTGGACTTTCTAGAAGATTTTCCCTTCCCTCACAGGGGACAGAGCAGAGAAGAGGTCTCACATCACTTGCAGAGGGGGCAGCATTACAGCAGATACAAGTTCATTTGTGGGGGAAACAGAGGAAGGTTTAAGGTTACCTATTGCTCTTCCCACTGCTCAGCTGGTGTGGCCTGTGAAGATCTGCCAGGATATAGGTAATTCTGGTTGCACCTGGGCTCAGCATTCCCAGCACCAGAGACTCTCAATGTTGGAAACCCACCACAATGAGGCCCCTTGTGCCTGCTGCTGCACTGAGCAGAGGCAGAGCAGAGGATTCTAGGATTTGAGCTTGTATTGTCTCAATGTTGTTTAATGTGTCTATATTGTAGGTAGAATTATTTGCTCACATTTAAACCAGCAGTAACCTCATGGGATTTCCAATGTATTGTATGGACTATAGTGTCCTTACCATCCATTTGACTAATCTTGGAAGGATGATCTCTTCTTTTGAGTGTGATACAACCTCATCTTTCCCCACAGCTATTGATTACAGTTTTGTCTTCCTTCAAACATTTGTATGTCCGCTGGTGCCTGTGTTCTTTCAATTAAGTAACAACAGGTTCTGTTGTCAGTTTTGTGATCTGAGAATATTAAAATACTTATTGGCAATGGGTATATTTTGTCACCTGGAATTTTATGATACCTATTTCCAGAAAATAACTAGATCTCTCACAGCCTTTATCAACACCTGCCCTTTATATGCATAAAGCTGTCTTAACATGTACTCACAACTTCACTATCTTTGCAAAATAATGAATCCAAAAGCCATGACACACAAAGTAATTAGAAGTTTACAACAGGAATTTCAGACTGTTTCTAATCCAAGACTGTCTATAGTACTTCAGTCTTGTGGCAGTTTGAGCCACATTAGAAATCTAAAATCCAATTTCCAGGTTCCCCCATCCGTTCCCACAATTTATCCCAACATCGAAGAGAGAACTTTCAGACCAGAGGCTTCTATAGGGGAAGGGGGAAGTATATACATTTATTTACACAAATAAATACTATACAAACTAAAGGCAACTATATATATATATATATATTATTTTACTTCTATCAGTCCTTTTAAGCTCCTCCCTTTAACTTTAGTCCAGGAGAAGCCTTTCAAGGCTGATATGTAACACAGTCTCTCTCGTGGGAGTGTTCAGGAACCTGAAACATTCCCTCACCAACCTCCAGCTGGTTGCTGAAGTCCTTTCTCCTCAGGAAGTCCAAGAAGGTAGCTCTGAGTCCTTTCTCCTTGGTCCCATGTCAGTCTCTGCTGTGTCATTCTCTCTCTCTCAGTCTCATACCTCGGTTCTGTAGGCTGCTGTAGTGTAGCTTATCAATGTACGCATCCTGGAATGTTGATTCCTCCACTGGGTTTTTGGCTGTCCTGCGTTTAAATCACTGTGAAGGACATCCTCCGGGCCTCTCTCTGGTCCAACTCTAATTTCACCTGGGATTCTTCTCCCAAGCGCCGAGCTGTTTCGTTATCAGCTCGTCCACTTTGCTTTGCTTCAAATGCTGAGCCTCTCCTCCACTTTACAGTGGAGGGAAAGAAAAAGGCCCCCCTCCACAGCTTAACTGCGAAAGGGGGGTGGAAAGAGGGCTTTGCTGCAAGGCCTGCCTTCTCCCTCCTCACTTACCAGTTGTTTGTGAGTCGCGTCCCTCACAAACATACACTCACTCCAAATGCTGCCTCTAACTCTGGCCTAGGCAGAGTTGGGGTCCGCAGGGCTCCCCTTTCCCCCCTGGAGGGGGGAAGAAGGAGCCCAGCCACCCCCTGGCCTTCTACACCAACATGCAGCAGACACCAACAGAGAGATATGCCAACAGCTTCCGGTGGCTGTGTATATGATTTTTAGCAGAAGCAAACAAGACGAGTGGTGATTGACTCTCCAGAGAACACTGCCCTGGCACCCAATCACCCCCCAATTCCCGGGGGGCCATCTCAAACCATGACAAGTCTCTAAACAGAAAACATCCTTTTTTACCTTGTCTTTAGCTTGCCAAGTAGAGCAAGCATTTGAATTCAGAAAGTCACCTCCTTTCCCCCTCATGCTATGCCTCTCTGGATTCCTAAACCTTGTAAATGAAAAGCTACAGTTTTCTTCTTCATCTGAACAGTTCTGTAGGAAAGCATAAGAATGTTATAAAATTCACAAGATAGCTATTTCATAACTGAGGTCTTGAAAAAACTGCAACATAGGGTCTGGGGAGCAGGGAAAAGAAGGCCCTGGAGAATGATATTTCCTAAAGATTCATCTTAGCACTTGCAATTAACTTCCTCAATACCTTTTGGATAAAAGTTATCAGATAAGAGATCAAGAGAGAGAACATGATTTAGCTCTAGCAAGTCTCAATTTACAATCCATCTTCCCCGACCTGAGTTCATTTTGTGCAACTCCTGTGTCATGTTCCTCTCTTGCAGAGATGGAAGAAAGAGTTTAAGTCAAAATAGATAAGTGTAGATTCCCTGGAAGCCAAAATGAAATGTTTCTTAATGGCATTTTTATGGTACTCCCAGGATATCAGCATATCCTACAGGGCTACTATGAGGGGAATTTCATCTCCTTTACTCGGAAAAGCTTTGGTGACATTCTGAAAAAATGCATAATGTAGCAATTTAAAATAGCTAAAATATTTGGTTCAAGTTTCTTGGATTTCAGCCCTGCATGAGAAAAGAGTGTGCAGGGAGGGAGGTGCAGAAAGGAGAGAAATAGAAATAACTCTCTCTTAATTTCTCCTTTTGCTCTCTTCTCCCACCACTCTCTGACATTCAAAATCAACCTGTGGATCGAGGGGGAGGATGCTGCTGCTGAAGAGCACTGCCAGGCTTCTCTGTGAAGAGGTCTGATTTTCATGAGCATGAACAGGAGACCTCTCGCTGGTCATGTTTCCAGGACTGGATTATTAATAGTTGTATTTCCAGCCCTTTAATTGCTTCCTCTTCTGGCAATGTCTTTTTTAGTCTTACTGCAGCTAATACACACTCGATACATATTAAGTAATGAAAATGTACAATCAACGCACACATGCCTTGCAATTGCTGTTTATACTCAAGGATTTAAAACTAGTAACAAGGGAGGTTAATGTTATTCTTAGGAGATAACACATGTTGCTATGGTGAAGACATCTTCTGTCACTCACTGTTGGGAAGATGGAGTCTGTGCTATGAATGCTGGATGGCATTTTTGCTTTTGAAATGAGCAATAGTAATTACTCCAATGCACATACTAAACCCTCTGTTTCTGTGCAGGATCTCATATAGATGCTTTGTATTTAAACAGGCTCCTCTCTACCTTCTAGGTGGCCTCAATGTGCTGGCATTGATTGGGTTTTTCAACACTTGAAGAAACAAAGGAAAACAGCAATAGCTGGTGTCAGAAGTTAAAAACAGTCTTACCAAAAAAAATAAACTATCAGGCAATTTCATTCTTCTGTTGTTTAATGTATGTTACACACTGCATCATGTTCTGAAGATCCTTCAGTTTTTTAAAATATATAAAATTTCATTAGGCCTGATCTGCTGATCACAACTTCATGATCTGCACTTCCTACTAAAATTTATTCAGGCAATAATCCACAAGAAATTGGTTGTTTTCAGCAGTTTATGACTTGTTATTTAAAATTTAACAGAATGGCAATTTATTTTGGTAACAACCAATACTGAGAGGTTTACTGCCATTGTAAACCATAATCAACTGTTTGTATCATTACTAGTTTTTCAATTTGCACTGAAGATTATGTATGGGGTTATTTCACATTAAGGGTCAAAAGTATTTAGAGAAACCATTCACTTCACTGTACATTATTCAGCAGATTGGTAAAACCTAACCTTGAAAGGATAATACTAGAGTAATTCCCATAACTTTTTCAATTATGGACATGAAAAAGGAATCTGTAGATGAGCAATACAGAAGATTGCACTTTCTTTATCACAGCACCAGGCTAGAAACTAAAGCTTGTTGCCACTGTCTTGCTGAACTGTACTGTACTCATAAAATAGCTTAATCGTCAAGGTTTCCCATTGCTCTCTCAGCATCAGGTAACTGGACACAGATTTCATAATTGACACGTTTAGAAAAAATTCAAAATACTTCCATTGTGATTGAAATAGGTTACAAATGAGAGCACATGTTTTATAGCAGTATATCAGTTCTTCATCTTAGTTCATTATAGTGGGCCAAATCTTTTGAGTAATTCACAGTGAGTAATTCATATGTACAAAGTACCTTTGATTTTTGCTCTCAAAAACGTATATACAAGGAGCCTGTAATTTCTTTTTTTCTACTTATTTCTCTAATATTTCTTTTTACTCTGTAGTTGCACTAGCAGTTACTGCAGAATACTTGAGCTGAGTTTAATCACAAGAGCTCTTCTATCACCACTGTCTCAGTGGTTATATACATTTGTACAGTTCATGCAAATGCTTACTTATTAATAAAACCAATTGTTTCATCTTAACACTTATGTCTATCTCAGAAGTTCATTTTTCCAATCTTTTTGTGCTAGTAAAACTTCCATTAAGCAAAACCACTGCACAGAGAAATATGGATGAAAAACATTCATTTAAACCTTTAAACAGGTAAAAGCAGGTTTGGTGTGGCTTTTCTGTTGGTTTGTTTTGTTTGTTTTTTTTTTTTTTTTAATTTATGTTTAGTAGTATCCATTCTACTCTTCAGCTCTGATTGGAATTTGTGGCAGAAAGCTTTAACCCACTTTTTCCTCCAGTACTCAAATATTATGAAGCAAATTAATCCCTACCA
The DNA here is from genome assembly GCF_009829145.1 of Chiroxiphia lanceolata. Taxonomy (NCBI): domain Eukaryota; kingdom Metazoa; phylum Chordata; class Aves; order Passeriformes; family Pipridae; genus Chiroxiphia; species Chiroxiphia lanceolata. The sequence goes on from NC_045638.1 coordinate 59,874,858, forward strand.
CAACTCCAGGGAACTTGAGGACATTATAGCAGAGACTACTTTGGCACTGTATTTTTTGTTTAAAGTGTTTACCTGCTCATGTACACTTTTTATATATCAGCAATGAGAGTTGCTGGATTTCATTATTCACATTCAAATGATGTGAAATATGGGAAATGACATGGCCTTAATTCTCTGATAATTTTTTGGGTTTCACTTTCTCTAACTTGGACTGGGTTATTAAAATTGCCAGATATTAAGATTGTAGCTGTTGCCTCTCTGTTTTACTGGAAACAGAAGTTTTTGGAACCTGCACAAAGTTGTCCAACAGAATGCTGAAGAAAAGAAAACTGAAGACATCCTCCTTGGAAGGATGTCACCATGTCAATCACTAGAAGGGAGATAATTTTTCTCCAAAAAAAAAAATCAAAAGAACAACAAAACCTTATTTTTTACTTACTCACAGGCCTAGAAATAATAAATGACACAAAAGAAACTGAAACAAAGTCCTCAGGAAAAAAATCCAAACTCAAATCCACTGCCTAGTAATATTCAGCCTGACTTTCATGCTGTTAAAAGTTCTCTTCAGCCCTGGGCATTGGTAGCAGAACTGCAGCAATGATGATCGGGCAATCTTGCCTGCCAGTCAGAAGCATTTAGAAATTTGCTGGTTCTAGAAAAACTAAAAATAAAAGTGGAGTATTTCATAAAGCAACAAAAGCAAGACAGCCTTCATTCTACCAGGCTGCATCAGTATAGCTATAGGCTACCAAGTATCAGATATGAAGAGCATTTAGACCAGTTCAGTGCCTTTCCACAAGTGCAAGCAGGGACACAAGAGCAGGCACAAAGGTCAATGGAAAAAACCCTGCATTCTTCCGTTTACCTTTACTGACTAAAATAACTTGCAATCAGAAATCCCAAACCATGAGCTTAGCAGTCAGTGAGGACACTTCAACACTCTGAATTTTATTGTCATTCATGGACAGACTTTTGAAACAAGGCTTTTAACAATATAGAACCAAATTATGAACCCTCCCCACCTCCACTCTTAATCCAACAAAACCTGGGTGATTTCTGCCAAGCTTCAAGCCAACCTGAATAAACAGGTCAACTTTCCCATGCACTGCCTGCTCAGCAGCTAATGCTGAAGCAGCACAAGCTGATTTATATTCTGTATGGTCACTTAAACTCTCTACTGTTAAGCTAAAGTGTCAGACAGGTCCCAGTGGGGCAAGTCTCTGCAGCTCTTGGAGCACAGTTTCTTAGGAAAAGAGTTTTGTCCCTCATGAGAATTCGTTTTGTATTATGGGTTACTTCCTTCCTTCCTCCCAGAAGTGAAAGGACTAATTAGAAACAGTTATCACTGCTGACATCACAAGTATTATTAGAGGGGCAGCCCAGTTAAACAAAAAGAAAATTCATATATTTTGTAGGAGATCCTGATAATTCAGGTGTTGTTAGACTCCAGTAGGATCACTTTTAAAGCTTTCCTCAGATTCAGCTCCAGCAACTTGGCTTTCACAACAAACCAGTGAGACTGGAGTACAACTGATGCTGTCTGAACCTCTGGGTTTGTTGTTTAAATGAGTAGAAAAAGCCCAGGCAAGCTTCTTTGTTTCAGAACCTAACTCCTCATGCTGTTCTCACATCTGCTACTGCATTAACCTCTGCAGAAGTTTTTCATTTGTTTTGGTTACATGGATTTTGTAAGGCACTATTTCTAGTTTTGTCACAGAATTTCAGCTGAACAAAACCACGTGTAAATAAATCCATTCCTCTGGTGAAGGAGAGGAGACAGGATAATCTATAATTCTATATGCTAGTGAAACCTGAAGCACATGGAGGATGCTAGTGTGTGGTTGGCAGAAGCAGACTTAAGATTGCCACTGCCAAAGGCAGCTCCTCTCCAGCACCTCTGTGTGCACCTACGCACTCACATCAGGGCAAGCCAGAGACCATGTGGTACAGCTGATGTAATTTTAATTCATTGAAATTACAGCCTCCTCACAAGCACTAATGCAAGAAGGAAGCACATACAAGCCAAGGGGACTTTCAGACATGCTGTTAGGTTGGTATAAGCAGGTCATGCTGGTGCAACCTATATCCACAGAAAATCTGACAGAGAATCCTAGTCATTTAGGAAGATGTGTGACATTTTCATTCTGCCTTCAGACTCTGATAGAGACAAAATAGTCCAGCTTCACACCTTTTAAACTATATCCTTTTGGGGGATGGGGGGATATGTGTTGCTGAGGGAAGAAAAAACCCTTTTGTAGGTATTTAATTCTCAGCAGCTGGTAATCTATTCAACTTGCTAACCAACTCTGCATATGTAACTTCACTGTTTAGCAGTAGATAGATTCACAAGTTCAAGGAAGGGGAATAAAACCCCTAAATCACATTTAGAGATTCCAGGCAGATTCCAGTATCAAAATGGAAAGAGGAATAAAGTGTCCAGAATTTAGGAGAAAAAAAAATCCCTGTGAGTGTCACCAGAAAGGTTTGCAAACCCTACAGAAGTCTTCATTACAGTGTAATCCTTCCTTCCATCCCCCCCAATAGTTTTAAGTTATCTTCTCTGTTCATGATTGCCTTTATATCGCCATTGACATTGTGTTATATTAAGTCAGTCTCTAATATTAGATGCAATTATGATACATGACATTGAAATCATTTTTAAAGTAAGATTCCACTTGAAGGAGTCACCTGAAGTCTATGCCTCTGTAAGGCTGTTTATTGCTTTTGTGATTGTGCTATCAAGCATTCTTTGTATACAAGTACCAAGGTGCTAACAGCCAGATCCAAAATAGATAAAAGGAGCCAAACATTTAGTAACTTGAATTAGATGTCTGCAGTCAGACTTGTACTCCAGAAACACCTCCCCAGCTGCTTCTTCACCCCAGCTTTGAAAAGTACTGCAATTATACTTTTTCTTGATTTGATTCTGGTTCCCCAGGACTATGTTTTGCCTATGTATAGTGACAGAATTAAGTCTATTAGTGCTAACTGCCCCTATGCCAAATGGATAGTAAGAAACTAGAAATATAGATGACCTATGGATGCTGTTGGAGCCAAAGTGATCCTGGATTCCACACTGGACATACTGGCACACTGTCAAGTCTAGTGGAAATTAAGAGTTTAAAACATTTTATGGATTTACCTCAGTATTCTCAGTTATACTTTTTTTCCCCCCAGACTTTGGAAACTGGATCAGAACCTGATTTTTAATCTTAAACATCACATTCAAGAAGTTTATGTGTCAGAGATTGTGCCACAGATGACACTGACTTGTGCTTTCTGTCTTGAATGAGTGCCTGTAACACTCACTGCCTCATCAGCAGTAACACACAACTGTACCTCACTGGCAATTAACTCCACTGGGACTAGGATCCAGCTACTTCATGGTTACAATCATGACAGTAATAGAGTTAACAGCAGAAAACAAATTTTGAGGGAGAAGAAAAAAAAATCAACAAAAATAAGATGTGACAAGTTCTTATTTACGTAGTCATTTTTCAGGAGCTGAGCTGCACTTTAACACATAAATGCATTGTACCTTTAGTAAAACCTTCCTCCTGAATAGCTAATAAGTAATATTTAAGTGCTTTCACCAATAAACTAACTTGCTTTAGTTACTACGAAATCATTTTTATTATCTTTCTGTCTAAAAAAGTTGAAGGTAGCTAAAATCATCTTGGTGCACCTCCTGCAAGATCATGAATTATTGAACACTGGAGGAAGAGTGGCTGTGCTGAGAAAAAGACAGATAGTGAGGGCACTTTCTCCATTATTGAGAATATAGCTTAAAGGGAAGGCAGAAGCCCTGGAAACATCTGCAGGATTGTATCTTAGTGATGAGAGTGGTGGAAAAGATCAAAGCCAACTCACCAAGGATTGAATATTTAATTGTGTAATATCAACATATGGAGATGCCAATCGAGCACATAAGCACGTTGCAGATGTTGCCTTGTGGCACAGCACCTGGATCTCAGCTCACTCTCCCAGGTATTTAAGGCCTCTGTTGAAATGGTACCTACAGGCTGTTGAGAGCGATGTGAGCTGGTGGTTAAATAATACACTAAGATCAGGAGAAACAAGACATATCAGAGCTCGCAAAGTACTTTTTTCTCAAAGGGGAATCACACTGCTTCTTCCCCAGCCGCAAGTAAAATAAATCTAATTGGCAATCTGGCAATCCTCTACTTGATTCAAGAAACCCAAACTGCTCTCAGTAACCTCAGCACTCAGATCTTTAAGCCTCTCTTAGTTGATCAATTTGTCCCCTGCAGCAGTTCCTACTGCAGAAATTCCCACTGATGCCAGTAAGGGAAGCACTAAACAATTACAGGCTGGCCCATTGTTGAACCTGCTAACTAGGTGCTCACGATTTGGGGAGATATTTCTGTATGTTTAGGCCACTGGCAGTTTTACAAGGCAGAATGTCTTTGCTCTCAGCCCAGTGGAGACTAGGAGGCTTTCCACCACCCAGCATTAAGAACAAAGGACTAACCTGACCAATGACACCAAGACTGGAGCCAGAGTCTTCTGGAGTTCTGACTCCAGGACACCAACATGGAGTGGTATTAAAATACCGGTATTTTGTATTGTGCAGCTCTCCAAAGAGTCAGGACTATTTTAAATATGATTTTAAGTTCAGCTGTACTTCAGACTTTATAAAAAGCAAGCAAACAAAAAATACACATAGGAACTATTGCAGGGTACTTCCCTGATGTGACTCTCTTGCTATTATACCTCTGCCATCTGTCCTCCCCACTGGATCTAGCAGCATAGGAAAATTCAGGCCTTTAGTCTTACCTGCTGCTCAAAGGAAGGCAACCTGCAGGGTCAGAGCAGATTGCTCAGGACTTTATCCAGTGGGTCTTGAAAAACTCCCAAGGTAGGAAAATGTACAACTTCTCCAGGCAACCTGTGTCACCGCTGGGTGTGAAACAGTCTAGCCTGCACCTCCCTTTTCAACTTGTGCCCAACCTCCCACCACACATGACTGTGGAGAGCCTGGACCCATGTTCTTTATGACCTTATGATGCTGGGAGACTGCTATGAGGTCCCCCAGTAGCCCTCTCTCCTTCAGGGTGAACAAGCCCCGCTCCCTTTTCCTCTCTTCACAGGGCAAGTGCTCCGGCCCCCCACCAGTAGGGTGGCCTTTGCTGGACCTGCTGTAGTTGGCCAATATCTTTCCTGTCCAGAGGTCCCAAAACTGGATGCAGCAGCTAGGTGTGGTTGGCTGAGTAGGGAAGAGCTGCTTCTGTCGATCTAGTGACCATGCTTGCTTCACCCAGCTGGGAGGCTGTTGTCCCTTTCTGCTGCCAGGACACACCACCGCCTCTAGTTCTTGCTGTGTAAGACCTGTATCCCCTTCAGCAGAGCCACTCCCCAGCCCAGCATTCCCCAGCCTCGAGCACTGCAAGGGGTACTTCCTTCCCTTTGCAACTGTCCTTGAATTTCATAAAGGGTTCCTGTCACCTCATTCCTGCAGCCTGTCCAGGTTGCCCTGAATGACAGATCCTCCCTCCAGTGTATTGAGTGGTTCATGTCATTTGGCATTATTTGTAAACTTGATGAGAGGGTTCTCAGTATACTTCTCCGGGTCACTGACAATTTTGTTTAACAGGAAAAGATCCAGGACAAACCAGCTTTTGCGTAGAGCAAGACCCCTCAACCACTTCCATCTGATCCCTGTCATTCAGACAACTTCTTACCTATTGTGTTCTTCACTAGAATTTTAAGTTTCTTTTATAATATCATAGAATCAATGGTTTGGGTCGGAAGGGACCTTAGAGATCCTGCGATGGACAGGGACACCTTCCACTAGACCAGGTTGGTTCAAGGCTCCATGCAGCCTGGCCTTGAAATACATTTCCAGGGATGAGGCATCCACAGCTTCTCTGGACAACCTGTACCAGTGTCCCACTACCCCCACAGTGAAGAATTTCTTCCTAATGTTGTATTAGTCAAATTGTATTCACTGGAATGTTTAGGACCTTTGCTATTCTTTGCAATATAAACTGTTCACTCGCCTGCTAGATGTAAGGAACATCCAAGTTGCTCAAATCAAATCCAACAGTCAGGAGAAATCACGTTACCCAGAACAATGCTTTATGCAATATTTAAATCATACAACCATTTTAAAGAACTTTGCCACTATTTAAAACTAGAGTTTATTAGATGCAATACTTGCTATATTAAAAGAAAAAAATCCATCTAATTAACCTCTCCTGGTATAATTTAGTATATAAATAAGGAAACTATAATAGCATAGCAGAGGGGTTTTAATGCCTCATGAAGCTGTACACCAATTACTCTGTACCATAACTAACTTGAAAAATCTTAAGAATATTACTTGGATGATGCTCCGATTGTCAAAATTATATTTCTCATGCTAAGTATAGTTTTGTGATTTCTTAATAATAAAGGAAGTAGGTGTATTGCCACCTAGGCTGACAATTCAAGTTATTCATGAAAGGAATTTCTCACTCTATGGTTCATGAACCATTAGCAATCAATAAGACATCAAATAACGATTTAAAATTCCCTCTCTCCTACTCAATGCCTCCAGACTAAAATATAAAAGCATATTTTAAATGTAGTTGCAATCTTACGCATTTGTAAATAGAAAACTTTGTTTGGAAAAATTAAGTAAAAATAAATAAATAAATAAATAAAGGGAATAAAACCATTATTTTTTTAAGTGTGCCCCAGTACAGATGCAAAATTCCACATGGGATCTTGAAAAGCAGTGTGTATGTGTATAAACATGTGTGTGCTTACATATATACATGTACATACACACACAATCTGTTGCTTGAAAGTAATCGCTGAAATGACAAAGTTAAAAAGTCCTAAGACTGTCCTGGTCATGGTGCCAATTCACAAATATGCCTTTGAACCTACACAACAAAACCTGCTGTTTGTGACCCAAGGAACACAGCAGTTTTGTCATCATTCAACTAAAAAGTTCTGGAAGGTGTTCCAGGTGATTTAGTGCCAATCTACCGTGCTGCTTGTCAAAGTCAGAGAGACTGGCAGACAGAAGCTCACAGAAGAGTGAGAATTAAGATAAGGCCCTAAAGCCCAACATGCAGGAAGTGAGGCTCCAAAGGAAGTCAGTAATAACCTCAGCTTGTGAATTTCTTTAAGTTGTTTTGACATAATTTCAAGGACTTAAGCTGACCAGAGCTCAGCACTCAGGCCCAGGGATCTCACAGGCTTTATCAACTTCCATGCTGCAGCAAGGGGCAGCTCCAGCAAGAAGCAGAGCAAGTGCCATCACCTCCTCAGCCCAGCTTCATCACCAGTCTCATCTGAGTAGCAGGTCAGATATCGGGATTTTCACACCACGGCTGATGAGGCACCTGACAACCACAGCTACTGGATTAGGCTTTTCAGGGAACTTAAAGACACCAGATACCAAATCTGTTGATCTAAGGATAAGTATAGAACCGAGCAAAGACCTTGCAAGAAGAAAGTACACCTACACAAAAACCAAAAATCCGAATGCACAGGAGAGTAAATTTTTACCTTTAAAATTACCTAAGAGATCAGGAAAAGGTTTTGTGAATTGTGCCCTTATTTTTATGCCCTTATTTTTATGTACCACCCTAAGCCAGCAAAAGTTTTGCAAGTTGCCCTTATGCATAGGCAGATAGCTGGATTTACTGGGTCTTTTTGTGGACCTGCCTAAGTCTGCTGTATTAAAGGCAAAGAATGAAGTATCAGGTAAAACTCCCACGGACCGAGAGCAAAAACCAGGAAGATAAGCAAGCTCTGCTTCATTAAATAAACTGGGAATCACCCACAGCAATGACAAATAAATGCACTCAGTCCCGCCTGACTTCTAAAGCTGTAGAGGATAACTGGGACTGGTTATCATGTAAGGGGAAAATTACCTGGGAATTCCTAAACTAAGAAGTTACAGATGAACATTTTCTGAACATTAAAGCAACACATGAAAAATGAGTCTGCCTGCTGCTGGTAGTATGGATGGACAGAAATTGCACCAGAATAAATCAACCTCTACGCACTTTTCTTACACATAAAAAGCTTATGCATCTGACAAGTAAAGAAAATAGTCTCAAGAGGCTGCATATTTTTAAGATTAAATTACCAGGCTATGCTGTTAGAAATATTCTTCCTAGCCCAGTTGAGCATCAATCCAAGTGCTGTTCTGCAAGGCAGACTCCAAAGGCATTCCTTAGTCTACCATGTTGACTATCAGTGACAACAAACTGAGAAGCATTACAAGATCAGCCTTTCCCTGTCCTTTGTTCATCCTTCCAAACATCACTTAGCAGATAAAGCAAGTTTTGCGAGTAAACAGACAAGAAAAAATATGCTATTGTATGTGTGAAGTTATGGCACTGGACATACAACAGGGATGCTTTCACAACTGCTACTCATTAGCTTCATTAATTTCACAGCATTTTGCAGAGATAGGACTGGCCAGCTAATTTGCTGAATTTTTAAATTTGTTAATACATCAAATTTGTTAATTGGTCAGTAGTCTGCTCTGAAAATAATGGAGAAAGCAGAACTAGAACTTGGTTTTATTTCTTCTTGTTAAGAAGGAAAATCTCCCTTATAAAGTCAGAAAAAAAGTGTTTCATCCAAAATAATCAGGTACAAATAATTACATGAGGAAGGAAGTTATCAGCAACAGAATCTCACAAAAAACCCAACCCTTTACTTCTTACAAAGACATGAGAAGTTCATTTTAAAGAACAGAACAAGTAGCCATCTTTAATGCATTTGTTTCAACTGATATTTTAGAATAGTACCTCATTTTATTCAGGAAACAAAAAGGTAATCATACAAAAACAACAGCTAGTCAGTTCAAAATCATCAGACAGAATGATTTTGCTACCTACCATTCACATCAATTTTGCTTTTGCAGAATGACTCATATCACATACACATTCCACTTCAGAAAATTAGGACCCCCACCATCTCACTTCTCCCAAAATGAAAACTGTCATGATTTCATTTTTTGCTAATACAGACTGATATACCAGTGAAATGAGTGACTAACCTTTGATGTGCATTAATTGATGGCCACTCCTTTAACAAGAACCAATTAAAGTTACTACAGAGGAATAAACTATTTTCTTTAAAGCTTCTTGTATTACAGCATTAGTTAAATGATGCAAGTGTAGTACTCATACAGTGCATGCTATTCCCAGGCAGGTTTTTCCCAACAGTCCTTTTTGTTTTATCCAGTCAAATTGTGTCATGTGTCTTGCCACTCTAATTGTAATGAAGTCTCTAAACTACATGAAATTAGTATTTCCTTTTAGGATCAACTAAAATTTTTTTCATCTCCCTTTAATGAAAGTAAGGGAATTGTGACAAAGTCTCAGGAACCTGGTAAAAAATAATTCATATTCTTTCTTCCTTTCAAGGAAAAATCCATATAATCTGGACAGCCACCACAGGATGAACTATAAATGCATGTTCTGGTGGATAAATAATTAAAGCATTCAACCTCATATTAACTGCTCTTAGCCACTTACCTCTGGCTAAATAACCTAGAAAATGGAATATCTAAATTTTATATTTGTAGCATTTCAAGTTGTTTGTTGTACCTCAAACGACAGAGCCTGAATGGACAGCAGGAAGTTCTTCAGTCTAGCACTGAATCCACTATACTGTCTCATCTCATCATCATCCTCTTAGGAGAGTTAATTCATCTGCAGACAATTTACCGCTACGAATCTGTAGCAGCCAAGTGCCCCAAACTGCACCTACTCCTAGCTGTCAGCTGAAACTTATCCTCTTTAAAGTCTGAGATCCATGACTTCAGCACTCCCCAAAGCCAGCATTAGGCTGTATGGATGTATGGAAGTATGTACATATACTCTGGGGTATGAAGCATAATGCAGAGATGTGAGCATTACTGGAGAACTAAGCCAGGAAGTGCACCCAGAGCCATATGCAAAGCAGGTACCTTCCCGTTTGTTCCCTGCTGAGTCAGTCCTAAACCAGGCTCACATGACTGGTGTAGGATCTGGACAACTGCAGCCAATAAAATCCATCTCAACTCCACGCCACATGGACCTACCTTCTTCAGGTCCACTGCTATGAAAACCCCTGCACTATCCCAACTGCTACAGAGTAAACATACTCTATGACTTGAAGCATGTCTAAATAACTATTTGACAATCTCAGAGATCCTTTAATATGCAAAAGAACTAACCAAAACCAAGAATCTTCTCCTTCATAGCTCCAAGGCCCATATATACAGTTAATGAAAACTGCAGTCTGTAGTCCCATTAGTCCTTTTGTCTGGAGTTGCAGCTTTCAAACCACATTCATGAACAAACCCTACTACTTCACAAATGAACAGACTCAAGGGCACGGTGGTGCTGGAAACTCGTACAGCATCTGCCATATTTCCTGTGAATCATCACACTGTCACAGATTTTCTCTGGCAACCCTAAATATAGAGTTGTTTCTTCATTAATGAAGAACCCTATATTTAAGACTAATTTTTGAATTTTATTTTAAAAGATCCAAAATTTAATGAAAGAAGCAACTACTTCTGCAAAAAAACCCCCCAGACAGTAAGAGAACTTTTTCAAAGTTTGTAAGGGATCATGATTCAATAAAAATACACTAAAATTGAGACAGAATCATAATACATCTTGAGTTGGAAGGAACCCATAAGGATCATCAAGTCCAACTCTATGCTCCTTGCAGGAGCATAACTGTACATAACTTTACATAGCTGTAAAAGATATCAGTTTGCTTTAGATCATCTTAAAATTTTAATTATGACAATAAATATGAATAAGAAACTGTGCAGAGCAAGTAGACATGAAAGCCATTGTGCAATGTATTTGCTGCATCTCCTCTGACTCAAGCTTTCGGATTTCAGTTTTTGGCACTGGATTCCAACAAGTCTTTTGCTTCATTTATTTTTGTTGCTAAGTAAGGCGATCCACCTGAGAAGAGAAAGGGAAAGGGAATACTGTTTACACATCAGTATTAAGTACCAAACTACTTCACTTGCAGCATTCCTTTATTACTCACTTTTATTAGCTCCTTCTTCCTACACAGATCCTTTTGATACAACTGCTTAATAAATTACATTGATAAGAAATAAACTAATTGATAAGGAAACATGAGAAATGTAATCAAAACTGAAGTCACTGAAGAACAACACTGAACATTTTGTCTCAGAGAGAAGACTGAAATTTGAAAACACTTTACATCACTGTGATTTAGACCAGCAGTGCGATGCTTCTGCAAATGTATGCAAGGTCAGCTGTCTTAAATGTTCACTCAAACCAAACAGCTAGTATTTCCACTCATCCCAAAAACTGAGAAGGAAAATTTTAAAATAATTTTGACAAAGAATTATTGTGTGCACATGCACACCTTCCCCTGCAAGCCTCTCCTGCGCTGGGTGCCTAAAATTACCAGCCAGAAACCATCACATTAAAGCTGTTTAAACATGGTAAGCCTTCTAACTTCTAGTCCTGAACACTGTCATTGCTTTACGCTCCATCTAACAATCTGATTACAGTTCAGCAATCTTTTTGTGTTTGGTTTTTTTTTACTCTCCCCTTGAGTGCCAACCATCTGTCTACAGTCACCAAAAACAACATTACAAGGTCTGTATCAGTAACTTATTACTTACTATTACACATCTATATTTTTTACGTGAGAATGTGATTCCAGCAGTACTGTGCACTGAATAGCCTTTTCCAAGGCATCTGTTCAAACCTATTTTTCATTCACCATTTCATTCATTCTATTAATCAGAAAAGACAATGATAGACGAAACATAGAGAGCTACTTGTAGACATACATAAATAAAGACAAAAAGGCAAGGCTTGCTTAAAGACTTCTTTAGGACAGTCCTGCAGGAATCCAAATCGGTATAAAGTCATTTCATGGTGCAGTAAAACAACTGGAAAAAGTAATGAAGATCTTTTTCATGTTTTGGTCTTGTTTGAATGTAGCCTTAATAGGTAAGACACACGGGAGGAAAGTGAGGCAGGGCAAGGGATGCGTAACGAACTGGCTACTTAAAAAAGAATTTATTTTTTCCCTTTTTTTAAATCAAGTAGCTTTTAGCAAGGAATAGGATTTACTACACTGAGTATTGCTTCTTTCAAAGAGTAGATAAGAGGATCAAACAAACAGTAAAGACAAAAACCTGCAATGAACAATGTATTCCACGTAATTTTTAAATGTGCATTGATTTTCTATCTGTCTAAAGTACAGGATCTTAAAGTAAATTCAAATCTGTTAGAAGTGTTTTCACTACATTTACATCCTTAAGTGCCATATTAATTTTGTAGCCCTCCAATGAGAGGAAATTCAATCTCATGATTGCCTGTTTGTTTATAATTAGGGCAAGTCCAAAAGGCTTCTCTCTTCCTCTTTTTCTGTGAAGAAATACTTTTTCCTAAAATTAGTAGCCGATAAATTAACACAATACACAACACAATATATCTATACAATATATCAATATAAAAACACTTTGAACTGTAGAAGTTCATAAGCAACTGTTTTAGTAGTACTCACTGAGGATGTTATCAGGCAAATTTCTATATATTTATTTACTTCTAATAATTCTCTCTTCAAGAGTTTGGATCTCAGATAACATGTAACTTAAAAAATCTGTAATTAATGACCTTTCTTTTATCAACTCCAGCTGGTAAAATATTATTTTAAAATGACATTACAACGTTGAATACAGTTTTTAAAAGCACATTTGTGCTACCCACAGCCAGAAGAAATCAAGATCTATACACAAGCAAACAAGTCTCTCTGTGATGCCTCATGTTCAAGATTACTCCAGGCCCTTGCTCTGCAGCTGAACATATTACACAAGCCTTTTTTCTACAGCCATGCCAGAAGAGCTTCGGGGGCAGCACAGAGGCACAAATCCCTTCAACTGGTGTTCCTGGAGAAAATGCTCCATCTTAATACCATGCAGGAGGGCTCAGCACATCCATCCAAACCTACGCCGTGCCCAGCTGCAGGTGCATTACAGCTGTAAGAGCAGTCACTAAAATCTTCGTTAGGGCCATTAGGATTTTCCTAACAGGAACTCTCTCTTTAGGTCTACTCAATAACCACATGGAGATTCACAGTTCCTTCTGGCTCACATCTCCAAATACTGCTACAACAAACTTAGAAGTTCAGCATTAAAAAATTTTGACCTAATAGGTACTCTGGTGGTTAAGAGGCCTTTGACCATTATAATGTATTAGAAATGCAGAAGAGAATTTCTTTCCTATGTCTATGCAGCTTACACATTATAAAAAGTGTAAAAAAATGAAAGTGTGAAATCAAATAATCAGGACAACTTTAAAATTAAACTGAGGGGCGAAGACAGAAAAGAAACACTCAACTGAACACCTTCCATGGCCAGTGGTCCCAGTTATCTTTTCATTTTCTTAAAATGGGGTGCTGGCAGGGAGCCCTGTAATTCTGTCAAAAAGATATAAAACCCCTCCAATTTCCCCTTTTGACTTCTGAAATACAGTGCAACTCTTCACCATCTGTTATTTTAAAGTAGAAACAGCAATGAACATATGGGCTTTCTTTCTCAACCAGCTGTAGTGTAGTTAAAGTTATAATAATAGCCTTTCTCTAAGATAAATTTACATTAAAAACCTGGCCAGTAAAGCAACAGTACCCAGCTTTACATTCTTTCCAAGTGAATTCCATAAAGTCTGAAATTCATCAATGATGTACTTAGTAACTGCAGAACATTTCCCTACAGAAAATTATTTTCATGCATGTGACTGGTCCATCACAGTTCAAAACAGGAATGTTAGATAATGTAAAATTTTTACAGCTTATTTTTGAATACGTTTTTGCCAAGTGTGGTAAGCTGGTCCCTGAGATCATAGTTTTAACTGAAGTAGTACAAGTACAGAAAACAACATTGAAGAAAGCTGAGTAAAACTGTGGTTCATAAAGCCCAGTTTATCTGAGAGAAGACACATAGAAGGTCAAGTCAATAAATAAACAAAAAACATTTGCACTCAATGTTATTTACACAGTCAGAAAACTTAAAGGATCTCATTTAAACCTCTTCCTTTTCAGCCCTCGTTAAGAAGAGTAATAAGTATTTACCTTTATCAGGATGATTCAAAATCATGATTTTTCTATGGGCTATTCGGATTTTGTCCCTGCCAGCAGATGGACTGCAAAATAAATATAAAGTGCTTACCAGAAATGCAAAAGCGCTCAGGCTAAAAATTAACAGTTTATACTGGCTTCAAAAACATTAAAACTTGAAATTTTCACCATCTTGTGGACAAAACATTAAACTGCATCTCTAAGGGAGTAACAATAACAAAGGCGTGTAAGACACATTTTTCAAAAGCCTGTGTATTTCACACATACAAACATCTTTCAGGTTTTTTTTAAACACAATGCATCCACTCATTTAAAATAAACAATTTTGAGAGGGTGGAATAAAAAAAATGAAAGCCCCAGCAGTTGTAGGGTGTACCGGGTTGGTTATTCTAGCATTAAGTGCAGAAAAAACAATTCTTGCTCCGAGAAAATAAATATTTTTATGACCAGTGACAAAACAACAAATATTTAATATTATCGCATTTTGTTCTACTGTAAATATTTTTATAGCTGCTATAAATATTTTCTCTTTCTGCTGGGGCCTGAAAAAAACCCTGCATGTTGTTATTTTTGCAAAGCCATTGAATGTGTTACGTTCAGGGATACGCTGATTTACAGGTGCTACCTACATAATATTGTTTCCTTCAATGACAGATACATAAAATATGTATTCGGCCTAAACTAAATACGTCCCTTACCAGACAAACAACCACTTACGGATGCAGTATGCCAACACAGTAGGGCTATCATATGCCAAAGGACGGTTTGAATGCTTTAGTTTTTTATAATTTGTTAGTATGCAGAAATGAATCAGTGTTTTCCACTTCAGGTGACTTCTTAATCAGAGCGATGATTCAATTAATTAATCTTTCTGTAGGTACAGTTTGAATGCAAGGTATCAGCCTAACTAAATTCCCGAGGTAAACAACCTCTCTAATTATTATTCTGTCACAGTGAAATTAGGGTATGTTGCAAAAACAGTTCACAGAACTGCATAAGAAAAGAATACTTCAATGGAACACAAAGTAGACTAGAAAGTAAGAATCAAACAGAGGGTGAAAGGCCTTGAACCATATAAATACAAAAATGAAACGATTTGTTGTCAGACAACTGAAAATAATAATCATCTATATTTTGATTTGCAAAGCTGTTTTTTAATAATAAAAAGGAAAGTTGATATACCGCCTTTAGAAACACTGATGGTCAAAGCACAGCAGGGGAAAAGTGGCAGTTGCATATTACAGAAAATCGAGCAGGTCTGCTCTGAGAAGCAAATGTGAAAATGGTTTACGTTAAATTTTCTTGGTTTAGGAGATATTGCTTATCCCACAGTTAGACTGGTCCCTAAAAATTCTTAATGACTATAAAAAAAAATATATAATGTCAAAATCACATTTACCTTGACTCACAACCTGAGTCACACCAACGTCATGCTGCCTTCAACATCAACTGGCTGACAAGTCTATCGCCTTGGTGGGAACAGTCAGTATGCTGGGGGGCAGGGCTGACATTCAGGGGGATCTGGGGAGGCTGCAGGAGTGGGGTGATAGGAACCCTTCACAAAACTCCTCAAGGACAGGCGCAGAGCTCAGTTCTTGGGAAGGAACTGTTCCTTGCAGCTCTAGAAGCTGGGGAATGCCAGGCTGGGGAGTGGCTCTGCTGAAAGGGACTCAGGGCACAGCAAGAACATTCCTCCACTGCAGTATGTTACTATGCCTCCAGTACAAACACAAATCACTTGCTTCATGGGCATTTTATTGTTTGCTTTTTAGTTTAAGCAGAATATTAGAATAATTTATAAGCCAATACAAGTCTTACAGAAAAAGTCTCTTACATGGTTTCGGCATGAGTATTCCACATTCTTGCAACATGCATCTCCTTCATTCAATACTTGCTAAACTAAAACATTGATGCAAGGCACCTACCTTACCCCTAAAATAAGACTAGCTTCTCGCCTACTCATTTTCTGTTCAAATCCTCCTTTATAGTATGATGAAAAACTCTAAAAAGAAGAAAGGGAAAAAAAGCAATAATTAGTTTCATGTACAAGGTGCCAGGAACTAAATTGTATTTATATGACCTCATTCAGAGCATTAAATTCATCTATAATTTATTTCAAAGGCATGGAATGACTGCAAACCAGATAATATGAAAGGACTTCTCCTGAGTGTTAACACATGCAAAAACTGACTTAAAAATAACTATCTGTGTTTTCAAAATATTCCTTTCTATGTTTTTACAATCTTCTACTGTTAATAAGATATATTAATAGCTACAACCATTAAAATCCTGCCTCCAGGCAGAAAGGTCCAGAATCAAAGTACATACTAGCAAAGAGTAGTACAGTGAACACTGGAAAATAGTAAAGTATAGAATCATAGAATCAGCTGGGTTGGAAGGGACCTCCGAGATCATCAAGTCCAACCCTTGATCCACTACCGCTGCGGTTACTAGGCCATGGCACTGAGTGCCACATCCAGTCTTATCTTAAAAACCTCCAGGGACAGAGAATCCACCACTTCCCTGGGCAGCCCATTCCAGTGTCTGATTACCCTCTCTGTAAAGAAATTCTTTCTAATATCTAACCTAAACCTCCCCTGGCACAACTTGAGACCATGTCCTCTTGTCTTGAAATCCTAACCAACTTTTGCCTTTATATCTTTCCCTTCACACCAATGACTGATAATGATTGGATACAGGATCTGAAGCTAGTTTTTTTAAACTTCTTGTCATGTGAGACTTTATCCACTGTTTTAAGAAGGGAAGAAAAAACAGTGGGAAAAAAAAAAATTTAAAAAGAGGAGACGGAGATAAGAGTAAAACATTACAAAAATTAATAGTCATAAGAAATGGGTCGAAGGCATATTTGTCAATTATAGATCTATTTTAAATTTAAAAAAAATAATTTACTGAACCACTACCGATGGTTAGCAGTGATCTCACAGTAAACCTTTCTCTAAGTCCCAGAGGCAGTAAATGTAGCTCCAAGACAGCCTGCCTAGGGGAACTGGCACACAGAAATCACTCAACAGAACTGATTTTTTTTCCTCAATGCAAAACCTATCAACTGGGGAAAAATAAGCTTTTGCTGCTATCAAAGGGAAGTCTGGGCACGAGAGCTGAGGTTATTTTCAAGTGTTCCTTTTACCCCCAAGGAAAAATATGTCCGGCCCTTAATAAAACACTCTTCTCATTAAATATAGCCATTCAAATTCAGTGAGAATTTTGCCTTATGTCTACACAAACTCTCTTATGCAATTTCAAAAGCATTAAAGCATTTAAAGGGCTCTGCCCATGAAATCTAAGCAAAGCCTTTAATTAAACTTAGAAGAGACATTCTTTCAAAAGTGTGGTTCAGAAATACTTTACCTATTGCTGCCATAAAGTCACATACAGCCACAGAAAAGATTTTCTCGTGTGCTGTTATGATCCAAAACTAATTTTACCTTCCTTCTTTCCACCGCAAAACATGCACAAAACAACCACTACTGTAACACTGCAGGTTATCAAAGCTGAAGTAATTCTGGACATTGTGTGCCTACAACAAAAATCTGTTGAAGAACCGCTTCTATAGCTACAGGGTAACACAAACCAGGTCTGTAACACTGCACATCAACATTACAGGTTAGAGTATGTAAAATGAAGGGAACACACACGGCTTCTCTGATTCTCTGAGAGGAAATGATGCTAATAATTTAATGGTCAACAGATAACCCCCTTGAGGAGGCAGAACTGCACAGAAATTTGCAATGATGTCAAAAAACTACTACAGCCAGAAGAGAAAAGCACAATTTAATGTCCTCTGAAAGATTTTTCCAGAGCTTCTCCCAAAGCAGTCTAGGTACAGATGGTTTCCTGAAAAGGTTAATTCTTTTCTGCCCTTCAACTCTGATACACAAGTCTAATACATGATAACTCTGGTTCACTATTCACGTAGAGAAGAGCAATATTTGAATTATCTCTACCACAGCTTGTCTCTGTTCTTGGTAGATTTCATCTAAAATACTATTTGAAATATAAGAATAGGGAGGAACGGCTATAGGCTTACATTCAGAGATATTTTTTCATGTTTTTAAAGCCTACTTTCTTGACACTGTTCTAACCTCAGGAAGCCTTGATTCGATTCACTTCCAAGAGGAATAAAAAAAGAAATTTTGGTGTCTGTGTCCTTTCATACATAAACAAAGAAGTTTGATGAACTGGTCTTCAAGGAAAAAAAAAATTTCCTCAGAAATGAAGGATATAGCAAGAATAATCAATTCTTAAATTAAAATCTTCATCCTAAACAGAATTGATAGTAAAAGGAAATCAGACATAAAAGCCATTTTTCCCACTGGTTACAAAAAAGGGGAAGAACCATTGAGCACTCATTTTAGGAAACACCTTGGCAAATTTCTACTCCTCTAATGAAACAACTTTTGCATGCTGCTCAAACTAAAGCACTTTTTCCTAGTTGTAAATTTTAAGTAATGGCTGTAATGATATTTTTCTGCTATGAGAACTCCTCAGTGAGCAGGCAGCTCTAGATACTTGATTATTTATTAACTCCAGCAATTGCAAAGAAAATTCAGTACCAAAGAAATCATTGAAATGAGCTCTCCATTTCTTTGCACTATCTGGGGGGAGGGGAGGCTATCATTTAATTTACTTAATTTTCTTGCAAATTATTACTGCTTAGCAACTTATGTAAGCAAATTCTCCTTCCTGAACAAATGCTATTAATAGGTTTGGGGTAGGGGAAGGGACAGAAAATGGCTGCACTTGCTTTGCAAATGTGTATTCAGTCTTGCAAATTTTCACAAAAGCAATCAGCTAGGAAAATCTAATGCGTATGGATGATGAACATCTTCAAGATACTTTTCCTGGCATAGCATAGGAAAAGCATGATCACTGTTTCCGTGCCTGTTAAGAGACTGAAAATACCAAAACTGAGACCATTACATGGAGTAGTGCATTTTTCTGAAAACTCAGTATGTTGTTGTTCCAGCACCAATAAAGTCCTCCATTGAAAAGGTAAAAAACATTGGAAGAAAAAAAACAAACATAAAACCCAAACTACAATAGTAAACTATTTAGAAGCTGTTTTATAATACAAAGTACAATTTTGCTAACATCAACTTCCTTAAATTTAGTTAGGAAAAAAAATAAAATGGCCCACAAATCACACTGTTCTCTGGAAATCTGATTTTCAATTAAGAACAAGAGAGATGGCTGCTACCCTTACTTCTCAATTCAGAACTCTATGAGTCTGAGCAGAATCAGATCCAATAAGGGAAACATATTGCAAAAGTCTAATAAAGTGCTAGAGAAGACATCCTTTTCTTACAGAAAACAGAATTTTCAGGATTGTGGGATTTGAGTATTTTGATAGTTCATTTGGCCTAGAATTGCTGTTTCTGCCTTCAACATCTTTGTTCTATCTATGTACCTATCTTTCTATCTGCCTATCAAGCTTCAATATCATTAATTCGACAGAGAAAGGTAATGAATGCTACTGAAATACTTGCCTTTTTATTTCACATATTAAGGACATATTAACATTATAATTAATGGCATTTATTCTGAGGAAGAAAAGCCAGTTGACTACTTAGTGCCATGCACCTTCTACTGGCAACAGACTCTTGCCACTACACACAGAAACAAAACAGTGTCACTGACATTTATGATGACAGTGACAAAGCTAAGCTCAAACTGAAAAAGCATTTCTCTGGAATTGAGCATTATGACTTTTCATAAAGGGGAAATGACAATGTTTCCTCTACTGTTTTTCTCCACCGAAATAAAAATGGCACAAAACTTCAAGGCTAAATTACAACAGCATTTACAAATATATATTGTTAAATATGAAGTGACTGCTTTTAGTTGAAGTTAAATGAGAGGTAAAAATTCAGAATAAAACATAACACTTTTACTTGCCTTTACTTAATATTTTTGACCAAAAGATGACTGCATTTGTTGACTGTTCACGCTACTTACTTAGGTAAGTAAATAAGAAGTGTCAAATACTCAAGATACAGCAAGCAGCATTTTAAATGATCGCTTCGTAGTTTCTCAACTTGACCTTTTTGAAGTCATTTGTTAGTGAGCAGGAAGAAAGAATAAATAGCATCTGTATTATCTTGTGTGACTGGGAGGGACCAACATGAATTGTGACTTCTACTGCAAAAAAGGAGGGAAAGAATTGTAAATGGGGGAGGAAGAGTGGGGGCTCACTAAGAGAATAAGATAGCTTTTGAATAGGTAGCTACTTCACAGACTCAAAAAAAAAAGGCAATGAAGGACAAGATTTGATTCTAGAAAGCTAGAAGAACCACTGGAAACTACAGTGGCCAAGTTAGGTGCCTTCGAACATCATAGAAAAGTAGCGAAGCCTAGACACTAAAGGTCTCAAGATGTTCTTTCCAGTAAGCACAGGCAAAAGTCAGCATAGGTTAAAGAGCAATATGCTGTCATGAAATGTGACGGAAGTGCTAAGTCACAAATTATACTCAGCAGCTTCAAATTCCAAAAACAAAATCATGTAAAGCTGCTAAAATAAGAACTTTGGACAACAAGTACTTAAATAGAGAACCTTTGTATCTAAAGTTTTCTCTACTTTCTCTATTGATTGTTAGGGGGAGAAGAAAAAATATTAAAAAAATACAATCCAAGAAAGTAGTAGCGATAGACTAGTAAAAATCAAATAATCTTGGTTAAGAACTATATCAGGGTCTTAAACTTGGATGGTAGTTGCCGAAGAAAAATACTATCACTATCCTCACAAATGTAAAGCTGACAAATATATACAGTTAATAGCAAACAGGAAGAAAGTTTTTACTGTATTCAGTAGATCTTATCTTACACTGAAGACTTGTATTTTCAAATTAAAAAATAGAATAGCAGAAGGGAGATACTCTGCTGGAATAATCAACACACAATTCTGGGCAGTAAGGCAGGAAGACAGAGTAAGTAAGACAGAGGATACTGCTCCAGGGACTAGAAACACTTAGAATGCAGAAGTTCCTGGTTTGCTCTTTACAGTTGTTCACGAATTCTGCAGGCCTCAAAAGTCACTGTGGTAAAAATGAGATAGGTATGTAATGAACTTGGCTCAGCCAGTACTGAGGGGTACAGTTTCCAAGGAACAGATACCTCTCAGTGCAGTAGCATGTCATATTTCAATGTGTTAAAGAGTCACTGCCTGCTTTCTTATGTGAACACATCTGAATTTAGATTCTCTAGCCTATATCTAAAAATGGATAGAAAAAGAATTGCTGGAGTATAACTGCTAGGAAGGGAGGGAAAGTGAAGATTGAAGTACTCCCTACTCTGAAGCCACATGTACTGCTACATATATCTAGCAAGCCTTCAAGTCAGACTGTATCTGTATCATGTGAAAACAATTTAATTCACAGTACCTAAAGTCCCCTCTGCTGTCTTGGCAGGCAACCTGGGAATCTCTCAAAGATTACTTTGAAAAAGAAAAAAAAATTGGCATTGGTCTCACAACAGCAAAGCAATAGAGGGACAGAGAGCAAAAAACAAATCCAGGACCACCATTTTTGGCTGACACACATCACAATGAAGAACAAATGTGTAACAGCCCCAAGAGGACAGCTGAGTCTTTTCCTCCCCAGGACGCTTGCCTTGATCAAGCTTGCCCCTTCAGCACATGAACACCAAAGACAGATGGCAAATGAATTTGGACCACAGTGTCTCTCTAGATGGGCTCTGTTTTGCAATCGGTCTAACATTAGTAGGTACAATGCCAATGGTCAGGTTTTTAAAAAACATATCTTTAATATATTTTTCAGGAAATAATAATCTGCAACAACTACTCCCTGATCACACTCACACATCAGCATGAAGAAGGGAATCATATTCCTTTGCTGGGATAAGAGTTCAGAGACTATGAATTCTGAAGGAACACACTGCCACAAGCAGACACCTACTTCACTGGGAATCACTTTAATCAAACGGGAATGGAACATATGTATTTATTTACCAGAGGAAAACATAGCCACTGAAGCAGAAAGTAAATCCTCTCAAATATTCCCTGCATATGCTCCTCTGGATTTTTTACCCTATAATTATATTTTTAAATATATAAGGCAAAATCAAAGAACAAAAACTTGGTTAAAAGTTCAAATTAGCTGGAGAAGAAAAAAAAGACAACTCATATGTGAACAAGTTCCCCTATCTCCATAGCAACCTTTCCTAGAAGTTTATCAATTTGTCTTTTGACCTTTAACACTGTATCTAAGACTAAATTCTTTTACTTTTAGCTTCCTGAAATGAAACTGCATGTCACCACTTTACAATCTTTAGGAATTACCAATTGTCTCACAGCACACTTCAACAATTTATCATACAATTACTAGTAAGTGTGATAAGTATCATATGCTTGCTAGGGTTCCAAAGCAAGAAACACTGGCAGAAAAACTACAACTGTTTATCAAACTTACAAATATCTTTTGATATATCTTCCTCTGTAGGGATTTAAAATATAGCAGACAATACACCAGAACATACACCGTAGGGAGTAGCCCTATCCTGGGTAAAAAATAAACTATGTGGCACTTCCTGTATTTAACATAAAGCATCTCCTTTCTGAATAGTAGAAATACAAAATCATACATTTAGCATAAAGTAATATCTAAACTTACAGAAGTCGAAATCCTCTTTGCTGTCTCTGTAATTGCCTGCTCCAATGGTTTCCAAAGGTGGAAAGCATAACGACCTGAAAAAGACAGAAATTAAATGAAATTATAACCAATACTCACTAAAACAAACAACAAAACCCCCTCCAATCTATGTTCTTCAGCTTACATCAGAAAAAATTTTGGTTTTAAAAAAATCACAAACTATTGGGAGAGGAAGGAGAAGAATTTTAATTTCTTCATCAAAACACCTAGTCATGGACTGCAAAGATCCATTGCGTTTACACACTATTTAACTCACTAAATAAATAGATTTAAATACATTTCAATATGATAAATGAAGATATCTGCCTTGTGAACTTTAAGAAAAAGGGCAGTTTGAAACATTAGCTTTGGATCCACATTATTAATTAAATACTGTTCAAAGGTTATGTCTTCAAACAAAAAAAATCTATGTACTACACATTTGTTGTTGTGATGCTGTGTGCTTAATCATACACTTCACAAGTACTGCATTTTTTTTGTTACAAAGAGAGGATCTTCTGAGATTCAGAGCCATTCAATTCCTCACTGGCAGTGGATGTTCATAGCTAGGAAAGGCTAGAAGGCACTCTATTAGACTGTGTTCTCAGAAGTACAAAGCAGGTCTATCAACTTCAGAATCAAGATTTATGCCATGTTACTGGAGGATTTTCCCCATAAATCCCCTCTCCCCAATTATGCTTTGATTAACTACTCATTAGCAACGTAACTTACTACTGCACACAGTGGAAAAACTTTTTATAAAATGTGGCTCTGCTTCATTCAAATAGCATCTTGTCTTCATTCTTAAAATACACAATGTGTCCATAAGTTATTTTTGTGATCTAAGCCTGTGTCTATGTTAACACAGAAGTTAAAACACTGTTAAGAGTATCTCTGTTGGAATGTTGTGATGTACTGTTACCTCACTTTCTTTTTTCTGTTACTTTGACAGCTACTATTAATTCTTCAGCTCAACCAGCAGAAGAAATTCTACAAACATTCCTCTTCTGCTTCTATAAAAACACATAAACCAACTGCTTAATGGATGTACATCACCAAAGATCTTGGCTTTCCTTCCCCTAATCACAACAACACAACTGAACCCACCAAACACCTGCTTAAGTTTTGTGCAACTTGTTCATATATTAAATCTATTCTTGGTGCATGCACTTACACAGTGCTTTTGTATGCTGAAAATAACAGAAGTCAATTAGCGTATTTCAAACCCAGAATGGACAGTTATCCAGATCAAGTAAACCAGGGAATAAATCATGCTAAACTCATGCCCTGTATTCAGACTAGAACCTATTTTTCAGAGTCACATACAGTCCAAAAGCAAAGAGTTTAGGTAATAAACAAAGTCCTATAGAAAGAGTTTAGTTTGATAAATCACTGCAGTCACTTAAACCTTCTGGTTTTCTCTATTTCAATTTGTTGAGCATCACCTTCACATCACAAGATCATCTTGTGTTCTTCAGTACTAAAGAGCCCCCACAGTGCAATGTGTTATTAAGTAAATAAAGTAAACTTTTCACCTTGTAGACAAAAAGCAGATGGAATATTTTAGCTCCTGTCCATAAAATTACTTTCTCCAGTTTTCTCTACTTTTCAAAAAGAATTTTTGAATATATGGCTTTGAAAGGGCAGGAACTATAACCAGATACAATTCTCTACAACACTCTCAAGCAACCTTTCCACTTTCCACTCTTTATATCCATAAAACCTTAATTAACCCTTTCTAAAACAGCAGCTTGCAAGTGAGAGTTCCACACTCAGCTGGTAATTTAGCTTACCTGCAAATGCAACAGTTGCAACACCAAGTCCAACAGCTACCATAGTTCTGGCCTAAAGCAGAAAAACAGGAATCAGAATAACATTCAAAGTCTAATTTCATATAAATGCACCTTTTACTTTAACAAGTATTTCTGATGTCTGATGTGGACATTTCATATATAATTTACAAGAAAGATGAAAGTAAGTTCTGTATTCCTCAGGCTACATTAGATTTTTATAGTTCAGTCTCATTAACCCATGCCAACACATCAGGTTTAACTTGAACTACCCACTAGCAAATCAGTGAACATACACTGAAATCAGTTTATAGTATATAATGATAAAAACACAAGGCAGACAACTATTCAGGATTACTTGAAATTACTTGTGCAGACTAGTTCAACACTATGTAACAGAAAGTACCTGTTTATTACAAAAACATAAAGAGCTAACTCAAAACTCCAATATCAGGTGTATGTATTTTCCTCCACAGTGTTTGAAAAAAAGTCAGGCACCTCAAAAAGGACAATAATAAGTATCCCCACGCTGATCAAGATGCTGATGAAAGGTATGAGGTAAACTTTGAAGAAGGGACTGACTTCTCACATGTCTGCAGAATTCAAGAAGGGTAACGAGCTCTGCATTTCTGAAAAGCCTACGAATAATCTTTGAAACAAATGAAATAGTCAGCTGTGGTATTACCTGTCTCATCATATGACAGTTCAATAATGCCTTGTATTTTTCCCGGGGAAACCTGAGAAATCGGATTAGGCTTGTTTATCTTGAATTCAAAGCATAATGACAACGAAAACGCTTTTATCACCAGACTGTCTCTTCTATATATGACTTACTCTCGCAATTACTCAGTAACTGGTTTATACGTTTTATACAAACAAGTCTGACAGAAGGACTTAAAGCTCAAACTTCCACGCGAGTGCCCTAATAACTGGATCTGCAGCCAAGTTGCCTTGGCTACTAAGATTCCTGGGGCTAAAATTCTTTGTCTTCAATTGTACCCAATCTCATTTCTAAACAGAGTGGGAGTAAGGGAAGAGTTTGGAAATAATGTTTTTAAAGCCTTCCTAGAGCTGGTTTAGTATGGGCTAGAACATGGGCTGAAAACTTTGCCCACAAACAGGCAGCTGTACAAGATGCAGGCACCAATTGCACCCAGTGGCTCCTACAGCTTTGGCTCTGAAGGAGAACGGCTGTGATTGCAGCCTGTAGTACTGAGCTCAGTACAGAAAAAGTTGTAGCCTGCCCTGAGCACATCCAGAAGCAGTTCTATTCCTCTATATCTAGCTTCTGGATCCCAGAGATTATAACTAAGTACCTACCTCCCACCTACCTGAGGGGACTGTCCTAGATATTTGCAGAAGACTGCAATTGCCTAGAGGTTTCCATTAATAAAAAAAAGGCAAAACAAACAAACAAACAAACAAAAAAACCCCACCAAAACTCACTAAACATATTGAAACTGAAGCTCCAGAGTTAAGACTGGAGGAATTCTGGCCTTAAAAAATCTTTCTGTCTAGCCCATTTTAGTAACAGAACTCTTCCATTTCAGTGTACTCTTCAGTCTTGATATCAGCATCCATTTCTGAACGTAAAAATAATGTAGTAGATTTATGTCTGTTGTTCCTTTCAGTTCCACCAAATTTCCCTTAATCTTTAGACCATGAAAAAACTTAAGCACGTTACCTTACGCGGTATGAGATGTAAAATAGTCAAGCATACAGTTCATCTCCTCACTAAACTAAAACTCCTTTAATTTCTTCTCACAAATCAAGTTTTCCCAGGCTCCCAATATTTGAACCTTAAAAAGATTCCTCTAATTCGTCTGTTTAGACAGGAACCACAACCAGTCACAAGGTTTCTGAAAATATCACAACCCTATAGCAATTCTATAGTATTCTGTTATGTGATTTGTGACCATAGATTAATATTCAAGTGTTTCCTTAACTTTGATTCAGAGTGACGGCAAGAATCTTTTACTAAGTGGTTACAGTCAATTAAGAGCTCAACAACGTGTGAAACAGATCACACTGGCAAAAAAAAAAATATATTTATTAGCCTGTGCTTGTCCAGATTAAGTTATAATTGCTTTGTCACCGAAAAGGTGGTTTCAGTCAGCAGTTTACAAAAAGATGTACAGGTTGCAACAAGGCATTAGCAGCAGACACCTCATCACAGGTAAGACCAAGCACAGAGAACGGGCTAATAAATAATACCAGGATTCAGTCAGTTTAGTGCAGAAATAGCATGTGTTTGCCCAGTAATCTGGGAGCACTATGTAGAGACCCCTGAGGGCCTTTGACAGAATCAGCCATGTCTGCTGGGATGCATTATTTCAATCTCAGCGGAAAGCAGTAGCACTTAGTGGAAAGAGTGCTGCCTGGAAAATAGCAGGTAAAAACAAAGCGTGGCAGCAGCTCTAGAATAGGAGCAGGATGCAGGATCAACAGGGAGATGAAGACAAACCAAAAAATTTTGTAGAAGTGATACAAAGCTCAAGTCAGAGAGGCACGAAAGACTGCCCACATTTTGAAGTGAGGTACAGCCATCTGAGAAATACTGGTTTGCAGTAATTCCTCTTATGACCCTAAGATTAGCTCACTTGGTTGGAGCACGGTGCTAACAATGCCAAGCTTGCGGGTTTGATCCCTGTATGGGCCATTCACTTAAGAGCTGGACGCGATGATCCTTGTGGGTCCCTTCCAACTCAGAATATTTTGTGATTCTGTCAATTTTGGCCAGAAAGCAGCAGTTCAACTGCGTGAAACAACGGAGGAATCAGTAATTATTTGCATTATGAGCAGGTTATGGAAGAGTCACTTGCCACATAGTAGCAAAGAAGTGATAACTTGTCATACTACACATCTTGAATGTTTGTTATGGTGTGAACATATCCTAACTATACCCATGTGACAAAAACTGAATTGGAATCACTGTTAGAGAGATTGCACAGTTTGTCTTTTACTGACATGGGCTCTCATAAAATTAGTGGCAACTTCAAGTACTAACCAGTAGGTCCTTTAAGTCCAGCTTGACTCAGTTTCCTTTTCCACGCTCACTTAACTCAGTTGTGTATTTAAATGAATCAGTCAAGGCTAGCCTGGTGCTTTGAAATGCAAAGTCCAAAGCTTTAATTAAATGCACTTCTTTCATGTCAATATTAAATGAAAGCAACTCACTACCACTGTGGAAGGCAGAGTTAATTTATTGCATGCTAATACAACTACCACCGCAATCATTTTTTGTCTCCTATTGCTTGAAATTGCATTTTATTTCAGACTCATAAGGGATAAATAAATAAATACATACGCACTGACTTTCAATTATGACAGAATTGACCTTCCCACCACTCCAAAAATGCCATTAAGAAACTTCCAAGACATGGGTTTTAAATGAAAGCATTCTGTTAAGATCCAAGAGGGAAAAATAAAGAAATAAAAGATTAAAGTAACATCTGTCCCTTTCTTTATTCAATGAATCGGCTCCCAAAGGTTAGTCATCAATCCCACGCTATTCTGCTGATCTCAGTGTTTTAATTTTACTGTGTAGCTCGGTTTTCAGTAATAAACCCTCTTAGATAAAGAAAACTTAATTCCTTCAATACTTAATTCTCCAGTGGCCCTAACTTTTTAGCAGAAGAAACAGGGAAGAATGAGATATTATTTTTGCAAATTTCTAATCCACAGTGCTCTGCTAGCTTAACCATACCTAAAAAATATGGTTAGTTCTCATGTAGTTCTTAGCACTATGGCTTCTTCTTCTATGAAGAGGGAAAAAACCTTATAAACAAAAGAATTTCAAATGCATCACTTTCAAATTTCAGCACTCTCTAGTACATCTGACTATGGGCTGCAAGAGTCACCTGTAGGAACATTACAACATATCTGCTTGCACAGAATTTGGATTTTATACACTGGTTCTTCTACCACCAGTGAAAACATCCTTCTTGATCAAATGAAAAATATTTTGCTCTCCTCATAACTTAGCTTTCAGACACACAGCAAGAGCTCTACAGTCTTTTGCCTTGGAAACCTGCAGTGTAATAGAATAAAAAGCACAGAGAAAATAATAATTTGTTGACATGGGTTGGATGGCATTTTGTAACTAATCCATGCTTAGTCATAGAGCAGCAAAATAGGAATTATGTACTTACATTTAAATAAACACACAAGTGTAAGTTGCTTAAATAGAAATTTCATTTTAAGAAGGTTTGATTTGTTTGGGTTTTTTTTAGCGCTGTATGTTACTAAGAAGTAGGATACACAAGTATACTAACCAAGTATACAAAAATATTTCTGAAATTAAATGATCCCTCAAATAAAAATTCTTGGCTTGAAATAAATGATTATTCGGTACAGAAGATAGAATAAGGCTTCAGAGTAAACCACCTAATTTACTCTATATGGAGCCAGAAACATTCCGAAGTGGGATTATATTATCAGTTATCTGCAACCAATTTGATTTCATAATCTAATGTTTTCCTTCCAATCTTACCTTCCTATGAAATTTAATTTGCCTTCCAACAGTGAATTAAAAGTAATTTCAGGTAGATGCTGTTCCCCATACTGACACAATTTTTATGTCAATTTGTGTAATTTATTTTACAGCAATTTTTTTGATTCGTATACAAAGCTAAGACTGCAGGGTTTTTCATAGGAAACTGTACTAGAGCAAACAGATTCACTAACAGAAGCATCACCATAAGGTATTCAAATCAATCTTCTTGAGTATGTATTAACATGACCTCTTGCTGTTATCTTTGAGAACAGACTCTTCATGCTTCCACTGCTGCTCTTCCATCGCTCCAAACACTTTTGTAAAACAATTACGAGAATAAAAGTGACCATGAACAAGTGACTTCAGCTAATATCCCAGACAACTCACAACAAAAGATTCAGGGTAGGATATTGAACAGAGCTCCTTCAGCCCCAAGAGATGGATGCTGCTGTTGGACTTTGCTTCTCCTAGTACTGCTCTGTTCCACCACAGCAGGAAGGCCTCATTACCCTGTAGGGTGTCAGAGGAACAGACGCACAGCACTACAGTTGGTTTTGCTGTTTCTCTCTGGCAAAATTTTAGAACTTGTTTATACACAGCTTACCTCCTTCTGAATTCCTTAACTGTGAATGCATTATGTATGCTGTTCTTGTTTCCATTACCTACATAACACCATCAAGACAAACTCTAAAACAGCTTCTGTATGCTAACAGTTTGCAATGTAGATATGCCTAAAAACCACTGCATTCTCCACTGAAAGGCCTGGTTAAAGAATAAATTTCATCAGTAATCCAGATTCTAGTCCTCTGAGGACCTATATCAGTCTCTGGATCTTACTAAAAATGTGACAATACTAAGGGCTACAAGGGCAAGCCATGCTAACCCCAGATACAACTTCTATCCCTGACAGGTAAGAGGGTCCAAAGACTCGACAAAATTCACTAGGAATTCCCTGCTAGCATTCGAAAGGGAGAATGACTGTGATAATAATGAGTTTCAGAGCTAGCTTCTTAAGACTACACAGCTTGCCAGTAAATACACAGAGAGACTCTCCTGTTGAAAAAAACCAAAGTCCTAGACTGTAGTAACAATGAATAAATGACTTAGAGAACTGTAATTTTTGAAACTGTATTTTAAAAAAGTAAAAATATTGTAGCGACAACACAATGAAGTAAGGTAAGTATGACTTCTGTGCCATTTTAAAAATGTGAAAACTTTACCACCCGGGGCTTTAAGCAGTGATCCACATATTTTTCCCAATCCTCTTTTCCAATGGGAATTCACTGTTCCATGAACTGAGTTGATCAGAATGAAAGACTGGGATAAAGTCCCATCACCCTTCCCTCTAGAGCACAGTACAGCATAGGAAACTTCAGAGGCACTTTGCCTCCACTCCAGACTAACCCAGACTCTCCCACATTATAAAGTACCAGGTGAGAATTACTTTGCTGAAGCAGGAGCTCCATGAAACCATCAACACTCAAACCCACCTGCAATAGCAACACCTGCACAGTGGGTGAAAACACCATCACCTCCTCATGGCAGAGGAACAAAATTTTCAGCCTTGTTTGCTCACACCTGAGAACGTCCGGGCCAAAGCGCTCCCGTGTACCCCACTGTAGCACCCCAGAAAGGGCCAATGTGTACATCTCAAACACCAACAGCTGGATGGCTGTGGAGCCAGCCAAAGACTAGTGGTAGTAACAGACGAGGACTGTCAGTAAGAACGCGCTGTGGGAAAGAAGAAGACGTGACTGGAGAAAGGGGACATGCGGAGGCAGCACTTTTCCTTGTTCTATTTCCTGGACATACAGACAGCACAGCACAGCACAAGCACGGGAAAGAGGCCAAGAAATGGGCATGGACTGTAGGGAGGGATCAAGACCACCCAAGAGCCCTGAAGCCCCCTGACTCATTTCCAGAAAGATCTAAAAGAACAGGCTGCACGTAATTACTAGTTCCCATAGAAAGCAAGGAACCTGTCTCCAGGGTGGGGAAACCTGTCCATAAAAAGGTATCTCCACCAAGCCCAGGTGGTATCCCCAGGACCCTGAATATCCCGTCAGCTGGACCGACGCTGGAACCAGGACTTATGATCTTTTTTTCTCTCGCTTTTCCTTTCTTTCTTCCTTTCTCCCTCCCTTACCTTCTAATTCATCTCTCTCTTTCTCTCTTTTCACCTTACCCCTTTATCAAAAACCCACTGCCATGCGGAGTCAAGGATTAGCATACCAATTTCTGTGCCAAGCGTGAAACTTGCTAATAAAACTTTCTGATTGTTTGCGGACCCTCCGACTCCCGCCGTTCCTCCCGACCACGAGCACTCCTGAATCCTGAGCGCTCCCTTCCCCTCAAGGGCAGGCCGACACACCGCTGCCCATGCTGCAGCTCCCCCCGCGGCACCGCGGCACCTCGCTGCCCTGTCCCCCCGGACACCGCCACCCGCTCTCCCAGCCCAGCCCGGAGGAGGACGCCTGTTCTGCGCAGCGCCATCACACCCCTCTGTCCCGGCGCTCACACGCGTCCCCTCGCGGGCGCGTCTGACCCCCTGGGTCAGAAGGGGGGCAGCTGCGGCCTCCTGGCCCCGGGAGCGGGGGGCTCCCGCCATGCGCTCACCAGCCCGCGATCCAGCTCGGCTTGGCCCCTGCCGGCGGCCGTAGGGCCCCGTGCGTACTCGGCGTAGCGCAGGCCCTCGTCAGAGCCCGCGGCGCCCGCCATGATGGAGCCGCGAGGAGTCGGCGCTACGGGCCGGCCGCAGAGTCAAACCGCGCGGCAGGACGGACCGCGCGAGGGGCGGGGCCGAGGCCGGAGCGTCACGTCCTAGGAATAAGGCGGAATGGAGGGAGAAGAGATAATTTATGCATTAAAAAAAAAATAGGATAAGGAGGAGAGAAAACACTCGGGCCGCACGGAAATGATTCGTTTCCATCTCCTGAATACAGGATTTTAGGCGGGGTGGGGAACATGTAAAGGAAAGTATAAAGACAAATTAATCTGAGGAAAAAAAAAAACCACTAAAAATGCATTTTAATATTAATATGCTTGCACTTAAGTTGGTGTCTATATGTTTCACTGTGTTTATATTTTGATTTTCTGAACATGCTGACACTTCGTATCACTTCTGAAAACCTCCCTCAGCTGATCCCTGCCGATGCAGAAGTTGTCCATCAACATCAGTCCCACAGCACAAACTGTAAAATGCTCAGGCCCGTTCCAGTACAGCAGCAGAACAGCTTTTCCCTTTTTTCTAGTTTTCTTTGTCTCCTACCTGGTCGTACTGGCGATGGAATTGAATCACCTGCAGATTGCTAAATGGTGTGACTGGACAAAAAGTATTGCTCTCCTTACCTCCTATTTCAAATGACAGTTGCTCTTCCGAGCATCTCTAAGTGTCTTTTTAGAGTACCATAAAGGTGAGTTAACCATATACAGCATTTCATTAACCTTAGGCAGAGGTATAAATTTAACTGTCTACTGCACAGAAGTCACTGAGAGTTCTATGATGATCCATTTGTCAAGAAATGCATTCATTTTTACTTCTTCATTGGGCATATACAGTCATATATGATTAATTTTTTAAGCCTTCAGTGGAATTGGATTTCTTGAAAACTTAAATCTATTTTAAACTCATTAAAAATGTCCCCAACTAATCATTTTCTGTTCATTTATTTGCATGGAAATAATGCAGAGCAGCATGTTGCTTACTACATTTTTGGTCAGCAAACTCAGTTTAAAAAATAATAAATTTAAAGTCTTGGAATCTAGGATCTTTTCCTTAATTTTCCAAACTGATCCTCAAGACACCGGAACAGGTCAAAGTCTGCTCTCATCAATTCAGAGTTGTGATTCTGTTATTTTGCCCTAATACTACTGTCTCATGGTCACAGCAGCCAAATTCTTCCTCATTTGTAAGTATCAGAACCAAAAGAGCATCTCCCCTTGTCAGTTCCTTGATTACCTTCACAAGGAAGTTATAATCGATGAACTCAAGACACATGTCATTGTAAGGACATAAAAATTTGGCTTTTAAAGACACTGGGTCATACTACGGTCCATCCAAATACATCTAGGCAAGCTCTGACGTGGAAAACAGTGCTCTGAACATCTTCCTCCTATTACCACCTGTGCTACTACTACTACTGCTACTGTTTTCTGGACGGTGAGCCACAATAAGTATATCGATTAAGCAGAGCAAACCAGATAATCAACACAAGGAAAATATATCTTTTGCCAGGAGTGAAAGACTGTAGGTTGTCTCCCTTGCAAGCAAGGAGGGGAGGAATTAAAGTGGCTGGGTCTTTGGTTATGGTTCTCTCCCAAAGCTCCTCTCAGCATGGCACAGCTGTGTGCTCTATTATGCACAGGATGGTGCTGGTAGAGACAATCTGTCCACTACTATTTAATTTAATCCTACACATCAGTATGTTCCAGCATATTGTCACTATTAATGTGTGGCAATGTTGTCCAGATTTGTTATGCCATTTAAGTTAATTGTCTGCATACTTTTCCTATAAATTACTTTCCTAAGTAGTCTGTGCTACAGTATTCCATGATGCAGTCAGGATCACTGCTGGCAAGAATCTCTGTCAGGAATGAAGGAGAATCTAGAAACAGATACCAGATTAAATCTTGTGAAATTGATAACAAGGGATATGTGTGTTGGATTTACCTTTTACCACTGAGAATTTCCAAAATACATGTAAATGTAGCACCTGACCAGTGTAATTAGAATGGCAGGGACCAAAATTTTGTACTAAAGATTAAAGTTTCTGAGGTCAGGCAGAGGAGAGAGTATAATTGAGAGTTATCAAGGAAATCATGAGGCATATCATATAAAACTGGTAAAGTCAGTACTTGAGCCTTGCTGAATTGTCATGTACATACAAATGAATGAAGAATAAATCTTCCCAGCCACTGCACCAGGATTAGAGGTTGCTCCTACAACCATTTGTATATTTAATTACCACAATATACTGTAAAAGCAAAAAGAGGTATGAGCTATGGACTTCTGCTAATTTCTTCGGGTAATGTATTCAGAAACATTAGACAATAAAGAATGTAATGTTCTTTCTAGATACTATAATAATTGTCTGTATGACATCTTTGGTTGACTAGGTACCACAAGGTAGTATATTATATAAAATCCTAAGCTGGAACTAATCATGGCCTTCAGGAATTACAAGAGTACAATTATTCCTTGAAGAAGATGGTATATATGCCAAAAGGCTCAGGTATCTTTTGTGAATAAGTAAATCTCCCCTGCTGTAAAAACTGTTAAAAAGATCTATTAAAAAATCTTGCAATTAGTATTTTAATACTACCAAACTTCTCAAGGATTTTTTCCTTCTGGACACAATGCTGGAGCAATAGCTGTTAGGGTTCTTTGTTTCTGATAGCATTTGTATTCATAACCAGTTAATTTTACCTATTGTAATGTGTTCCTTGCAGGCATTTTTAATGGTATAATGCATTCATTTCTAGTCCTGATTGTTTTTATGACATCAGACCTTTAAAATAGCCCTGCTTTATTATTTAGTATTATTTATACAACAATATAAATATGCATAGCACCCTCCAGGCATAAGAATACTCCTTAAATGTAGCAATAATCTTCAGGCACTGCTTCTGGACATCAATACAGCATGTTCTGGACATCAGGTCAATTAGATTTTCAATCTCCACTTCCATTTTCTGAAGTAGTATTAGATAAAAGAGAGGTGGACCTGCTATAATGCTGAAGGATACTGTGGAGAAAGCAAGGGTCAATTTTCTTTTAGAGAGTGGAAGATGATAGTTTTTGACGGGTACCGTCAATTTCTTTTTGCAATAAAAGCTTTTTGCAATAAAATGGGAAGTGTGTGCAGCATTTTACATTTCCTAAATAAATTACCCAACACATACACACACACGCACTTGTCAAAGCTAATGGCATTCTTTCTGCTGAACCTGACAAATTCCAGTCCTAAATCTTAACAAGAATAAATCTTGGCCAAATATTGACATTTTACCCTCCTTCTGGGCCTACCTCTCCAGGGAGCAGAATAATTCCTCTTCTCCAGCATCCTGAGCTGTAACAATTAGTTCTATCAACCCTGCAGAATGCAGTGTCCTCACAACACAGCAAGCTTGCTCTAATGGAACATTTTCTGTCAAGTGCACAAAACTAAAAGTGATACTACAGCTTTCATTCATATTAATGTTTTGTGGTTTTGGTCTACAGTGAACTCAGATATTTTGCTTGCCATAGGCATGTTTCGGATCCAGTATTTTAAAAGTCAAGCTGAACAATTCTTGTCTAGTTTAAGATTTTCTGTTCACAACTAATTGTACAGCAGGGTAGAGGACTCAGCCAGAAAAACCTTTGTAAAGTAAAATGCATCTCTAAAAATTCAATTTTGCCATCGTGGTATAAAAACTCTATATGCAGAGCTAATTATAGATATGCCTCTATTTGCCATAGTTTGTCATTGCCCTGAAATACAGGGATGTGTTCCCTATGATCAGTTACATGCATATGCTCTATAGTATATTCAGTTGCGTGTCTTCTCTATTTAGCCAAAATGTCCTGTGAAAAAACTTTGTATGTGAACCCTTGAGCATCATATTCATGTATTGGACTAAGTATTTTAGTGCTGACAGCAAAAGAAAAGGCAGTTCTCCAGCGATCAAGGCCTCTTGATACCACTTGCTGGCTCCTGGGAAAAACAGAAAGTGGAAAGCTTGCCTGTCCTGACTGTCCTTTGAAGGTTTCCTACAGTTTAATGCTTTTCTTCTTTAGGCTTCTAGTCTCCTTGGATTAAATAAAAATCATAGTTTTTAATGAAATGTCTCTATGGTTGAGGAAAGAAAACTGAAAAATGCAAAACCTTAAAATCCGTAAACCAACAGTGAAATAACGAAGAATAAACAGGTGTTTTCAGGGAAAGGAAGATAGGGGACATTGCATTGTTTTACTTTTATATTTTTTAATACTATTTCTTTCATAAAAGAGAGTTTTATTCTATCTAACATTACCAAAGAAATGATGATGCAGCTGACTGGGATTCTGAGTATCCTTTATAGTGAGAAAGGACCTCTAATTCCTCTAATTTTTGGTATAGTTCATGATGCTGTTGAGTTGGAAATACAGATTCAGTACAGAATGTTCCTCTACAAAAGTTATTTTGGTTACTATTGTAATATCCTGAAAAACACAGGTGAGGGAGGGTACATGGCGATTCTTAATATTCCACGTGTCCACTGAGGTATTTTCTCAAAGCAAGAGAAAGATCATTTTTATCTTAATAAAAATAAAAGAAAATAAAACAAAATAACCCCCCCCCCCATTGTTAATAGCTAGAGGCAACAGACAAAAAGCTTTATTTTGACAAATGAATTTTCTCACTCCTTTTCCCTGCTTTCTCCCCTGTCCCACTGGTGAGGAGGGAGGGTACGTGGGTACTCATTTGCTAGCAAGGACCAATGCATTGCAGCATCAGGCCCAGTTAGGAATGTGAGACAACTATAAACATAAACCGTCAGATAGAACAGTCAGCTAGTATTTGGTGGGTCTAGAAAAACACAACTACTGAATTAAAATTCTTGTGGAGGATTTGGGAAGTTTTGAGATTTGGTGGGGTTTGCATGTTTCAGGAGGTTGAATCAGCAATCTGAGATTTTAGCATTTACTTAGCATCTACAACACTGAATAAAGTAGGACTGGAAGCTAATCCTTTTTCCTAAATCC
This sequence comes from Chiroxiphia lanceolata, assembly GCF_009829145.1. NCBI lineage: Eukaryota > Metazoa > Chordata > Aves > Passeriformes > Pipridae > Chiroxiphia > Chiroxiphia lanceolata. The sequence continues at coordinate 59,911,632 of NC_045638.1, forward strand.
AGCTAGCACAGACTTACATATATGCTGCCCATGACAAGCCTCCACCAGGACAGAAGTAGCTAAGTAGCTAGACTGATCCTAGTGGAGGCAGTATGCATGTCCTTATACTACTTAAACTCTTAGTTTCCTGAAAGCCTTAGGTGGTACTGCTGTGACTCTAAAACTTGATTATTATTTTGGGGGATATTTCAGCTCACTGTGTCTGAAGCAATATGAGGGATGGGTTGCAGCCCATGATGTTGTGTTTTTGTGGCATGAACCTGAAGGGCTGATGAGTGATACACTGTGTAGTATCACAAAGATGCACATGGGATGTGTTTGAGATGCAGAGATTGCTGGGTCAGTGCTGGAGAGTTGTTTAGGGTGGAGAAAGTTAAATCTGGTACAGTCATTAATACTGACTTTCTGGGCGTCATGTCTGACATGAACCATCCTTAGAGCCAGGCCTGGATGCTGTTCTGGAGAGAGTTAGTTTAGATTGTCCACAACAGAACTATGAAATAAATGAGCATTGAAAAGATATAAGTGATTTAGCTTCCAGTGCTTGCGTTCATTTTACATCCCTCTTTTTTTGAGCAATATAGTATTTAGATTCTACGGTTACTGTTTTCAGGCAAAAGTTTCTAAATTTCAACAGGAAAAAGATATTAGATCTGAATTTTACATAACACTGAAGGATTGAGGATACAGCAGCGGTCACCACATTAATTATAATCAATTTTTGTAATTAAATATGAGTTATTAAGACATCAGTCTGATTGGATAAAAAAACTCCAGATACTGAAGCTGGATTTTTACCAGATAGGATGTCTGTAGGCACAGCTGTTATCACACAGACGTTTGCAGTCCTCAGACATGACTTTGCTATAATTTTTTTGCTACTTCTAGTGCCTTTTTGTCTCCTGTATTGACCCTGAAGTTCTACGTAAGAGAGTAAGCTTGATTCTTGCTTTCATTTACCAGCACCTTGTACATAAAGTATTTGTGAAGTGGTGCAAGGGATTATGCACCAGTTCATCCCTATACAACACACTGCCATTGCACTCCAGAGTCTCTGCAGAATGTTTTGTGTACAAATGTAGATGATACCTGCTGCAGAGCATGTTAGGAGGGATGGTGGGAGGGAGAGACCATTGATGCTGCCTCCTTGGGGCAGGCCTAGGAGATGCAACTTTTCTGAATGTGGCAGCTCTGGGAGGTGTGCTGCTGGTGACAGTGTCCCATACAGTACACCAAGGAGCATTACAACCACCAGGCAGCCTTTGGCTTTCCATGTGGCATTTTGTTTTACTCCTTCCCCAGCATGTGTGGGGTGTGCTGTAAGGCCTATGTGGTCTGGGCAGTGAGGAAACCTGGCCACATGATCATCCCTTCTGCAATGTGTTTTTAGTGCAGCTTGATCAGCTGAGGACAAAAAGTGACAAAGTCTGCATGTGTGGAGCTGGATTTCCCTAGCTCTGCTGCATTAAGCTGGAGTAGCATTACTACTTCTTTTTTGCTTGGGCTAGAAGTTGCCAAACAAAGGTTGCTGATTATCCAGCCCTGCAGATCCCATAGATACAGTATCACTGGTCAGATATGATTACAGAAGGGAACTGCGTTTTTGATAAGTGGATCATGTATTAGTCCTCTATTCAGGTGGAATTAGGAAAGTAAAAATAAAGAAGTTTTCTGACTGAGCAGAACTCAAAGGCAGAATTTGAGCTGTGCAGGACCTTAGGATTTACCTGAGGGTTAGTTTTTAGTTTCCATCTTTCTTTGTATACTCATGCAAAATAGAAAACAGTAAACCTCTGAGAGTTATTCCCTCTGTCATAGGAAAATTTGATATGCTGGGGTAAAAAATTGTCAGAAATATAGCATTCAGCCAGACCTTGCCATGCTTCTGCTGAAGCAGTCTATTCCAAGACTGCACAGATGTTGTCATCTGGTTTATTAGTACAGATCTGCTTTGCTCTCCCCTCTGTGACTCCTGTTTGCCTAGGTGCTGTGATTGAGATGATCAAACTTTAGCTTCAGCTGGACGATGACTCAGAAATCAGTACATGTATTTGCACTCCTGACAGCTGAAAGTCCAGACAGAGGAGGGGCTTACAAGGAATTGAAACTAATTTGCAGTAACTCCAAAGTTTTGAGTCTCTCCCTAGCCTAAGCAGCAATACTTGTGTCTGACAATTGAAAGTACTCCCAAAGCAATGTCTGGGGTTAGAGAATGGAGGGAAGGCAGCAGGTACAGGACAGCTGCTGGCTCTAGTACTCCATTTTCCTCTCAGGGTTACCCCTTGGATGGCAACAACAAAACAGAGAAGGGTAAAAACACCCAGAAGCTGGCAACATCTGGAGAGGAACAAAGCAGCCAAGAGCCAGTCTACCAACAACAGCAAGAGCAGCAGTAAGTAACGAGGAGCCTGTCCAAGATGATGTTATGTGTACTGGGTGCCTGTTCCCGAGCTTGCTTGAGCTGTATATCTTTAAAGGGGGAAATACTTTGTAGAGAGCCTGTGAACGGGGCTGAGCGCACAAGCAGCATATTGTCCTTTTCTTGGTGCTTCCAACATGGGACTCGAGTTGTTCTGGCAGGCTTTGGCATGGCTTATACCCTGTGCAATAGCAGTGGCCAGTTCTATATGTTGCATATTGGCATATGTAGGGTCCGTTTCCTGGCATCTTTTTTCAAAGTGAAATTTCAAATCTGGCTCTAGTGCCTTGTTTTCTGTTTCTCCTAATATTTGATTCTGAGAAGTCTAAAAATACTTCTACTGGCTTAAGAGATGGATATAGGCTGCATTCCAGCACTGATCTGAATGCAGTCAAGGACACAGAACAGTTCCAGCAACTTCATGCTGACAAAAGTAAAACGAAACTTTAGCCCTCAATTTCATTTTGTGCTTTATTGGAATCTATGCTCAGTCCATCTCTGGTTTTCCAGTAGCAATTCTGAGATAGCTTGTATAACCTGTCTTGCAGATATAGTACAGAATAGAAACTGAAAATAGTGTGTGCATTTTTTATGCACGTGTTTAATACAAATAGGCTTAGCTGAACAGAGCTAATTGTTTAGTCTTTTTCTCCAAATGTGCTTTTTATGAGCTGTTAATAACAGTGCATGCAATGCTATATATTGTTATGTGCACATCTCATGGCTTTCAAAGTGCAGCTGACAGGAACTGCAATCTGTTTCGGTTTCCTTTCCCTTTTTTCTGTGTGAAGAAGGTGGAGCCACGCTGTGAAGGAGGTGGCAGGCTGATGATGGCAATCAGCGGATCAGCAGCTTTCGATTACCCATGAATACTTGCCTACTAGGTAGTAGTGGTACGGGGACTACTGAGAGCTGGTCCCTTTGGAATCCGTCAGCACTTCAATGACTGACTTTCAGCAGAGCAAACAAAAAATCCTTAATTACAGTCTGTTTATTTTCTGCTACTTCCAAATGTGAAAGACCCTCTGTCTTGCCTGCCCTCATAGTGCCGTATATCCACAGTAGAATGAGAGCATCCCTGGTTTGCTTGCATATTTGTGCTGTATTCATTTTTTTGATGTTTCGTTGGGGTTTTTGTTTGTTAGTTTGGTGGCTTTTGGTCTTTGTTTTGTTTTTCTGGGGGGGGGGCAGGGGGAGGAGTAAGGGAGGCCAGGGGGATAGTGGGGGTTTTTCCATTGGCATAACTATCCCAGATTTTGTCTGGGATTCAAACCTCCTGGTATAGGTTAGGTGAAAAACTTATCAATTGGTTATCCAGAGCTCCCTGCAGAATTTAAGGCCAGGGCAAATATAGTCACACAAGTCTGACTAGATTATGGGAAGCCCCCTAAAACTAAGTAAGCTTTTGGGGAACATGAATTTTATGCCCTGTTTCCTTTCTCATCTTATATGATGCTTGCAGAGCTAAAGGTGTGCACCTACTGCAAGGACTGTGTAATATTTTTTGCTATGTGATACAAAAGATTCTCTCTGTGTCTTCAAAAAGTTCTAATAAAGAATTAATTCCTAAATTTCAAATGTACAAACTAAAGTCTGCCTTAGTATGTAGTTAATGAGGAAGAGGGATGAGGGAAAGGCAGGTTCCGACAGAAATCATGTAATATGAGTGGTACAAATACTCAAAAAAAGAAGTGAACAAAGCTGGAGCTTTGCATCCTTCCCTTGAGGAGGGGGGTACCAGCTGTCAATTTGAACAGGTTGAAAATGTTTAAACTGCAATTTCCTTAACTACCACAGATTAAATTGGCAGATAGTATCTGAAATACTGAAGCAGACAAGGAGAGATCTTTATTCTCAAAACAAAAATTATTTCATTCATTATTACTTTGTTCTGTTATCTCAAGTTACATTTCAAGAAAGATCTCAGATTCAAATACCATTTTAGCAGTGATAAAGTTGACTCATCCTTTTAGTCACCAATCCTTTTAATATACGATCTTTAAAATACCGGGGCACCCTCAGAATGGTCCAGGTTTTCAGGCTCTGGGATAACCAGAGCAGTAGGGTAGCTGAAGTCACAGTAGAAGAAAAAATATGTAGACTAGTATTAATTAAAGGCTTTCTGGAATACATATAACAGAGAGAACATGAGGGGCCCAAGTAAGATACCTCTGTGCCAAGGAGTGTTTCTATTCCAATTTCTATGTTGCTCGCTAATTTTTTGGAAACAATCGGGATATAGTTTTGCTACCAGGAAAGCAGGAGCTGGAGTCTCATTTGAAAGCTCTTGCGTGAGTTGATTCCACGCAAACTCTCAGTCTCAATCAGTCAGAGCAATTTGGAATGGGAAAACACCTTAGAAGCATCTTAAGGTGGGGTCAGGGGACCTTTCATGTAGACTGGACACATGAAATATGTGTGGGACAGGACACGTTGCAGTCTCATCCACTAGTTGATATTCAAACTTGACTATTAGAAAGTACAAGGTAGGCAGCTGGTATTAGAGGATAATTTTGCTTTGGAAAAGCCCTTATATAATATGTTGAGGCTGAGAAGTTACAATAAAGTGGTCCTAATTAAGCTAAGAAAAATACATGTTCAAATGCAAAATTGAAATCATGCTTTGCACATCTCCTTCCAGTTATATACAGAATGTGGTTTCAGGCATGGAGAAAAAAAGTCACAGGGATGACAAGTGCTTGAAACTGCTTATAATAATAAGCTTGCATTTAAGTTACTTCACTTTGTCTGCTAAGTGCCATGAAATTAACTAGCAGCAAGTGAATTCTCAAATTGCCCCTGTTCATATCTTTTCAGAAACAAAAGTCTGTACAGAAGAAAAGGTGAAGGAAAGCGGAGAAATTAGAGGGTAAAGTAAAGCTAGTGCCTGAAAAAGAAACTACTGCCCTCATTCAGCAGTCTGTCCTTGGCTTCTTTAAAGCTGGCAAGAATAATATTGGTTCTGGTAAAATCCATTAAAAACGAAATTCAGGATAATAAAACCTGAGGATACATTGCCGCACAGCAGGTAACAGTCCCTCATCATTTTGTGTGAAAGGAGAGCAGAGTTGCTAGAATGCTTGACTCGAGAAATTATATTCTTTGACTGCTGGAACCAAATCCATAAGAACTATCTTTCCTTCATTTTCCAATCTTCATCCTGAATTTTAAAAAAACAACATAGAAAATATCTATAGTAAGACCCCTCAATCTTTTGCTGATAGACTAGCAGTTCTGAATTTTTTTTCTTTCATGATCTGAAGTTTCTTTTTTTTAAAAAAATTGCTCTACAAAACTGTAGGTGGATGCTTAGCAAAATGCTTGTTTTGCCCACTGCCCAGCCACCAGTGGGAGTGCTAGAAGGGTAATTTGAATTATGGACAATCTGTTCAGAGCTGAACTCTGTATTTGTTACAAAGGAGAAATCTCCCAACTCCGTCTTTCAGGCTTATGTACTAATCTTTACAGCCCAGTAGGGCAATTCAGAGATGCCCAGCTTTGTTGTGGTCAGCAGCCAGCCTTTTCTCCAGCCAAGTGTCTGGTTGCAGGTCTATATAAGACAATAATTATAGTGTTAGGCTGGGCTGTGGGGGTTGCTGTGTTCCTTATAATGCTTGGAGGAGGGGAGGAAGTCCTTCCAGCTCCTGTGTTGGAAGTTTTTTTTGGAAGAGCTTGATTTGCACAAGCCCTGACGTTCCCTTGATGGATAGCTTGATGAGGAGCTGTGACGAGGTTATGAATAGGGAATTTATAGGAGGATGCTGTGTTTGGGCAGGGGCAGTAAAAGGACAAATTCTCTGATTCAGAGGCAGCAGAGGAGGAAATACATTGTTGAAAAGAAAAGAGAGGGGAAGCAGAGATGAACATGCCACCAGCTTAAGTCCTAATCTTCATGTGATACAGCATCTGACCTGCTGAGCTCTCCAGGCACGCTGGCAAGACTGACTTGCAACACATGGATGCCTCTGCAGGGGATAGCTTGGCTCAGCGCTTGGCGTTGCCAAGCCCAGCGTCTGGCCTGCCCATGTGTGGATGCTCCATGCTTCTCACAGCTAGTGATTACCAGGTTCTCCAGCTGGCTGTGGCATGCTGGCTACATCCCTGACATTGTGCTGCACTGAGATAACTTAGCTGCTCTAGGACCTGGGGACAGCATAAGCATGGCCATGTCTGACTTCATAGACTTTGCTGGGTCTGATGCTAATCTATAACACACCACAGTGAGTTCTGCCCCTTTGGTGTAATCTGACCACAACCATAGGCTGACTAATGGCATATTAGCATTTTACAGAGGAGAGAGAGAAAGCTCTGCTCTGGGCCAAGTTTGGGCTGAGAGCTATCTCTTGGCTCCCTGATTTGATCCATCACTGTGGCAATTTTCTTGGAGCTTTAGAACCTGGTCGAGATCATCCAAAACAGTGTGCTGGCTGAAGCACATCTTTCTGATGTGCTACGACCAGAACAAGCTGCTGAGTCTGAGCTCCATCTAAACTCTTGGAAATTCAATTCCAATTTTCATTTTTAGTCTTTAGGCCAAATTTTAACTTAAGGAATTTTCTACAAGCATGTGGGTAAAACAGAACCTCAGGTCTGTTTCTTTCCTGCAGATTTCTGACTCATACTTTCTCATGGGCCTCTCTCTGCTGCTGTTTCACTTCTCGCTGTGGGAATTAAGTGCATTCCTGGCCTGTGGCAAACACAGGACAAAATCCACGGACACAGACTTTTGATGATAAACATTTCCTTCTAATGCAGTTCATTTTCTGCCTCTTATGCTAAGACCACACATGTAGTGAGGGTGAATCCGACAGTGTGTAATGCTAAGCCTGAATAATTCACTTTTGTCTCTGAGCTGCAAACTAGTAAGATGCTGCTGCTGATAAAGATGGAAAGCCAGACCCCCAAGCCTGCAAGCAAGGTTTATACACCCTCACAGAGCTCTGCTTAAGGCACTGCTGGGACACAGAGCATATTGCTTGGCTGAAGTCTAGAACTGTGGCTGTCAGTTATCATTAGCATCTGGCCGTGTGTGTATTGTGAAATAGGGATACCTACAGGATAGTTGTCTGCTTGTTGGGATTTGGCATCTTGTAATGATCTGATTTGGCAGCTTCCATGGTGCTCAGCAGCATATGGCTGTTCCATCAGGCATGGGAGCCTTGGTGAAAACAATACTTTGTGGTGCCATGGACTTGACAGCTCTTAAAACAATTCCTGATAAATGAATGTAAAAATAAGCTTAGCGTACCTTTGAAGGAAATTTAACAGTTGTCTTTGGCAGTTTGGTCTCTTTTTCATTTTAAATTCGGTCTCAACATACTATTTAATGCAGTATTTCACCCATATCTTGCCCTGAGTCCCTCCTCTAGACTCAATCTGCCCTGGTCTTCTTCCCAAGCTTTAGTCATTTGTGTTGTTCTCCAACTACATTCTCAGTTTCTACATTTTCTTACACAGAGCATTTTGCCTAGCAGAGCAAGATATTTAGCTTTAAGCTCTGTGGCATTTATGTATCAATGCAGCTGCAGTATAAAACACAGTGGAACTGGAAATAGTTTATAACAGCCATTACTTTTGTAACTCTTTAAACTATTTCACACTTCATTTGGAAAGCTCTCCAGTGGTAGATGGCTGGAGTAGACTTGAGAAAAAAACTGAAGAGCACTGCTCTGCAAAAAATATTACTGGTGAACCGCAGTTCTCATGTGGTTTTTCAATTTTAGAAATAAACTATTTTATACAAACCTTTGAAGAAAGCAGAACAAAAGTTTTGATGGTCAATGCCCTGAAAGCATTGAGGTGTCCTTGAGTGGTGCTAGTTAGATAAGTAAACTTATACAGAGGATTCAGAATTTAAGTTTGCAGACATGGTGTTTTTTGTGTTGCTGATCACTCATATTGTAAACTATCATTGCAGATTTTCTATGACTGTATTGCATGTTTCTCCTGACATATAACCCTCTATTTATATGTATGTGCTGGGTTTGGCTGGAGTAGAGTTTATTTCTTCACAGTGGCTGCTGTGGGGCCATGGTTTGAATTTGTGACCAAAACAGCGTTGATAACGCAGAGATGTTTTCATTACTGGTGAGCAATGCTGACACAGAGTCAGGGCCTTTTCTGCCTCTCACCCCACTCCACCAGTGAGTGGACTCGAGGTGCATAAGAGGTTGGCAGGGGACACAGTCGGGACAGTGGACCCCAACTGACCAAAGTGATATCCCATAACATATGGCATCATGCTCACTATATAAAGCTGGGGGAGGAAGAAGGAAGGGGGGGATGTTCATAGTGATGGCATTTGTCTTCCCAAGTTACACATTATGTGTAATGGAGCCCTGCTTTCCTGGGGATGGCTGAATACCTGCCTGTCCGTGGGAAGCAGTGAATAAAGTCTTTGTTCTGCTTTGCTTGTGTACATAGCTTTTGCTTTACCTATTAAACTGTTTTGTCTCAACCCACAACTGTTCTCACTTTAACCCTTCTAATTCTCTTTCCCGTTCCACCAGGCAGGAGTGAGCGAGCAGCTCTGTGGTGCTTAGTTGCTGGCTGGGGTTAGACCACAACAATATGTTGTTATATAGGTATTTATAACCCCGCTACTGTGGTATTTTATGTCTGTCTGTTTGAAAAATCATAGAAGGTTCCTTCTTGTTTTTATTTCAGTATAGATACATTCTCTTATTGGGTTATAATTTTCTTACTCTCATTAATATCTGTTCAGTCTCTGCAATGAGTCAATACATTCTCATTTTCTGTGGAGAAAATATAACAAAAAATTCCCTTCAAGGTTAATATGTTCTATAAAGGTAGAGGAAGATTTGTTTTTTTCTTTTGAAGTGCTATAACCAGGTTAAGATGTTCTTCCCGCCTCTTCCAGTGACTTCTGTATTTGTATTTATAAAACAATCCTATCTCAAAGATAGGCTTAAGTCTTATAACAATTAGAATCATTATTAGGGAAGCAGTAAAGTTAAATTCTTTATAATCTTTTCTGGCTGAGGATTTTGGAGCAGTTCCTATATTGGTATAAAGCACAAAAAGTCTGCATACAACTGATAGCTTTAAATCTTCACATTTCCTTAATTGCTACCCAGGTAAGTAGGATAATTTGCTCCAGATTTGTGGCTACTGTGGCAACCCAGAAACTGACTGGAATATTAAATTGACAGGCTGTAGCGGGTTTTATAGGCTTTACTGGATCAGAGGTTTTGCCTGAACAAAGAAATGACATGCAATATCCTGCAAACTGGATAAAAACATGAAGTGAAAGCTGGTGGGGGGGTTTTGCATTAACTTTCTTTCCTTCAAAAAAAACCTCAAGAAAATAAGGGATGCTAGGCGTGGGTTTTAGAACTGGTAGGGCACATGGAGTCTCTCAGGTAACAGCTCCTCTGGCTCTTCTCCTGCTGTAGGATTGAAAATCCAGGACCAGTTCACACCTTGATTTTCACCTATCACACAAGAAGTTTACAGTGTACTTGCTCTCCCTTTCTCCTCATCACAGAATCATAGAATGGTTTGTGTTGGAAGGGACCATAAATATCATTTAGATCCAACCCCCCTGCCATGGACAGGGATCCTTGCACTAGACCAGGCTATTCAGAGCCCTGTATAGCCTGGTCTTAAACATCTCCAGGAATGGGGAATCCACGATGTCTCAGGGCAACCTGTTCTGATGCCTCGCCACCCTTACAGTAAAGAATTTCTTCCTAATATCTAATCTAAACTTACCCTCCTTTAGCTTAAGGCTGTTTGTGATCCCAGTACCCAAAGCTATACTCTGATATATCTTTCCAGATACCACGGTGAACACTATAAAATAAGATAAACTCAATAATGCTTTTTTTCCCCTATTTTTTTTTTCTTATAACTTGGACTGAAACAAAGCATGTAATATAAAAACAAAGCATATAGTATAAGCATTAGGTAAAAGACAAACAAAAGTTGGTATCCTGTTCTCCCTTTACCTCCCCCACTGGAGACTTGGCATCCTCGTTTTATTTTACTTCGCCTTTATTCAATAACATGGAAACCAATTTGGCCTTAAATTAAGCACTCTTTTAACCACAATGGCTCTTAATCTGCTCTTCAGAAAACAGATGGTAAATGTAGTGTCACCTCTACCCCTTTTGTAAACTGATTGATCTTTGCTGTATTTCATGTCCTTCTGAACTTCTGAAGGTGAGGTCATGGTCAGATGTCAGAAGAGTGCCCCCACCCGACCTCCTGGACTCTGAGCTTTCCAGCCAAAAAGCAGAAGCGGATAAAAGAAATGATTCATGGCACAAGGGCTAGATTTGATACAGTGATTTCTCATATATGTTCAGACAAGCAGAGGTCCCTGCTTTCTTTTAAACTTGATTCTAATTCGAAGCAAATCAACTAAAAAAACACTGTTTGAAGTCATCAAAGCACGTGGTATAAAAATTCTGCCCTCTAGTGCTGTGAAACAGTGTGATGTCTGAGATGCACTGATTGATTTATGGGAGGGGAAAATATGTAGCCTTGCAACCCACAATTTCAGCCATTTTTATCACTTCCAAAGGGAAGGGAGGGGAGTGTAAAATGTACTTAATTTTTGTGTATTAACTAGAGAGAAATATGATTTTAATATCTGAAACAACAGCAAAAGTTGCTAAAAAAAAATCTTGAACCAGATAAATTGTGCAACAGCTTGTTAAGGGCACTTTGGGATAAATTGTTAATGCTACTACTCAGTCAAATAAAGAAAAATCTGAAACAACATCACTGATGGGGAATGTTATGCCATAAGTGAGGTGTGTTGTCAAAGCTTCTTTTAAGTAATGGTTGCAGTTGTGTGATGAATACCAGTGAGGCACTGCTGTTCTCTTAGCTCCTGCCTTTGAGAGTCTGGAATTCATTGGAGAGGTGAAGAACAGTCTCATAGTCTCAGGGGCACCAGAGTATGCTGGCAGGAAGGGAAAGGATCATATTAAATAGCACCACTAAAGCTCACAGCTCTATCTTTACTAGTTTAATCTCATAAATTAATCCACATTCTCCTATAATAAGTGTTCAAAGAGAAGGAGGTAATTGGATATAAATACTCTCCTTCCCAAACCCTGAGTTACACTGATATGGCAGCAGACAGCTTTTGGCACTTTGATCTCTCTGCATGATTTTCATTTCCCTTTTAAGCCTTAGTCTTGGGCCTCATTGTTTCATTTCTTTTCCACAGCCAGCTGTACTTTCTCTGCTTCCTAGCTTGTCCTCCAGCCACCCCCTGTGGCCCTTCCTTAAGAACATCAGACATCACCCCTCATTATTCTTTGTTGGCTGCTCTTCTCCTTGTGCTTTTGCTGCAATGAAGCCAGATGAAACGTCTGTGCCCATGTGTGCATATAAAACCCTGCCAAGAGAGATGTGAGTTACTCTGATACATGAGGCCAACTGCTGCTTAGTGCGTTTCTGGTAAATCTGCACCTCCATGGCACAGCTTCTGCTGAGCAGGAGCCATGTAAACTACTCACACAATACACCATGTAGATAAAACCCTTTGTCTTCTCCAAGTGGAACTGACATGTTTTCATCACTCTTTTGATCACCTCCAGTCTCTTAATACACTCTGAACCGTCTTGCCTCTTTGCTGTCACGCAAGATTGATAGCTCCTTGAGACAGCAACTGCATTTTGAATTAAGTCTATCAAAACAGGGTCCTTGTCCTGATTCAGTGAGTCACACCTTAGGCATGACAGCAAGATGAATATGTCCAAGGAATTCCTGGTCCCTGAAAATGTAAGGCTGACAAGGAAACCAAGGCTCAGTCTGAGAGTAGATCACCTAGGTCCATCACAGTGTGACTTTGCATACTCCTTCGACAGCTTTTGGGCAGACTGCTTAAATCCACAAGGTGCTTGGTGCCCTCAAGGTATGGGGTGGGACTGTCAGCACCAGTGCTTTTCCCAGTAGACATCCAATGGTGTTCCACATGGAACATTTTGGTTTAAGGAAGGGATTTGATTCAAAATGCATGAGATTTGAGGTCAGCAGTCTAGAGTGAGACTTGAATAAGAACAGTGAAGACTATGCTATAAGCTTCTGAAAATGTTATCCTTGGTATCTGCTGTCAGCTCCAAATACAATAAGTATTCCTAGAGTATTTACCAAAAATTCCTGAAGAGCTGAATCAGAATAAATACAAGGTTTTTTATGAAGTTATTTGCTAAGACAGCAAAAAACTGACTTTTTTGATAAAGGCACTCCCTTCTAGTCCTGGTTTTGTGTAAACAGGAAAAATAAGAGTGTTTTCTTTCATTTTAGTGTCAGCCCATATGTCTTGGTAACTCCAAATGAAATCAGAAGAAAACAGTTGCAGCAAAGTAAGTTGAATTGTCTAATATGGTAATACATTATTTCTACTTGAATAACTTTAGGGTTTTGTGCATTTTATTGCTCTTGCAATTTTTATCCTCATTTTTACAATGGTTTTGTATGTGCAGCTGTGACAGTAAAGTCAGTACTATGAGCATTCTCCATCATCATGTAGCTTTACTGGAGATTGACTCCTCATCTGGCTACACTTCATGCAGAATAAATCTTGTTCAGGAGAAGGGTTGTGGTAATTTCAGTGCTGGAGCTGTTCAAGATGGCTTCTACAAAACTGCTGGAATTAGCTCTATCCAGCTTTTACAGGACTGAATTCATATTGGAGAACCCAACTTTGAACAGTCTATGGGTCAGTAGGAAGAAGAAAAAATATAGATAAGAAATATTTTTGAAAATACTCCCATGAGGAAACAAAAGTAACTACAGCCACTGTTCGTTCTTGAATCTGCATTTAAGGTTGTAGGTGACCTTTTCAGTGAAGTTGGTAAAGGTCATTATAGATGGAAAGTATCTGTCTATATACACCAACTTTTTCTTGGCTTTGAGTCTTGCAGGTGAAAGTAGCTAAGCAGGAACACCCTGAACCTCTACCAGAAAGATCTTTCATTGGCAAAGTTACAGCCAGAGTCAGTTGTGAAATAAATTCTGTATGCAGAGGTGACTGAGCACTGCAGTCCTGCACTCCTGGCCATTGATTTATGCAAGATATGAAAGCTGAAGGAGTGTGAGTCAGCACTTCTCACATCTTGAGCCCTCAAGGAAACAATTAAATTAAATCCTTCCAAACTTTGTGAGTTTGGCTGAAATGCTTCACCATCAGGCTAGTATGGGTTATGGGTTTGGTTTCCTTTGGCTGCAAAAAATAAAACTGACTTATCTTGAACCAAACCATAATCTTCTGGAAGGATGAATAGCAGCAGATCATTTTATACTCGCCTGTGACATTAACAGCAAAGGTGCTGCTACTCTAATAAAGATCTAGTTTCACTTTGTGCCAGCAGCACGTAAGATCTGAAGCATGCCAAGTATTTACATTTTGGATACTGGCAGAATTAGGACCTAGTTGAATGCAGTCTCTACCTAAATGCTTGTTTTAAAGGTGAAATAAAAAGCTGATATCTCTTTGGGGTCTCTTTAGAAACTTTCTCACGTACTGGCTTTATCCTCTAAGAGGACACCTGGTGTTAGTGTCTGATAGCCATAGCCAGTCATTAGGAAATATGATTAGTAAGAGTGAAATGACCTCCTAAAGCAACTGAAGTGATAATGCAAAACACAGGTTTTGTTGGCCTTGCTATTGGAAGGAATTGTTGGTTTCTTCCTCCGGCAGTTGATAAAGAGCGAAGTTAAATCAACCAGCCACCCTAGGGCATATGGCTGGCACCCTGGCTGTGTTGTCTTCCACTGACTACACTGGGAAATTGCTGCCCATCTCACATGTGGACACCTATGTTTAAGTGTCTTAATCTGAACCTGACTCATGCATTCCTCTTGCTTTTATTTAAAGAGCATGTGGTTGGGAGAGAAAATTACTTCTCATTTCCCTGCTGGGGAGCATTATACCACAAACATTTCCCTCCATGCAGCAGTAGCATGTTAATTGTAACAACTTCTGCTTTACCTGCAGGACTAAATAATGTGGCTTTTATCTACAGGTTCCCAGAGGTTAAAAAGCAGTCTATTAGCAGTCCCTTAGCTGTTTTTTGTTTTGCTTTTGGGGTTTAGTCCTGGGGTTTGCTCACCATTAGAGTCTCGAGGTAGGGAAAACATTTGCCTTGTTAGCTGATCACTGCAGTGACTGAGTAACGTCTTGGGGGGTGTCTGCACCCCTTGAGAACAAGTTTGTTCCTGGATGGTCTTCAGGATTACATGTAATTAGCAATACTGCATGCTTTTTAGTATTCTCTCTAACTTCCATATATTTGTTTCTTTTTATGCCTGCGCAGTTGCTAAGAAAGAGCTAGATGACCTGGAGCGGTGGAAGGAAGAGCACAGGCCAGGGCCAATTACATTGGTTCCACAGAGATTGGGTAAGATGTGAATCAGCATTTGTGCATTGCAAACTTTTGTTTTCCAGAACATGAGGCATTTTTCACTTTTTCTTGCATGTTAGTTACTAAAGAGATTCAGTATCAATAAGGGCTAACAGGAGACTACTGTAGATGCTCTGTGCTTCTTGATGGTCATGGCAATGAAGATGTTTCTCAAACAAAACAGCATAGGTTGTCACTCAAGAAATATGCTGAGATCAGAGTAGAAAATCTGTGCTAACATTTGGGTAAAACAGGTGGATTATCCCTCCTGCTGTTGACACTGTCTTTGGTTGATGTCTCTGAGGGGGCACACATTTGCCATTAGTATGAAGATGGACAGCACGTGTTGGGAGACTCTCCAGTTGCCCATAAGAATAGTCCTCTGTCTTAGGGGCTAGTAGGTGTGCTTTCATGACTGCTGGCTCTTGAAGAGGCAAGAGTGATCCCTGCAGCTTCAGCATTTGTAGGCTAAATGTGCATGAAACTCTGTATTACCAATTTTATAAAAATAACAACAAAGATAAGTAAATGAAAAACAGGATACAAAGCTACAAGAACTGAAGTCCCTGTGAACTGATGTGTTTGTGAAGATAATCAACATCTTTTCTAGACAGGTTGTGGCGTTTATTAATATAATAAATAATAAACTCCCAAGACCACGTTGGTTGAAGGTTCAAACAACCAAATCTGTTTATCGGAAGCAAACAACACCCTTTATATGCACTTTAAAACAACACGTGATTCTCTTAACCAATCACCATGTGGTACCACAATGCCCATGTGTGTAGGAGTACATTCGGGACTTCATCTTCCAGGATGCCCCTTCCACCATCCCTAAAACACGCCCCCTACAACATGCGAGAGAAACTGTAGGAGATCTCTTCAATTGCAACCACTATAAAATATTTAATTTAGTCATATTTCAGAGTTACTTTAAAAAATAATTAGAAGACAATACCAAAGCAACTCAACCCAAAACAAATCTTGTTCAGAGAATAGAACTGCAGATTGTGCTGAAGCAAGAGGAATGTTATTAGAAGTGTTTTTCAAGTACCAGTCTTCAGACCTATCTTGTTTCAGTATCTTTCTTTAATGTCTTTGGCACTAAAGCTAGAAGAGAGCTGATGAAACTTGCTGACAAGACAACTTTAAAGCATCATCTGTATAGAATATGATGGGATGACCTTGAGAAACTGACTAATAAAAATCAGGCAAAATTAATTCTAGCAAATTGAATGATTATGACAATGCCTTTATTAGTTTTATGAACCTAGAGCTGCCCTTCCTTCCCTTGGCTAACATAGGAGAATTTGGGGTGCACGGTGCAGGCTATTGGCTACCTTGACCTGCAAATTAAGTTCTTTCTTTGCCACATGATAAGTTTGCAGTGGGATAATGTGTATGAAAATAGATAGCAGGTGGGAGATAGAGGAATTTGAACTGACTCCAACCCAGACGTGGTTTTTAGATCAAGGCGATACAGGTCCCACATATTCTGCCCTGCAGCCTGAGTCAGTTTGCTGTGGTGGTAATGCCCACCATCACGTGCAGTCCTGTGGCCAGACATGGTCTTTGTGAATTCATGCATATCTGCTTCTTGCTTGTGAGTCATTCCTAGAAGACATGCTTCTGTCACAAGAGGATCACAAAGCTTTTTGCTGAAGAAAGTGAAATCTGAAAACAGAAATTTGGTGTATGGTGTCTATGTAGAATGTGTGCGGGCTGGCTGCATGACTGAGGATGTGATGTCAAAGCTGCAGGGACAGGTTGTGGGGAGTCTTACCTTCTTCGGGGCCCATAGCATTTAAAAACTTGCTTGAGGAAGAAGCAAATTAAGAGAAGGAAAAAAAAAAGTAAGAAAATATGATCCCTTTGGTCATTGTCTAGCTGCAACTTAGACTCCTGGAGACTGAAACACTAAGTTCAGTGCCTCTGAAAAGAGGTAATGTGCAAAGATGATTATATCATATCATTCCCACGGGAACAAATTTGGAGCTGAAGAGAGCTCAAGGAAGGAGAAAAAAATATAAGTGGCATCTCTAATTTCACCACTGTAGGTACTCATTAAGGTAAAAAAGTATAATGTGTTGTTTTCTCAGAGTGGTTTTAAGAGATTACACATCTAGTCCAAATCACCAGAGAATCCTTGAAGTTTCTTAACACTCATGCTTTCCACAGGGAAATAAGTATTCTGGATTTCAGCTCTGTAATATTTGACTGGCAAACTTGCAGGCACCGTGGAGAGATGAGAGCAATGAAAGGATGCAAGTTCTACCCTCCTTCATAAGCAATGAGTGAAGCAACAATTCATGCCTGATAAAATGGTCTCTTTTTTGATCGTATCATATACAGCCAGTCACTACATACTCTGACTTCAGCAAAATATTTGAGACATTACAGCCAAACCTTGGATGAATTAAACCTGGCTGAAAGGCTATAGGCTATAGCTAATAATGATCAGAAAAATATTTGTTTAGAGATGATGCTCATCACTACATGCAAAGAAAGTACAGTGCACACAAGAAATATTGCCAATAAAAGGCTAGAAAAAAAACAGAGATCAAGCATCCAAAAGGTTTAAAAACTTGTTTAGTAGCCATTTTATTTTCTAGACCTGTGAAGGAGTCACTCCACTCAATGCTAGCTGTATGCTTATTGCTACTCTAAGCTTGTTACCTGTATACTCTATGGCCAGTGTTTTTTGAGAACTTATCCTACAGATTTATTTCTGTGCATAGAAATGTTGCCACACTTAGGGAATTGATCTCCCCTTCACTGAACCTCACAAAAGCACCTAAAGATTAGTTACCTTCCATTAATAAGTGGAGGAAGCTGCCTTTAGAGAAGAGTGACCCCTTCTGAAAGATCTAGTATATTTGTCTTACGTTTTATAGAATGGCTTGGGTCTGAAGGAACCTTAAATATCATATAGTTCCAACTCCCCTGCCATGGGCAGTGATGCCACCCACTAGACCAGGTTGCTCAAAGCCCCATCCAACCCGGTTTTGAACACTGCCAGGGGTGGAACATGGACAGCTTCGCTGGGCAACCTGTGCCAGTGCTTCACCACCTTCACAATGAAAAATGTCTTCATTATGTTTAATCTAAATCTCTCTTCTTTTGGTTTAAAGCCACTCCTCCTTGTCCTATCACTACATGCCCTTGCAAAAAAATCCCTCTCTAGCTTTCTTCTAGGCCCTCTTAAGGTACTAAAAGGCTTCTAGGAGGTCCCCCTGGAGCCTTCTCCTCTCCAGGCTGAACAACTCCAGCTCTCTCAGCCTGTCTTCATAGGAGAGGTGCTCCAGTGCTCTAATTGTCTTCGAGGCCCTCCTATGGACTTACTCCACCAGGTCTGTGTCCTTCTTATGTTGGGGACTCCAGGGCTGGATGCAACACTCCAGGTAGGGTCTCACAAGAGTGGCGTAAAGGGGCAGAATCAACCTTACTTGACCTGCTGGCCATGCTGCTTTTGATGCAGCCCAGGATATCAGGCACGTCAGGTTGCACAGATTGGTGCAGCTGCTTCTATAGTTAGGAGGCACACAGAGGAGAATTTCTCATGAAAACGCTAAGGGAAAATACACTCCTTACCCTCTGAATGGAGTAAGAATTGCTGTTGATTTTCAGGACAACTGAGGGAATGAATTATTTCCTCTCCCAAAGCAAGAAAATACTTTGGAAAATAGTAGAGCAGAATAATAAAATCAAAGTCCTCCATCCTTTAAGCCCTAGTATCAAGTTATTTATGTGGTTAGGTTTTTGTTTGTTTTGTTTGTGAGTTGTTTGTTTTTATTGAATGCTGAACATTATGGCCAGAGCTTTAGATGTTCTCAAAAGAGAGGCCATGCCTTTGAATGAGGACACCTTCTGCTACCTGGATATGAATGTGGGGTTTGTGGGAAAAGGCTTTGACTTCCATTTCAGAAAGGGGATTCTTCCTCGAGCACCAAAACATTAGTTAGAAAATATTAAAGTGATAGCATCCCATTAGAGCTGGCAGAGTCCAAGATCCTAAGTTTGATAAAAGATAAACTTTTTGGTAATAGAATTTCTGACTCTGTATGTGTGTGACAAACTGAGCGAAGGTGGGAATAGTTGGATTGAAAAATGAAAACTCACCTGCAAAGCATGACTGATTTTCTGAAAATGGAATAGTTCCTCAGTAAACTGATCATATACTGTAGAGACATATTTGTTGGTAGAGTGGGTGATACAGTGGATGCTCTGTAAGTAATAAGCAAGTGCTTTTGATGGATGAATAAAATGATCAAAAAGGTCTCCTATCTGTTCTCTTTAATATCAGACAGCTACTGTAATTATGAAAAATTTCCTGTATATGCATACATCCAATCTGTTATATTGCTATGTTCCAAAGTGACTGGTATTGGCAGTTAAAATGTTCATAAAAAATGCAATTTATATGTTTGGGGTTTTTTAAGGTGGAAAGGAATCAGAGGCTCAAGCAAGGCAAAACCAACAAATGATGCTCATGCAATCTAAATACCAGCAAAAGGTCGGTAAGAATAAATTTGTTTGTTTATTTGTAGAATTCAAAAGAAAGCTTTTCATGAAGTATTTCTTATGACTATAAAATGAACTCAGAGATGCTTGGCAGAAGAAAGTCATGAAACCTGAAGGAAGCAGCAGGAAATCAGAAACCAATGTTCTGCACCAAAGAAAATAAGAAATCTGTCCATAAATATGTAGCAATCTGTATCACAGATGATATAGAAAATAATAACCAGTATGGTTGTAAAGCCACTTATATGCCTCGTTGTATCTTTTGGCATGCTGCCTACACTTCAACTAATTGATCAATGTACCACCCTAACCTGTACTTATGTGGAAATGTTGTTTCTGTTATAAGAGGTATAAATGCTTGTAAGTTATCAATTAGCTGTGTGATTCCTTGCATGGATGCCCATTTATCAGTCCTAGATTTCTCAGCCTTCTTAAAGACGATATTGGAGTAGCTGTTGCACAGCCTGCATTATTTAGTGTCTCATTTTAAGGAAAAAAATTCTGGAAACTTTCCCCAAACACACTTTAGATTTGAAAAATATACACTACAGGAGCCAAGTTACCTTATGCATTCCTTGTATAAATACATATGGAAAATAATTTTGTATGTTTATGTCATACAGCACAAGAGAGAAGAATATGTAAAAGCAAAAAAGGCAGCT
This sequence comes from Chiroxiphia lanceolata, assembly GCF_009829145.1. NCBI lineage: Eukaryota > Metazoa > Chordata > Aves > Passeriformes > Pipridae > Chiroxiphia > Chiroxiphia lanceolata. Next base: position 59,931,617 of record NC_045638.1, read on the forward strand.
GAAGAAGCTGAAATCCTGAAAAAGAAAGCAATTCAGAGAGAAAAGGTAAACCTGGTTATTGCAGAGTTAGAGCCATATAACGCAGTTCATGTCTTGATGCTTGATTTTGCTGAACTACAGGGAAGAGGCTAATTAAATTAAGTGGTAACCCCAGATGGCATCAAGGAATTAGGAAATCCAGTCCTCCACCTCTTTGTAGCTGACTAAAGGATGACTGACCTGGTGTTCTTTGGAGCTTGAGAGTTCCTTGGGCTCTTCAGAAACTCCAGCCTTTCAGTTGCATCCATCCTGAGGAGTTAGCAGAAAGGTAGAACACTAAGGTCAGGAGTAACATTGTGTATGCAGGTTACATGGTTCACTTTGGCATGAGCTTTCTCTATAAGATCAGATTGTGGAAGATGGCACAAAGACCTTATAATATCTATAATTGCTTGTGCACATGGGAAGAATACTAGAAAATCTGACCTGTTATGGTGGAAAAGCCATCCAAATCATGAAAAGGTCAGTGTAGTCTATCTGCATTGGGCTGAGAGCACCATGAAGTTCAAATGGCCCTCCAGCCCCTCTGGGGCTTGCACACACAGGTGTATTGCTAATGTCAGAGCACTTTTCCTTCTAATATTCTCCATACACTGACATCAATGATAGCTCAGTTTCAAAATTTCTTTTATGATTTTGCATTTGTTTTCTTTTTCTAGTTATTCTCACAAAGCATCTTCTCATCCTTTGTGCTGCAAAACTTTTGTAAAAGTTCATTTGTGTCTCCTTGGTGGCAATCAAATAGTGCTCAAGAGTGCAGTGTTGAATTTAAATGAAAAAAGAAAAGAGGGGAAACACATACAGATGTCCACAATAACAGGGAGAGAAAGGGAGATTTCAGGTTTGCAAGTTTTATCTCTACAACAGTAAAAATGATTTTCTGTGCAGAAACTGAATCTTGAAAATTAATTAAAAAATAATCAATACTGGTTGGCGTACAAGGGCATGCATAAACAAAAATAACTGTAATTGCCTCCAGGTAAGGGTTAGTCTGTTCTCAGTCTTTCAGTGGTTAGCATTACTCTTTGGGGATAAGCCCATACATAATAGCTCACTGGGACTATGAGTGCTATCATGGGAAAATGTCATTAATGGTTACCAGCTCATGTATAGTTCCAGAAGCTATAGAATGAGGATAGCAATGGTAGACAGGGGTTTAATTATTTAATATATGGTGTTTGCCCATGGGCATTGGACAAGAAAAATGTTACAGGGCTGCTATATATAATTTCTAGTTACACTTAAAAATATATTGATGTATCAGTTTTGTTTTCAGACTCTTAAATTTCCTTACCTTCACTCCCACAGATTATAAAATCTTTATAGATGTTGTAGATAGTAAAACTTCTAAAGGAGGATGAAACATAATGGCAAACATCTTTGCCAAACAGACTGTCTAATTTGACTAAATAAACATATACCCAAAAGCAATCAAATAAAACAGAGAAACATGAAAGGGAACTCTTAATTTGAAGTTGTTTATTCAGATTGTCTTCCACAATAGTGATTGAGCTGATAAGATTTCTTCTTGGAAGATGATTATGTATTAAAAACTCAACCTTGTTTTTAAGAAGAGCATGCTGGAAAGCCACTTAAAGGTATCAATTTGTCTATCTCACCCTGCCTGCAAATGAAAGGCTCCCAAGAGCTGAGGACGAGAGGGGTCTTAGAGAACTGGTACTGTATGACCAATGTTGGGCTTTGGTTACCACAAGACATAAGCTTTTTATTTGAAGTGATAGATCTGTATTCAACTGCACCTGCAGTGCATCGGCTGAGAGCTGTTTTTCTTGCTGGCCAGTGCTTCTTTTGCTCAAGGTTATTATTCATTCAATAAAAACCAAATTGTCTGACAGTCTGAAGGGAGAAAATGGCTAGACAGCTTTATCAGCAGGAGCCCTGGAACTTTCACAGCTGGAAAGCTACTTTGCCAAAAAACGTGAATGGTGAAGCCCTACAGACTAATGTGCTATGACTGGAACGGGTGCTGATACTCAGCTCAGTTCTTCCTTGATTGTAAGAACAATATAGGCCAGTGCTGCCTGTGAACCTAGGATCTGTTTATGTTTCTGCTTTAATGCTGATTTTGCAGAAAAAAGCAGCACTCACTTTCCAATTGTCTTTGTGGACAGAGAAAACTGTGTCTGCCAAAGCAGTATCCAAATGTGGAAGATCTGCCTTACCATATGTAGGAGTCCACCTGCCAGTCTTTGTCATTCTTTAATTAATCTTGAGGTTATTGGGTGCTGAAATACCAATGCACTTGGCATCTACCTTGTCTCTTTCCATCTCTCAGAGAGAAGGAAGATTCTTTATTCTGTGTTCCACAGGACTCGTTTGTGTGAACAGATACCCAAGTCTCCCACATGCTCCATGAGAGGCAACTTGTCCTGGGACTGCTGTGGTTTGTTCATGGGGTAACCGTGGGCTGCATGAGTTTGAGTATTCTGAGGTAGTGATCTCTCAGTGCTCACTGAAATAATTTGAAAAAGAGTTTGTAATGTTAGCAGGAAGTTCCCTATTTCTGTTTTTGTCCCCAGTGCTGAGATGTGTGCCTGATCTGCAGAAAGTGTGGAAGTACATGGGAAGTAGTTTTTTTATTAATTTCTCATTTGTAGTAGGTATTTGCAGTTTGGTATCTTTTGTGTAGCCCTTCACGTCACAGATTTTGGCCAGACTAAACCATAATTTCCTTTGTATTTTGGGTGAAAGGACTGTCAAAGTTCTCCCAAAAATAAGAAAGTGGCTGAGATTTGGCTTCTTGTTTTTTAAACTTTTGGAATTTGTGCTGCACATAAAATAGGATAACTTCAGTGCACTGGGTATTTCTATTTGCTGTCATTCAATTTCTGTTGCTGTTACCCTGCCTTTGGCCTTTCCTTGTATGCTCTAAGTCTTGATTGAATTCCAGTTCATACAGCTTTTTGCTCTTACCTTACACAACTTTTTGCTCTTACCTCACACAGTAAACAGTCCTGTCATCTTTAGAAACCGTCTTATTTAGGATAAGGTGTAATTTCATTTTATTTTTTATCAAATCATGTGCTTTTTATTTGACTGTGTTAATCAGCATGAATGGCCTTTTTTTTTTCAGGAATTTGTTAGAACCAGGCACTTTACAGACCTTCTGCTAATATTTTTCAACGTGTTTACCTTCAGTATCACAGCTGTTCCGCTCTTGGCTTTGTTTTTGAAGATGCTGCCAAATGTACAGTGCTTTGGCAATGTCTACTGATAGATTGTCGTTAGTTAGAGAATGTTCCAGTCCTGTTGCCTGCCACTTGTATGCATCCTAAGCAGGGGTCCCAGGGTAAACTTCCAGAGTAAAAAATAGTCATGTCAGCCACAAATGAATAATTTCAAGATGCTGGGGTTTTCTTCAGGTACCATTCTGGTGGTAGAATAGGTGTAGGATATCCCGTTGTTTTTTTTTTTTCTAGTGGGAAACAGAGATGATAGTGAAGGTTTGTATTTATCAAAATTAGTATCACTGTGGTTTTCTAGCTAGGAGCTAGACCACAACAACTCCCATGAGCTTTGGATTTGAACTTTCAGGAGCCTTGCAATATGGTAGCAGATCTCACATCCAATGTTTTTTCAGAGGTGAAGGAGTCAGCTTGCAGTGTTGGACAGTGTTGGGAAAAAGTCTGGAAGCTATGGCTGATGTCTTGAGAGTATCAGCATCACCTTTGACTATAACAGAAGCCAGATTAGATTTCTCTTCTACCTCTTTCCTTTCTTTTCCTGTAAATTGTAGTTGCATAAATAGGTGGGAATCTTTTTGCCTAAAAAATCATCCCTCTCTGGGTGGAGTGGTTAGGAACAAACAAGATATCCCTTAAACACTCTCAAAGTTTACCTATACTGTGCAGTCATGCTCCTCACTGCAGGTGGGTTAAATTTTTTAATTGCATCAGTACATCACACATTCTACCACTGATTCTGGATGTCAAATGACTGAACAGGACATCTTATTGAGAGATTCATCTTCCTCCTTTTGTTTAATTTTCCACTGCCTTTTTCCAAATAAAAACTTCTGAGTCATTTACCTTCCAGCAGTTTATATCATCGCACAACATAGTGGCTCTTTTCCTGTTTGCAAATATCTGAAAGGATTTTTTTTCTTAATCCAATACATGTGAAGGAGGAATTTGCACTTGTTTTGCAAATCTCTTCCAGACAGTCATTCTTTACCCAATTAAAAAATACCCATTCTTAAATCACTGAAGGCAAAGTAGTTGAGTAACTGCCAGTAGAATTGTAATTTTTCTGAAAGTTTTTTGATTGCGGGAAAGGAAGAGGGTTATAGAGTTAGGGGTTTCAGCCCTATTCTTAACAACACCTCTGCCCAGGTAGAGTGTCCTCTCCCTGATTTGGGGTTCTGGCCATTCTCACCTACACCACCCTTCTCATCTCTGCAAAGTATTGTCTGAAATTTCCACAGCACTTTGTTCAGAGGAATGGCTGAAAATAAAAAGTTATTCTTTTTCCTTTTGAGGGGGGGTGACAAGCAGAGTGATAGTCCGAGTCTGTATTTTGCTCCATATGCAAGTTGCCGTGATCCTTGGCTAGGAACTCTTGCAGCAACCCCCCCCAGCTACAGTGTGGGAGCTTGTGCTCAAAATATAGCAGGCTGAAATCTCAGGTTGACACTTCCAATTTGTGCTTTTAATACACTGATCTGCCTTTTGACTGCTCTTCACATGTGACCTAACTGCAGCCTGTGAGCCAAAGCAAAGATTTGGCTGACCTTCTTTTGACTGGAATTTAGGTTGAAATACACATTGCTGTTGCAGCAAGTTCTCTAGTTTTTGCTTTTATTTTAATGTTTTATTCTACTTGAATTTGGGGCTTGGGCATCTTATATGATCCCTTCACTGGAAATTATGTGCAATTTTGTATTAATGGACTTAATCACTTGTGGTATCCAGGTTTTAAAAGGAGTTGTATGTGTCAAGGATTTGGTTGAGTCTTATACTGGATATGGTATCTGAGGCAGAATAATGCTGGTTAAGTACCAATGTCTCCCACTTTCGTCCATCTTAGCATGTATTCAACTGGCCTGTACCTAATGCCCCTGAAGGTCAGGTCTATGAGCTACAGGTACTCATATCACTGCACTGTCAGTGCTACAGGATTATCATCTGCTTTGGTGTGATGGTTTGAGTCCTTCTTACTAGGACCAATGTTCCAAGAGAGGTCCCCCAACAGGGTTGTGATATGAGAACTGTCAAGGCTTACAAGGCCCTTTAGGTACATGGATCTACTAGGAGCACCATGTCATTTTCTGTTTTAAACAGATCTCTTGACTAGGAGATGTTTGGTCATATCTGATTACTTTTAAATTTGAAATTAGGTCACTTTTGTACCCAACTGCTGCCATAGATCTTTTAAAGACCAGAATATTAAAATCCTGGAATTGAAATAATCAATATTTGTTTCTCATTTATTGGAAACATCAAATATGTTTTCCTGTTTTTAATGCTGTAGGCAGAGAGACTTGAAGTTAAAAAAAGACAACAAGAAATGCAAAGAAGAGAGATGTTCCTTGAAGATCAAAATTAGTAAGTAAAATTTGAAAATTATTACCTAAAATTCCTTTCTGTCCTTCTTGCTTGTTTGTTTGTTGGGTTTTAAATTATTATTTAATATTATTTATTTGTTTGTCTTTTTTTTTCCCCAGTTCAGGGCTCAGGAAGGGCTTCTGTTGCTATTTTTTTCAATTTTTTACTTGAAACTTTTGATTTCAGGACAAGGGGCAGAAACTGATAGGCAGGAGGTTCCTACTGAACATCAGGAGACACTTTTTTACTCTGAGAGTGACTGAATATAAGCACATGTTATCCAGGGAGGTTGTGAATTCTCCATCCTTGGAGATACTCAAAAGTTCTGGGCAGCTGTCTCAAGGTGGCCCTGTTTGAGCAGGGGTTTGGACAAGATGACATCCAGAGGTCCTTTCCAACCTCAAAGATTTTATGATTCTGTGAAATATTCCAAGCCTCCTCCATACCTTATTCTGTGAGAAATTTGATTCTGTAGACTTCTCTTAGCTTCCTAAAACACACACTTAGAAATGAAAGCTGTGAATTATAGAATGACTTTGTTCTTTCTTTCTCTAACTAATCAATAGGTGATCATTCAGTCCAAGACTAATTATTGAAACAGGATTTAAATTTCATCTCCACCCATTTATTTTATTGACTAGTAAAGAAATCTAACCCACATGGAAATAATGAGGACTTCCTATATTTAGCATACTTAAATGTAGAGATTTGTTGTGAAGACCTGTTTCCCAGGAATACCTCCTTAATATCAGATTTAGATACAGCTTAAGTCCTGGCATAATTAATTCCATTGGCAGTGAAGTTCCTGCCTTGCCCATTCACTCTACCCTATTTATTTATTTTTAACTGGTCCAAACTGATTCTATCATATAATTAACACACAATACTGTTTAGTCACCTTTACCTTTTTTATCTTAGGCTTCTGAAATTACTCACCTGTATGTTTAGTCTGATTGATTGCTTTTTCCTTCTCTGTGACCTTTAAGGGAGTCACTTTTTTCCCCTGCTGGTAGCTCCAGTTTCTTCACCATTTGCCCAGACTTTGTTCTCTAATGCATAGACATTTTAGTACTTTGTCACTCATCTCAGCCTTTCTTGTATTTTATTTTTGTTTCTTCGCATTTGACTTCAGGCACAGCTCTTTCCTTTAATACGTTATCAGCATTTGTCTCTAGATATTGGTGTTTTGCTTGCTGTTTATCCTCGGTTTGTCCTGGTGTGGGTTTTCCCACACGCACCTTGATTCCTCAGGATTTCTGAAGACCCTTCATAACTTTAGATCTTTGCCTGTTTCTGACAGACTAGACACTTTCATTCTCTTTGGGCCTAAATCAACAACAGACACATCAGGTCTTTGCGGTGCAAGGTCCTCAGTTACAGGCTTTGCTTCTTCCTAAGGGAATTGTCAGGGGGTTTATCTTCTAATTTAGTATAATTTTTTGTCTTAAGGTATATTCAGTTGTGAACAGAGACAAATCTCTTCCTTTCCCTCACCTTCTCTGTCTGTACCTTTTTTTTGCTTAGGGTGAAATGAATTCTGATGTTCAGAGATTTTTCCATTAAAAGTAAGTTCGGTTTTGCCAAAAGCAGGTCCAAACCCTCTGAAACACAGGACAAATGGAAATGGCCACAAGTGAAAAATTTCTTCACCAAAAGGGTGGTCAAGCACTGGAACAGGCTGCCTCAGAGAAGAGATTGAGTCACCGTCCCTGGAGGTATTTAAAAGACGTAGATATCATGCTTAGAGACATGATTTAGTGCTGGACTTGGCAGTGCTGGGTTAACAGTTGGACATGATGATCATAGAGGTCTTTTCCAACCTAAATGACTCTATGTGGGCAGTCAGGTAGTCCCCAGGTGGTGCAGGAGCTCTGGCTGCCGGGGCACTGAGAAGTGGACTGGCTGGCAGCCGTTCTGTCCACTGATTAAGGAAAGGCTTGGGAGCATTCATCTTTGGAAACTAATTGACTGATGCAACTGAAGGTAAAGATGGACTGTCGAGCTCCATTACTTGAGATTATGTAGAACTATCAGAACATTATCTGTATGTACTATGTACTGAACATACACCAGAAGGGCCCTGCAGCTACTACTCCTGGAGGAAGTGAACTGAAAAACTACCTACACTGAATGCAATTTTGGTTAAGCAAAAACCTTCCGTGCTGTACAGTGTTAAGGAAACTTCCCTGTCCAACCATCCAGGAGTTACTCTGGCAGTCACTCTTGCACTACCTGAGCTGGGACCGAAGCCCCTTCACAGCTACATGCCCCAACTCACACAGTCAGACCAGGTTTCCTTACCAGCTCGACCCCAGGCTTCCCATAGCACTGTCTCAGACATCCAGATCCTTAAAATAATTTAATCATGATGGAATAACTAAACAACAAAATACCAGCTTGACCTGGTGCCTCTGAGGAGGGATCCTGAACAAAGGAACTGCTGGGCTTTTATACCATCACAGTCTTAGGGGCAGGGAAGTCTGGGGGTCCTTGGCTCCTGTGGTGTCTCTAAGTGTCAGGTCCCCTGGTGGAATCACAGGTCACTGTGCCCTTTTTCATGCAAAGTGTCAGCAGTTCATGGCTTCTTGCCTCAGGCTTGGGCTCCTGCCCCCCAGAGCTCAATCTGCAGCTCTCACTGCAGCTGCACACCAAGCTACCTGCGCTGAATGTATTCCTCAAGATATAGAGTGACACTAGTGTCTTCCCTGGTCTGAAGGAATCCTCTGGTGAGCAGAGGAAGGAGAGTCTGTGCCACTGGATGTTGCTGAGGATGCACTGCTGAGATACACTGCCGTTATGAAGCACAGCATCCAGGAGTAATGGAAAGATTCTGTGTAACATTTCAGATTTTGTGAAGTAACTCTATTGAAGTACTGCATGTTCACATAGAAAGGCTTGGTATTTAAAGTCACGCTATGCAAAAAAAACCCCCTACTATGCAAAAATGAGTAACTCATTACTTGCATCATCTAATACCCTTTGTCTAGAGGCAAAGAGAACAAATGCATGGTTGTGCCCCTTTCTTTGCTGTCTCTGTTGGAGTATTTTGATCTCCTTCTCTGCTTGCTGGGAGATGGGGGAAGGAAGGTCATGTGCTGCATATAAAGCAGTGACCTCTGCAAAGTCATGGCCTGTAGAGCCATTTCAAAAGATAAGCTCCCTTGTTAATCTGTCCTCTAGAAGACCTGTAGCTGCAACATCACAATTTTCCTGAGGAGATCAATGCCTACCAGCACTCTCATTAGCTGGAAAACCTTTTAAAATTGATCACCACCTCTAGCCATATCAGCCTCCAAGGGCTACAGCCCAATCAGTACCTCTCCTGCATGAAGTGCCACTTCTATTTGATAAGGAAAGGCACTTAAAATTCTCATGTCATTGACATACTATGATACTGTCTAGAATTTTATATTTCTGATTAAATTCTTGTCACTATTAAAACCAAGAACTTCTCAATGAAATCTCTTTTCAGAGGGTCTAACATGAAGTGCTAAAAAGAAAAACGGTCTGTAATTTTTTTGCTGTCTACAGAATACAGTTATTTTCTATGTTTGAAAGCCTTGTAAGCTTCTTTGGACTTTGGATTGAAGAAATTGCTGCATATTTAGGAAGTGATTGCTACAGTTTGTGCTAACAGAGAAGAAGCATATGAGGGATTTGTTGGTCATAATGTTGCTGTGGTTCTGTCCCAGCAAATGCCAGATTTAGAAAATGGGGAGTGTGTGTTGACTTTCTACCAGAAACTACTTACCCATGAAATGGAGTCCTTCATTCTGAGTCATGACATCTTGGATACATTTTGCATTATGGGCCTGATTGTGTTTCTGTCAGGGTGCATGAAAAGGTAGTAAAGGCTTGTATAGTCCATACTTTGGAATTGCTGATCCGTGTGAGGGAAGAACTGACTATCCATCTTTCCAAATGTAAACAAAGAAGAGGACTTTTCAGGACATCCATCTTTAGTTAGTACACTGTCATTTAAATAGTAATGAGGATAGGTATCTCATGACTTGCTTTTCTTGGCTGTGTAGCTGCGTGAATCTGTGTTTGAACTCTAGGGCATCTCACCGTACAGCTTAATCTAGTAAGATGCTCTTATTTAATTTGTATTCTACTTTCCAAAAACTGTTGTGTTGGATGTGGTCCACTGTTTTTCTAATAGTCATCTACCTATTTATGTAATGGGTAAAGCAGTCTAGAACATAGGTTACTTTCTAATAGCACATGATGACTGTTGTGTCACTTCATCCTTCACTTTGTTACATATTCATGCCTCTGTTTTTGTGAGGGTTGTGCTCCTGTAAAAATTCTTGGCACTGCTGCACTCGGGTACATGCATGCACTCAATATATTCTGCTCAGAATTTGGAACTGGAAACAGAATTTGCCAGAGTGCCTGTAAGTGCATATTCCAAACACAATGCAGGAGGTTCACCAAACCAAGTTGATATACGCTTGCCTGCCAAAGCAGTGTTCTCAAAAGTCATAAAATGCAAGAGAATAAAACCTGAATCAAACCAGAATTTTTATTTATTTATCTATTTTTACAGGATGAATACTAGTGTCCTTGCCAGTTTTCAGTCCCCTATGATGTGTGGTTCAAACAGCAGGCTGGCAAGAGATTTTCCCCACAGAAGTACAAATGTAAACCTGACCAGACTTTTGATATAGGTTGCTAGAGAGAATGAAAGAGAGCTCACACAAAAAGGGTTTGCAGCCTTGAGAATCCTTTGTTTGCTTCTTTTCACCACAATTGTCTTTGTTTTGTTCATTTGCTCCTGATTATTTTAAGCGTTGTCAATTATTTAGCTAACAGGCAGAAAACTAGGCTTTTATAGACATCCAAAGGGACTCTCTTGAGTGTAATAATGAAGGCAGTTTATTGAATGCCTGTGAGGTTCCTTTCTAATTGTACACATTAATCTGCCCATGCAAGCTGGCTGAAAATATAGAAGCAGATTGCACATGCAGATGGAGCACACAGAATCTGTGCAAAAGACTGATACGAAACTGCATTTTCCTTAAAACTGGATTTATGCTTATTGCTTCAGATAATAAATGAAACTTACATCTAGAATAACATCCAGGAACATTGGATGAGTTTGTGGATGGAAAGAATAGCCTAGCTCTGTTATTTTATCCAGTCAGGGAAACAAAGAAAGCAGGTGAGTTGACAGGATAGATTAGTTTTGAGTGTGGGTAGGAAGTGATGAAAATAATTCTGCTGAGAAAGTTGCCTTTTTTCTTTAATCTATTCGTATACTTTCTTGAAGCCTTGTACCTAAAATGAACTAGTGCTACATTTTTTGTTCTTATCCCCCAAATCAGGAACACCTGCTCAAGAGCTTGCAGACAAGAAATCCTACTAGCCAAAGATAGCACAGTTTTGATCACTATCATTAGATTTGTCCAAGTCCTCTGCATTATGATTTTGCATTACTGCCAGTGAAGTCTGTGAATACTACAGTAAGCTTGCTATATGGCTACTGGAAGGATTTGTGTTGGAAAGCAGATGAACTAAATATTCAGAGGATGACCTTTCCTCATGGTAAAGGGCATTGCAAAAGAGCCATCAACATCGTACATGCATTTAATGTGTTAATTATTTCATGTTGTAATTTTTTACCATATCGCTTGCAGCAAAAGACAAATCTTGCACCAATACACGCTCCAAAATCAGTTCATGTTGGCAATTTTGCATGTAGCTGGTGTTTGTTTTTTCCTTACCCAAAAGTGGACTCAGTCCTACAGGTGTGGGTTAGAGTTGAGGTACAGGAGAACCAAAATCCATATAGAGTTGAAGGCATGTGTGTTGATGACAGACAGAGATGTTTTTACTACCTTGCCCCTTGTCATGATCCATCTGTGGGAAACAGATGCTTGTAAACTTCTGAACTTATTTAAACCATGTGAATGTCTTGCTGTGCTAATCTCTGCAAGGGAGGGGGGAGTGAGAGAAGGCGTGTGTAACTGTGTACTAGCAAAAGCCATGTACCTTTGGTGAGACTATTTTCACATATGGCATTATCGTCCCCCCATCCCCAACCCCCTAAACTTCATTCCCCTTTTAGAAAGTGATTTTTATTGGTGAAAGTCCCAACTACACCTCCCTTTGGAGTGTCTTTCTCCATCTTCCAACATAGAATCTGTTGGAAACCTGCATAAATGAACAGCAATCTCATCGACCTTTGCATTGACTTCTGGAACGTCTTCGACTTTAACATTCAGTTTTGTTAGGCCACATGTCAGAGGAACAGCAATGGCCCTGGTACCAGCCAGGCTTGTTTATCATAGGAAATGCCTGACCAAGATGCATTTGGCAATGCATAAGATAGAGCCCTGTCGTGGGTTGACCTTGGCCAGATTCTAGGCACCCACTGAAGTCGCTCTGAGCTGGGAGAGGTCACACAGGCAAAAAAGACTCAACGTGGAGTTAATACTAAAATTTATTACTAACAGGATAAGATCTCAAGAGTGAGAAATAAAACATTCTTAAACACACTTTCCACCCACCCCTCCTTCCTTCCATGTTCTACCTCCTCCCCCCGCAGCAGTGCAGGGAGAAAAATCCAGCCCTTGGGCAACAGGTCTTCTAAATCTGCTGTCCTGTAGGTCACTCTTTCATGGGCTGAAGGGGGACAGCGTACTTCACCATGGTCCTCACCACAGGTTACAGCTGGGGCCACAGCTCTGAGTCCTTCCCCTGCTCCGTGGGGTCCCTCCCATGGGTAACAGTCCCTTGATGGACGTCTCCAGCATGGGTCCACCCCTCAGGCAGTAGTTCTTCCATGTCTACTGTCCCGAGGGTCACTTCTCCATGGGGTGCAGGAGGAAGGACCCAATGGTCCTTCCTACGATGCAATCCTTCATAGGGTGAGCTGTACTGATGTGGATCCCCCACAGGGCCATGAGTCCTACCCAGGAATAACCTGCTCCAGAGTGGATTTTCCTCTCCACGGGCCACAAGTCTCCTGAAGGACTCCACTCCATCCTAGGCCTTCCATGGGGGGGTAATGGCCTTCTTCCATGCATCCATCTACTCCAGCATGGGCTCGGCTGCACCATGGCAGGCCGCCCCAGCCCAGCCCAGCTCGACTTGGACAGGGGGGGAAGGGAGGGCAGTGCCCACCGGCAGAGGCCACTCTGCCGCCCTGGCCTAACACCCTCCCCCGACTCCTCACAGTTCACCTTGGGGGCTTTGGTGCTGTCGGTGCTGTTCTGCTCCTCGGGCAGAATGGGCTCCAGCACGGGCTGCTCGCAGGGCAGGCCCAGGGGGCTGCAGGGCCACTCTCCGTGGGGCCGTACACCCCAGCCCTGGCCCCAGCCCCGGCTGCCCCTTCGCAGGGGCCGCCAGTTGGCTCAGCCGGCAGTGCCGAGAGCAGCACGGGCAGCTCGGCCGGGGTGCCGCTGCCTGCTCTGGACTAGGTGCCGAGAGGCCCGGGCCAGGCTGCCACCCACGGCAGAGGAGGCGGTGGGGCTGCCCGGGAGCTTCAGTCTCTCTCCCCTGGCTGGAATTCTGCACAACAAACTTGTTCTTAAATGTGTTATCACAGAGGCATAATTATTGGCTCTCCCTTGGTCAGCAGCAGGAAGTCCCTCCTGTAGCCAGCTATCATTGGCTTCATTGGGGGGGAAACTTCTAGCAGCTTCTAACCAAAGCCACCCTATGTAGCCCCCCCTACTACCAAAACACCCAGGCACCTCAACCCACAACAGCCCTCACTGAGGAAAGAACAAGAGCATCAGTGAGGACACACACACCGTGGACCATACTGAAATGAAGGGCAGCATTTCTTGTGGGTAGACTTTGATGGTGTTATGCAATTGATCTTCATTTCTGCAAGAGTTGAGGAAATTGGTATGCTTAGCCAATTAAATATGTTGAAGTGGGAAGAAGTGTAGATATACTTGCTGGTGCTGCAAAAAGATGTGTCTTGAGTGAAACTCAGTTTTGGTTTTTGGTTTGGTTTTTTGTTATTGTTGGGGTTTTTTGAGTGGGGGAGTCCTGCTCTTTTTAAAAACCATCATGAAACTTCTGGGTAGACATGTGAAACTAACATTATGTATGTATTATGCATGCTTATTAGCTTTTCAACTGAACTGGAAGAAAATGGTGAAATATAACTTTAGCATTGCTTACAGGCAATGGAAGCTGATATATCCACGTCATTCAGCACTAGATGCTACTTCTGTGGTCTTAGTGACTACTCAAGTCACTCCTCTTTGAAATGGCTATAATGATTTACCTGGCCTAGGGTTCTTTATTTTTATTTTTAAATACTATTTCTGAACAACTCTTAACATAGTTGTGGACATTCATTAGAGCAGAATTGTAATAGTGGAGATCCTGCAGCTTGAGATAACAAGTTCAGGAGCTGTATTGTTTTCAATACTAATAAGAGTTGGTCACTATATTTTATAAATTCTCAAGAGAAATAAATATATTTATGATATATGCGAAAGTATTGTGTTCCCTTTTTTTTCCCCAAATGTTCCGGCATAAAAGCCAGTATAGTTTTTGTATATTGGAGTTTCAATATCCATCAATTAAAGCAAAAGAATTAACTGCCACTAGTTTCATTGAGAAGGACTAATGAAGATTACAAGAAGCCTTTTTAATTAATGCATTTTTAATGTTTGTCTGTAAAACAGACTTAAAGGCAAGAACTTTATGTGTAGGCAGAAAAAATATTTTCTCTATGTCTTTGCTTTGAGGGGAATACAGTCTCAAACGAAAAGCTTAGTTAGTGGTACTGTGCAACTCCTGGATGGAGGAAGATGCTGGGGCCTTAGTCTATATCCTTATTCATGTCCCTGAGGATGAATCCTTTTCAGGACTCATTCTTTTGTTTGCCTTGTAGATGTGACAGGAGTTAAGACCAAATGACACACAAGGTTAAGGATATTATTCTGCACTAGATTTTAGACTTCGGGTCCAGCAATGAGATCAGTTGTGGGTCTTCAGATCTTTCACAGTTGCGTGCTAGACTAAACTGTAGAACTTTCTGCTTCTTGCCTATCAAGGCTGGTAATTCTGTTAGAGCATGGGAATTTCTACCCAGGCCAGAGGAACCTATGCTCACTCTGGCTTTTATAACCATCCCCTTGTCTCATCCTAGTGGGAATGAGGGCAGCATTTAGTCCCAAACAATAAGAAATACGTGTGGGTTCCCTGATCTACAAGTGTCTTGTGAATGTAGGGTGCCAACTCTAAATCCCTGAATTATACCATTCTCAGTGGAACACCTAACAAATTCACGTTTCTGCACTTTACATATACTTGTTGAGCTTCAGGTCGGTTGTTTTACATAAGAGCTTTTAAGAAAAGACTCTGCCTGAAGAATAGTTGTAAAATATAAAGTCAAATATTCAAGGACTAACACAAAGCACCTGAAACATGGACTGATTTCCACTGTTATGCACTGTCCCCTCTTAGCACATTACTCAATGATCCTGGCAGCAGAGTTAGTATTTTGCCACGACAGCTCTTAAGAGTTTTGCAGCCCCTGAATCCAGTATTATGCTTCATTCCCCAGTGACTGCATCTGTACTAATAAATTAAACACTGTCAATCATTGTCACCTTTGAGGCCAACAGGCCAGAGACTGCCTGCTTCCACTGCTAGACAATTTTTTTGCCTCCCAAAATGGGGCAGTAGCATCTAAAACACATCTTGGGAGTTACTTATGGTTGATGTTTATTCCTGGACAGCAGCTAAGAGTTATTTGGGAAAGTGCTGTTTGGAATGAGTCTAAACAATTTCAGGAATGGTAACACAGTATAGGTGACTGAGTTCCCAAGCTAAGACTGTTGCTTGGTCCTATTAAACATACCAGTATGGGAGTAGGCTATTTAAATTAGCAGAGCAAAGGGCTTTTTCCCAATGGTGTAATGGGAAACAGAGCTACCAAGAAAGACAAAATACCCTCATAAGATTGCTCCAGCTTAACCACTGCTTCTGAATGGCTGTCTTCTCTTCCACGTGGTTGTTTAAGTGTAGTCAGAACTCAGGTTAGCAGCCTGTTAGGAGGGTGCCTTCTTCTTGGCTTTTCTAAACCTTGGATCGCCTTTTGCCTAGCTATATTTGAAGAGTATCAGGATTCTGCTGTATTCAGATAAATTTCTTCAGCTCATGCTCTTCATTCCTTAATGTTAATTAGCTTAAAGTTTTAGCAAGTGAGTGAGATGTTGCTCCAACTGTCTGTGGAACACCTGTGGACACTTTGATATGCTGATTTCATTCTGGAGACAATACTTTCCTTTCCATAACATGAATTCAGCTGTGGTCTCTCTGACTTCCCCCTTTTCCTGCAGTATGGCTTATGCTATGCTTTGCGCTGTCATGAGTACAGGTTTAGTATTATGAAAAATACCTTTCAGACATTCAGTCTGGCAACTCTAGATGCATTGCTGGGTTTCCATAGAGATGACACAAAACAAATTAATATATATAAGATCTGACTTGTCTTTTGTCAGGTCCAGAAATCTGAGTCCCTTTCTTGTGATAGGGACACTTGATTAATATACTACTTAATTTGGGTGTAGTAGGGTGTTTCCTCTATTCCGAGGCAGTCTTACTGAGAAACTTTATTTGTTTCCACTCTTGTAATCATCTTTTCTGATACCAAAACTGATTAACTTTTCATCTATCAGTGTGCTGATCCTGGAAAAGTAGTGTCTTCCACCACATTTTTATGCAAATAAGGAGAAATTCTACATCCCCCATGTAATTCTTTTGATATCCCTAAGGAACTAGGACATCCAGGTATAGACCTAAATTGCCAGATATTTCTTTGCAGAGCTTCAACCTTCTCTAATATATTCCAGATTTTCTATAGGAGTTCTTGGTCTTTCTGGTATAGAAATAAATTGCTATTTTATCAATTTTAGCATAAGTAAAACCCCACAAAATCCTCAATTTAAAAATTCAAGTTCCCAAATTATTCTGTGCAATCTTATCACTTAATAACTCCCTTGTCATGGAAAAAATGTGAGTGCTTAAGACTCGTGCAAGAAGACTAATAATTTGTTCAGCCTTGATACTCTATAGATCAGGGAAACAAATATTTCACTTGGTTCTTTCTGTACTGTGCATTGGCTGAGGTCTATGTAAACTGCCCAGGTAATGGAGGAAAGAGAGGGTGAACTGGGAATGATCAGACTCTAAAAGCCTGGCTTGCTACAACTTGGGCACATACTTTGTACGTGAAGTAGTGAAATGTTTTTGTATTGTGTAGAGTAGCAGAGAACTTGTGGGTTCTTGCTCTTTCTCAGAACTTCTCCTCAATGTACCACTCCTCACTGACTAGCAGGACATTTGCCAAAAAGACATCTACTCACCGTTTCAAATCATGGAGTGAAAGATAAAAACACCGTTAGTTGTCTGTTTCAGCTGTTAGTCATCATCACCTTTTGACAGCCAAGGCTTTTTCTCCAAGCTTAAGTCTTTGGTAGAGGCATCTTCTCCCCAACAGAGCTAGCTGGTTGCCCTGTTAGGAGAGTAAATCTTTGTGTTGAATATGTCTTGAAGCACTCTTTCTGCTCTCACTTCAGTGCTTTCCAAAGCTGTATACAGAAATAAAATTACCGCTTTCCTCTAACTTTTCCTTTGAGTGAGCAAAGGCTGTAGTAGATATGTCTGGTACTGCAGGCTAGGAAAATGATTCCCAGTCACAGCACCCAAACTCCTGTTGGTTTTGTTTGTGACTTTGTTTAACTGTACTTGGTTGAAACTGTGAGCAAAGTGGTGCTACTTTGAAAATCTGCTTTATAAGGGATGCAGCTGGAAAAAGAAATTTGTGCTTGACAGAATAAGAAATGACGATGCTGTGCAATTCTGCTTCAGATAAAGACAATTACTTTTTTTTAAAAGCCACAAAATGCTTCTAAGTCTTTCTACTTGATTAAGTAATCTCTTGTAAGGCTTCATCATATTAACCATGAAGGAAAATTCCTTAAAATTATCTTTTAAATTACTTACCAGAGATTTATAGATCTGCTGGAAGGATTTGCAACAATTCACTGAAGCAGTTGCATCCTGACAATGTCCAAAGGTATGTGAGTCTGTGTTACAGGAACTTTACAATGAGGAAAGAAAACATAGCCACTGTACACCTCAAATATGCGAATGAAAATAATTGTTTGCTTAAAAACACTCCCAGCAAATGTCTTATCCACAGTATAGGTTCTGTATCCTCTGTCTCATTTCATTTTGTCTGTTTCCATAACCTTTTTTTTCCACCTATGTTGTTTTTCAGCAGACACATGATAAAATATCTAGGCTGGATTCCAAGGGTGGGATAAAAAGCTGTGTTTATTTTTATGGAAGCACTAACAGTTCTATTTGGATTGGATTTCTTCATAGCAAAACCAATGAATTATTGAACAGATTGCACCTGGGTTTGCCAAAGAGTGATTCCTGTCAGATTGCTAATCCTGGCCCAGAATCTACAGCATGGGTAAGCAAAATTATGGTGTGTGCTGTATTTTATATCAGCTTTCCAGGTGCTGTCAATAGTGTAATGTTAGAATATTCTAATTGAGCTTAATTGTCTAGACATAACTCAGTGAGTACCAAGGAGTCTTTCTGGGTGAATGAGATTGCCTACATTGCCTCTTACATACTGTATTCTACATAGTAGGGGAGTGCTCACAGATCTCTCTCTGATAAATGAGAACCAGATTTATATTCAAAGGTCAGATCAGAATCTTAAATATGTCCTGTACTCATCCATTGGTGGTAAGCTTTTATGAAATCTCAATTAGTTCTTGTCAGCAGAAGCTTTACTGCATTAAAAATCTAGTCAAAAGAAAGAGAAGCCTGTTTCTCACTGCCTCGTAAAAAGTGATTCCATACACTGCTTGGGGTCTTTGTCCCAGTTTGAGTGAGCCTGGTGAGTATCAATGTAATTAGGAAATAGATAAAGTATTGCTTAAATTTAATTATTCTAATTATCTCTAAAAGGCTTTTCCACATACAATTAGTCTCTTCATGTCTAAACCAAGCTTTCCTATTATGTAATAACTTCAAGTGAGGAATATTAACCCTGAGACAGAAGTATTTCTCCTGTAGGGAGACTTGTAATTGGGGGAAGACAGAGAAGAGGCAGCCAAGTGGGCAGAAATTACTCTTGTAAGTAACTCAGAGGAAATTTGGAAGTATCTGATCTGGGAAGCCCTCTATTGTATACAATCTTGAACAGCTGAGTAACAGGAAGGGAAGATTTGCCTCCCTACTTCCTCAGAAGCCTTAGAAATGTGCAAAAATCCTCCTGTTACTGAAATTGCTGCCAAAAGAGTATATGACGGCTGTCTTGCCCCTCCTTTCTCTCCCTGGTTTGCATGAAAAGGGAAGGTGATATTGAAAATAGATTCCTTTCCCATTTGATTCTGCCAATCATTTTGTGCCTCTGAAAATCCTAAAGAAATCTTAGCATATGTGAGCAGATATATAGCTTGAAGGAGCCAACTCCTGTCCAGCATTGCTGGACAGAAGGCCAATTGCAGGAGAGTGGCTTTCAGACCATCTTTTATAGTCCTGGATGGACAAGAAAGATGAAGGACCATGGGAAGAGAGAAAAGATGTCTTGAAACAACTTCTGCCTCCCTCTTGAAGCATCCAACACTCCAAACAGTGGGTAGCTTGTTCTTTGGTAGGGAAGACCCCACTCTGCAGCCTTTGTATGGTGTGAGCATTGAACTACAAAGACAAGTGAGCTCATATCCCCAGGACTGACTTGGATTTCAGCATTTTGGTGTGGTGTCTTCATATCCATAGAGAAGTGGGTGGATGTCTGAAGGAACACTGAATTCTTTCAGATGTTCAGGTACTTCTTTTAGCCTTGACCTTCTACTTTACCTACATATGTGTGGCTTTCTCATTCCAGGTTTTGACAGGTTTCTTAATAAATTATGCCAAATTACATACCATAGTTAATCTTTTGCTTCGCTAGTGTCCAAGCAGGTAAAATACCTCACTCATCAGTACTGTTCTTTAATACTAGATGATATTATACCTGTCGGTTGCATGGCAGCATTTCTATAGCTTTCTGAATCAACTAGTCACTTGCTTGTAATGCAGCAGTGCAGTTAGCAGTTCTCCCAAGCAACCTGGATGAGGTATGGTCTATAGGCATACTCACACCATCTGAGCTCTGTGTGAGGAATGTGAAGCACATAACCAATGAGTTGTTATCTAAATAATATTGGCATAGTATCAAGATTCTAAACCAGTGGGAAAGCTAGGACTCTAATTTAGATGTTATCTTGAACGTGTCCTTTGTCTGGAGTAATTAAAAGATTCAGGAACAATGCATTTGAAGTAGTGAAGTGTGATAAGCTTAGGACATGGCTGACATGCATGCTAAAAGGGGGCATATATGTACATATATGTGATTTTTAAAATTTAAAATTCATTCTCTAACACCAGTTTGGGACAATGTAATGGTCAAAGTTTTTCCCTCGCATCATTTCTTTGGTAGCGATATTAATTCAGCACACCTAGTTCAACTATCAAGGCCAAATGTTACTTGATGTCTGCGAACAAATTTGACTTTTTTGGAGTGACTCTGTCATTGATGACTTTTTTGGCCTGCTTATTTAATCAAGCTCATAATTAATTTTAATCCTGTCTTTCAAAGTGTGACCAATCCTGTGTAGATTTTTATTGTCTTCCAACTTGATTAACATACTCTCCACACAATTCTCCAAGCCATTATGGAGAGTAATGAATAATATCGGACCCAGAATGAGTCTCCCTGGACACATGTAACAACTTCTCCCAGCTCAAAATTGAGCTATTAATAATTGCTTTCTCTATTCAGTCTTTTTAGCAAATTATGTGCCTGTTGTTTTAATGGTGTCATTCTGCATGCATATATCAAGTTTTGAGAACATTGTGTAGACCTGCCACAAATTCCTCACCAAAGTCAGACCTGCACGATTCTTGTATTAAATTATACTGTCTCATTATTAAGTGTGCTGCACCATGTCCCTGCTCAAAGACTTTTCAGTATAAGTTCCACTGTATAATATCCTGAAGATCATATAAGATCCTAATGGCTTTTTGCTAACAAATAAAACTTGTGAAAGACCAGGGCTAGTTACTATAATGAAAATGTACTGCACAGCTGAATATACTATTCGTGATGTGTAGTTCAGATTTTCAGGTGTCTTGGCCGCCCCACAAATAATAGAGCAGATTTGATCTCTCAGTTTCTGTTGTCTTACCTCCATAAATAATCCTGTTTTCCCCTCTGTTACCAGGCCTCTGTTCTGCTTTTTTATCTTGGTAATATTTCCAGTACTTTTTTCCTTCCCAGAATACCCCATCTCACTATCATATATCTTAATTGTGTTTTGTGACTGCTCAGATTATGTTTGTCTCTGGGACATGTGCTGTGGATACTTTGTTGTGATGTGTAGGTGGACGTTCAGCCAAGCTGAATCACAGAGAGGCTTTAAAACACTTCTTCCTTAAATTCTAGGTTTGGGACTAATCTGTTTCTTAAGTAACTATAATCATTCAACAATTTGTGTTTATTAATTACCCATATAACAAATTGGGAATAAAGTTCTGGAGTTTGGCCTCCCCTTCCCCACACCAATATGTTTTTATTTTCTGCTGAAAAATAGACAAGAAGCCATGCTTACAAGCAAGCTCTTCGAGAGGATGCTAACAGAAGATTAGAGGAAATGAAGCAAGAACAACGAAGGAAGGTATTTATACATTAACAGTTTGCATAGTGTAACTTTTTTGCATGCTGTGAAGCCAGTTAAATACATTGATTACTTGTAGTCTATGCACAGAGCTTCTCTTCAGCAAAAGTGATTCAGTCACTGTTTTCAAACATTGTGAGAGAGATGAGTCAAGTTGCAAAATTTGAACAGGGACAGGGCAATTATCTTCTGGGTTCAAGGCTGTTTGCATCTGGATAAGAAGCTCCTGTTTGCCTCTCCATGTGAACAATTGTGCAGTGTTTTTTCACCATGGCACCTGATTTCATAGGCTAAGGAAACCAGTTTACTCTCTCTCAAGCAGAAGTCGTCTTACTGAGATATCCATGATGATCTCAGTCTGAATAGTCTGTTTCTATAGAATTGGCGCCCATGTGCCCTGCTTTCTCAAATGGGGACATGGAAATGTTCAGATTTGCTGTTAATTATAGTATGCTTCTCTGTTCCCTTACTACTCACCTAAATGAAGAGTTTTGAATTGTCTAAAAAGCAGGCATGCCGTAACTGCAACTTTGAACTCCATCTTCTGCGTATGTGTCATGCATTGCCTGAAATGTGTCTGAACACTGTAGTCCCTCTGTTATAGATTTGGGTACCATAACCGTGTGAAGTTCACCTACCGAAGGTGATGGCACTGTGCCAAGTTATCTGTCTTGGCTCCAGGTCTGACTTCAAAAGTGCAGGGAGGGCAGCATTTGAAAATCGTATTAGCGAATCATTGGAAAACATATGAGCAAATACTGAGCCTCTTGCTGTGCCTCTACTGTTACTAGTATCCAAATTCATGTTAAAGTACTTCCCCAGTCACAGAATCTTAGCACAACAAATTCCATGCAGTGAGTTTCTTCTAGAGCTGGAGAAGTGACTGATCCCCTCTCATGGATATTTTTCTTTACATTTTGGGGATGTGTCCTCATTTCATGTTATTGTAACACTGTGATACCGGAAACAAAAGATGGAGCAAAAGGGAGGTTCTTAATTGCTATCCCATCAGGTGTATGCTTATTCCCAGTAACTATAAAGAGTAAAATTTTTTGAATCAGTCCTGATGAGTGTAAGGCTGGTAGCTGTTGTATTCTGTACATTGATTCTTCCAAAGAGAAAATAGCTACAGATGTAAATTAGCTTGCCCCTAATCAATGAGGGTTTTTTAAAGGGACTTGTGTAGAGCTGTAGACTCTTTACTAGTTTCCACAAATTACTAAGAAGGTGTTGGCTGCTTTTAAGGCTGGACTTGTTTGCTACATGGTTCCAAGGTCTCCTTGCCTTCACAGTTGCTGCAACCTATCAAGCAAAGTAATTCACTACTTACAAACTTACAGTAAATAATATATATTTTAAAAGCACCAATAATTGTTCCTCAGATATATGTTGGCTCATTTCTACTTCAAACCAATATTTATTAAAGAAATCGTGAACTTTGTCTTGTGTGTACCTCCTGGCACAGTGTAGCTATAAAATGTGTAGGCATTGTCAGTTCCCTTTTTAGTTCAGAATAGGTTTTAGTATGTATTACTTGATTTAGAAATTTTCAGTACATTTTGCATCATATACACACAATATATTTCAGAACATTACTCCAAGAGAGGAGTCAGCATAGCGGAAAGTCAGATACTGAGTTTTAATTTTCAGGTTGAATAGTTATTTAAAACAGTGAAAATTAGGGTTGGCTTTTTTATTTCTTAATCCTGTTTCTTCTTTTAGGGCTAGATAAATATTGATACACAACACATTCTCAGTTATTGATTTTCTTCATACATGTATTGAATAATTACTATTTAATATTCCACTTAAATTGATTTAAAGAAAAAAAAGACTTGTGGTTCCATTCAGTTATTGAAGCTTTTATCTAAACGAATAATTTTATTTTAGTTTCTATTCCTGCTGCCTCACAGTTGCTATGGAAAATATGAAAGATGGGTCTGTTCCTATCCCTTCACATTTGCCCTGCAAGCCAAATTTTTTCTGCAGAAAAATCTGCACCTTCAATTCTTGGGTGCCTTGCAAGGAGCAAGAGCTACACAAAGCAAATATGCAGGCCAGAGTCATACAAACTGTGTTTCCTTCACAGTTCTGGCTAAAATTGCATAAGCAAACTCTCCTTTGAAAAGAATTCCATTTGACACTGTTTATATACCTTAATATTACATAAGGATGGTTAGTCTGCTGCAAAGCTGGGACCTTGCATATGCTTCCACCACACCAAAAAGTATCATTTGCCCTCCTCACCCCAGTAGGAGCCCCAGGGAACTGGAGGTAACACACCACGCCACATACCCCATATCTCATCTGTTCCTTGTGCTCTTTAGAGGCAGGAGGGAAAAGGGCATGTCTCCTTCTTACCCTATGGGCATGACAGCTCTGTCTGCTCCTGCTAGATTACTTTGGCTGTCTTCCCCCTTGGACCCACAGGGAAATTCAAACCCCTGGGTTGGGGCAAGGGGAAGCAGACTCGTGTCTGGCATATCCCCTTAAATGTAGGACTGTAAATGTCTGAATCCTGTAACTTCCCACTTTTTAAGGCACAAACAAAGATCACCCACATGCTGAATAGAAAAATGAACTCAATTTTTGACATAGTGCTGTCACATAAGTAAAATGCTGCTGAGAGATGTTCTGGGAATGACATGTGGCTCTAACTGAGGTTAATATCATGTGAAATTAGTAGGGTTTGCAGCATAAGTATGTTAATTAAAAGTAAGTTAGTTTGTTTGTTTATTTGTTTGGTTTTCACTTTTATCATTCCCAGGCTGAATTAATGGAATGTAAACAAAAGCAGGTAGAGGAAGCCAGGACAAGAGCACATCAAAATGAACAAAGAAGGTACAGTGCAAAAAATGCAGAGTACACTCTAATTGAATTCCCACCTGCAAAGAGTCTCAAAATTGCAGGCGCTCATACTTTAGAAGACTATTGCAAAGAGGATCCCATATCTCGTCTCTGGTTTAGCTTTGCTTTCAAATGAGGCACTAATATCTATCATTACAACTGCTCACTATAATGCAGGATGACCCAGAGTGCCTTTTTAATTTTCTTTGTCCTATCAGCATAGGATACAGGATAGGGTAGAAACTATTAGTACAGTATTAACTACTAGTACAGTAGCTTCAGCTGGGACACACATTTATCTATCTATCTATCTATCTATCTATCTATCTATCTATCTATCTATCAGTAAGATAGATAGATACATAATTTTACTTTCTTCTACAGTGGGTTACTTAGTCCATTGTGGTTGACTGTCACTAAGGTTAACAGACAGAGCTAAACATGGGATTTGATATCCATACAGATAGATACTACTCTTGCAGTGCAGCAAGGCCTTCTGCATCAGCATTTCTTCATACCTCAGGCTGTGCCTCACTGCTGTGACCTCTCCGTGCTCAGCTGTTCTCATCTTCCGCTTCAGTCACTTAACTGACTTTCCATTATCCTGAAGCACAAATTTATTCTCAGCTTCATTTTCTGCTGGAAAAAGAAAACAATTCTCAGGCTCAAAAATAAATCCACCAATTTTTTATACCATTATGGAAATATTAAAAAAAT